>NW_008824306.1:1294397-1329585 GCF_000699105.1 Pygoscelis adeliae | reverse complement strand
CCTTAAAACCCCTAAACTCTGCTGAGAATTTGGTCCTTCTTCAATAGGTTCAACTTTTCCTATATGCAAATGTCTAAGTGAACACCAATTAACTTCCTATTAACACATGACAAGAATTGCTGCCAGACAGACCCCATCCAACTATGAAAGAAACAAGATTCCTTAAGCTCTCACAGTCCCAGACATCTGTAGGAATACTAAGCCAAAATCTAGTCCACTTGGTGAGGTAAGGAACTCTCACCTTCCCCATAAGAAAGATCTTAATTAATAACAAGGGCAAAACAAAACTATGCATAAATGCCACCTAGCATCTACAAAACATAAATGTGGGAAATGAGGGGTGATGCACAACTCAGAAATTCTGTACGAACTGATACAGAAGGCGTACAGAATCTTCTGAGACAGATGAAGCAAATCCTGAAATCGGCATTATCTCAGAAAAGCCAGTGCCCTCAAGTGTAGCAGTTCCTGCTCTTTACAAGTAACCTCAGAACTAAACCAATGGTATTAATTTCTTTTTTGGGCCACTGGATCATGAATACAGCCAACAAAGTGAGGACACAAAGCATGTACAGGAACTGAAGGTCCAAGGCTTGTTACTAGGAAGAGTAATCAAAATTTCAGAAAAAACAAAGGGTAGCAGAATCCTCTTCATCTGACATGATGTTCTTCAGAGGAGCTACTTCTCTTGGGCAAATCCAGCAATCAGGTTGCAAGAGGCAAAGGTGATAGAAGAACAGTGCTGAGAGCAAGGGGAAATCAATTACTGCAATGTCGCATGAGGGTACAGATTTGATTCAGGATATGAACCTGCCTTCCTATCAGCAAACACTCACCACAGCATGACCAGCTCTAAAGCTCTGTTCTACAACATAACATTTCTAAATACTAACCCATAAGATACCCAATTTTATAAAGAAACTCTCTCTCCCCATCAGTTTTTATATCACTGAAGAAACTGATTTTTTTGCAGTAGTTGGCACTACATGGAAGACCTAAAAAGTTTTCAAAATGTAAATTATTTTTACAAAAAAACAGATTAGGACTTAAAAGATTTTTTTTCCAAAGATCGTTGAATATCTTGGCACATGTATGTGCCCTCAGTCCTCAGACCAGCATTTGCAACTCAGATTACCATGCCCTGAAGCTGTGGGTAGCTTTGACTGTTAGTAAGCACAGCCCGTAATTCCTCAGAAGTTGTTACAACCTATATAGAGGGAAGTTACTAAATACAACAGAACCAGGGTAGAAATTTCTCTTATGTTGTATCACACAAAGGTATAAGCAAGGAACAAAACAGTACCCTGCACTGAACTCCAGCTGTATTTCCCCTGTAATCAATTTACCCCAATATTACCTGAGAACAGCAAATGTCTTCAAACAGGGCAGTGAAAAAGCAAGACTGGCAAAGACCAAAAAGAGAAAAAGAAGAGCAGATTCATACAAATTCATAAAAGAGCGGTGGGGGGCGTGTGTGTATTAGGCATAACTGGTGAGGTGCTGGTAGCAGGGGGCTGCGGGCGTGCCCTCAGTGGGAACTGATGAGGGGCTGCCCCCATGCCAGACACAGCCAGCTCCGCAACAGACCCACCTGTTGTGGTTTAACCTCAGCCAGCAACTGAGCACCACGCAGCTGCTCGCTCACTCTCCCCCAGTGGGATTGGGGAGAGAATTGGAAGGGTAAACAGGACACAGCTGAGCCCCATCAGCCACATGTGTGGTGCCTCTGAACCAGAGGACTTCATAGACTCTCCGTGAAAATATGTTTAAGAGAGGGCAGTAAATGCCAAAAACCCAAGAAAAAATGAAAGGAACAACAAGGCCAGAGTGGGAGGAGTGACAAGCCAGAAGAAAAAAGTAGCATGCTGGAGCAGGAGAGGAGAGCAGGGGCTGGAGCGGAAGAGCAACCTGAGCAGGGCTGAGAGGTACAGCTGCGGAGAGGCTGCTACCGCCGCAGGAACCAGCATGCACTGACCCGCTGCCTCTCTGAAGGGACTGAACGCTACAGGTGGCCAGGGGAATGGAGACCAGGAAGGGGGGAGGCAAGGGATGTTTTGCCTAAGTGTGTGTGTTTGTCTCAACACCAGAATCGGTAATGTTAAAGTTTGTTAACTGACAATAAATTGAATTGATTGAAATTCCCCCCAGATAGTAAACTCTTCTTTTGGCCATGTGATGGGGGAGGGAGGAGGATGATGACACAAAAGCACTACACCCCACCTGAACGTGTGCCTTCAGTAAACCAGGCAGTGCCCTTAAGAAGAGCCAACCACACAGACAGCTCCACACGCACAAACAAAAGAGGACATGACCAAAAATAGGAAACTGGGGGGGAAAAAGCCTGGTAGTCCAGATGATTTCTGGAACAGAATGCATATCTTCAAATCCTTAATTGATATTTAGTTGCTGACCAGTCCTACCAGATGGACAGTAGCACAGATAAGGATAGCAGCTTTGATGAGATTTGAGGCTTTTTCCTCTCACCCCCTTGTTAATATTACCTTTCTCCAGCTAGCCTGCTTGCTTGTTATTCAAGGCAGAAAGAAAAAACAAACAATGCCTATCAAGTATTTAGGAAGGAACTGAGGTAGCAACCACTGCGATTTACAAGATGTGCTCCTACAGTGCCTACTCCAGCCCCAGCTTGCACTCATGTGTTAAACAGAGTCACTGGTAGCCTTTAGAGGAAGTAAACCTCTCTTCTGTTTTCTAAGCATCCCACACCGGTTTATTATCTCAGATAATAAACCTAACTAACACACAATATACAAAAATATTTTCCTCTAAAGATATATTCTTCTTTAACCCTATGTCCTGGTTTCGGCAGGGATAGAGTTAATTTCCTTCCTGGGCTGGTACAGTGCTGTGTTTTGGATTTAGGGTGGGAACAAAACTGATAAGGCACCGATGTTTTAGTTGTTACTAGGTAATGCTTACACTAGTCAAGGACTTTTCAGCTTCCCATGCTCTGCCGACTGAGAAGGCTGGAGGTGCACAAGAAGCTGGGAGGGGGCACAGCCAGGACAGCTGACCCAAACTGGCCAAAGGGATATTCCATACCATGTGATGTCATGCTCAGTATATAAAGCTGGGGGAAGATGAAGGAAGGGGGGGGACGTTCGGAGTGATGGTGTTTGTATTCCCAAGTCACCGTTACGCATGATGGAGCCCTGCTGTCCTGGAGATGGCTGAACACCTGCCTGCCGATGGGAAGTAGTGAATGAATTCCTTGTTTTGCTTTGCTTGCGTGCACAGCTTTTGCTTTACCTATTAAACTGTTTTTATCTCAACCCACGAGTTTTCTCACTTTTACCCTTCCGATTCTCTCCCCCATCCTGTGGGGGGGGAGTGAGCGAGCGGCTGCGTGGTGCTCAGTTGCCGGCTGAGGTTAAACCACGACACCCTAACAGGTTTCTAAATAAGGTGCATTTAAAAAAGGAAGCAAGCCAATCGACAAGAATGTAAAGACCAGGAGACTTAGGGTGCAAGTCCTCTGTTCACTTTTCTCCCCAACTTGAGTTAAAATAAATCAGTCCAAAGGTCAATAAAGTACCGAACCCAATGCAAATGAAGCAACGGGACTGCATAGTAAGGAACCGGGGTTGAAGAAATGGGGCTTTCCCTCCCCCTTCAGCAGCCAGGAGCTGTTAAATCAGCTCAGCCGGTCTTATTGAGGGGGGAAGGGGAGGAGATGCAAAGCAGCGAGACTCACCCACACGCTGCACAGATGGTAAGTGGCATCTAATAATCCTAGATGTTAGCATCCTACATTTCCAGGGCATACTAATTTCTTTACTGGTTTTCCCCTCAAACAGATAAGCTTTTGAGAGAGAGAGATGGTAGGTGCCCTATCACTCTGCAGCACAAGAACAGAGGTTCTTGTAAAACTACATCAGAGATGAAAAGCTTCTTTCCAAACACGTCAACCCCACTTGTCCAGCCCTGTGCTGGAAACACAGGCTCCAGTTTGGCACAGCTTTTCAAAGAGAACTACGAGGACAAAAGAGAATACAGCAATGATAACCTGTACAGACCTGAAAACACTGATGTGTAACACATACATATTGTAATAAACATTTATGTGGTGGCAACCTGGACTCAAATACTTCATTTGATTTGGCAAAGGAAAAAATCTACCTTACTCAGGCAAAGCAGTACTTCGTAAGCCATTTTCACTATTTATGATGCTATAAACTTAGGCAATATTTTCACCAGCAACTGCAATTGTTAATTGTCACTATACCACAGGCAATGTAGAAATTACAGATATTAAGAAATCTACAACAACTGGTTCTGTCACAGTAGATCAAACAATAGATTTTTTTAACCTAACTTTATTTAGTTAGTCTTCTGGGAAACCAGAGGAAATCAAGAAGCTTGGGGTTTATATCGCTGACTCTGCTAGTAACTTTCTGTGGAACTTTGAATATATCTTTAAAGTAATTTCTCAATTCTGTGAAGTATTAAAAATAAATCCTCATTTAAGTGCCTTAACAAATGCTATGGTATTCTGAAAGAATAAAACATTACTTCTCAGCACCAGTCTCATTTGCAATCCGGCTGCTTCTTCTACAGCAACTTCAAAAAAGAAAGAATTTGACCACTGAATATTTTAGGCAAAATAAATACATAGAACAATCCCCTCCCCCAACCAAGAAACCCACCGTAAGTCTTACTCATGTATGAAGTGATCTTAAAAAACAACCTCCAAGAAAAATCTCCATCATAGATTTTAAGTAAGCCAACTATAGATCACGGTATTTTTATTTACATTGTCAATTTACTTACTGTCACTGTGTATATTTGGTTGGACTCATACTAGGAAATCAAGTACATACAATACATTCTGTGTGAGTAGGCTATCCAGGTGTCCGTGATAATGATAATTTTAATGATAATTCATTAAAATAAATGACTTGTAGCTGGAAAATGCCATGCCAGTAAGCCCTGTTTCAGAGTGCTCAGATTGCAGTAATACACAGAACTGAACAGGTCTCTCTCCTAAAGCCTTTGGCACTTAAAAAACCCAAAATTGCTAGGCTATAACCCTAAGAAAATGCAAGTATCTTGCAGTGCTTAGTTAGAGACGATATAATATTCTCATCCTTCTATCTTCTAGGTTAGTTAAGTGATCGAAGTGTTTTAAAACCATACGTCTTCCATTCCATTACTCGGCAGGGTGGAAAATGACAGTCGTCTCAGTCAGATTCTTAAAGTTACTGGTTATACATGTAATAGTTTTAAAACGTAGAATTAGGAAGAAATTTGCAGTATTAAAGATAAAATTGAATTCATATAATGTATGTTCATTCAACTTTTTTTTTAAAATGGATTTTTATCTTAAATTTAACTGTATAGACAATCACTTACTGTTTATACCTAACTTCTTTCATTCTGTTAAAATAATTAGTATACTGGAAGACAACTGACACGATAATATTTGACATGGTAGAATAGCAGATAAAATGTAGGAAGTCTTTAAGAAACAGAACTAAGTTCACAGGTTTTCTCAGGACCTCCTGGTCTTTGATTTATTTAAATCAAAATGCTTCTCTTCATTGAGAAGCTAAAAATCTCCAATATTCTACTCTATATGTTAGCCAAGATCTTTTCTTTAGACTGTTTTACAAGATAGCTTCCAAACAACAAATATTTCCATCTGCCTTCATATCAGGTAGAATTAATTGTTTCTCTTAACATTTTTTTCCCTTTTCTCCAAAGATTTTCTTTACTCAAAAAGATTACAAGATTTTTTTTTTTTTCCTACTGAAGCAACTCTTATCCTGGAAAACACAGCCATTGTTTGGCAGTGTTTACAATTGGACTAAACCCATTGACTTACACTCGAGAAAGGTGGATACCTTTGCATCTGTACAAGTTAATATGTGCTAATGTCACCTAAAGTATTTAATTCTCACAAGCAACTGACATACTGACAGCTTCCTGAACCTCATACATTTTGAACCTTCTTCTCCTCAAAATATTTCCATTCTCCCACATAATGACATACTATGGAGATCTCTCAACTTCTATATACTTAATGTATTAGTCATAAATATTTGCTGATGCAGATGTAGAATGAAAGTTTCCATGAAGACCAGGTTCTCATTCTAATGTGAAAAGCAGTTCTAGAAGAGTGATATTGCACAAGGATCGTTATTTATCATATCACAATGACATATATTTTTAGATTCACAAAACAACAAAACCCAGCATTTAAGAGTCAAAGGAGGTTCTCTTTGGATCAATGTATTAACAGAAATTGCAGTTCAGCAGCAATTAATCTTGAGTTTTGTTGCTTGCACAAACCAGAACAGAATACATGCTCGCATGCAAACAGAAAATATTTGAAAATACAGCTGATGCTTATTATCTTCCCTATGTTTGTAACCAGCCTGAATTATGGCAAGCACAGTTAGAAGCCTGTTTCTGGACTATTGGCAGGAATCATGATTCGTTAGACGAGTACAGACTGTGTACAAAGAAGTGTTTTGGAAAGCATTTTTATTCTTCAGAACAGAAGTTGGACATACCTCATGCATTTTGTAAAGGGATTAAAGACAACAATGTTTAAGAATGAAGACGTGAGAGTGTTGTCAAAATAAATCTTTTAAAAAGCATATTTCCAGATTTCTTTGCATAAATTTAATTATGACTTTGCTTTGCAAAGAGGGTGAAGAAACACACCTTTGCCATTTGGCCTACTGTACTGGTAAAAGCTCCAGGCATTGCCTACTACTTTAGGAACACCAAAGCAGGAATACCCTTGCTTCACCCCTCAACCTACATTTCTTTTTCAAACAAACTTGCTGCTCCCAAACTCTTTTGCAAACAATTTGCTTTCTTAAGCAAGAAGGCAGCTATAATTAAACTAGGATTTTAGAAAAGAAAAATGTTGTTAGGTTATGTGATAAAACCTCATCTGCACACCCACAAAGGAGTACAGCCAATGGTGTGTGGGGCAGGGGGGAGCCCAAATAATACCCTTGCTCAGCTGCTCCCAGGCCTATTACAGGAGAGCCATCCACCCATCAAAGAAGTTATGAAGCTGCATTTGTAGAATCACAGAATGGTTGAGGTTGGAAGGGACCTCTGGAGGTCATCTGGTCCCACACTCAAGCAGGGCCACCTAGGGACAGTTGCCCAGGACTGTGTCCAGGCAGCTTTTGAATGTCTCCAAGGACGGAGAGAACAACCTCTCCGGGCGACCTGTGCCAGCCCTCGGTCACCCTCACAGTAAAAAAAGTGTTTCCTCATGCTCAGACAGAGCCTCCTCTGTTTCAGTTTGTGCCCACTGCCTCTGGTCCTGTCACTGGGCACCAGTGAAAAGAGCCTGGCTCCATCCTCTTTGCACCCTGCCTTCAGGTGTTTGTACACATCGATGAGATCCCCCCCGAGCCTTCCCTTCTCCAGGCTAAACAGTCCCAGCTCTCTCAGCCTGTCCTCAGATGAGAGATGCTCCAGTCCCTTCATCATCTTGGTCGTGGCCCTTCGCTGGACTCTCTCCGGTACGTCCATGTCTCTCCTGTACTGGGGAGCCCAGAGCTGGACCCAGCACTCCAGGTGTGGCCTCATCAGGGCTGAGTAGAGGGGAAGGATCACCTCCCTCCACCTGCTGGTAACACTCCTCCTAAGGCAGCCCAGGATACCATTAGCCTTTTCGGCGGCAAGGGCACATCGCTGGCTTGTGTTCAACTTGGTGTCCACCAGGACCACCGCAGGGCCTTTTCTGCAAGGCTGCTTTCCAGCTCGTCAGCCCCCACCATGTCCTGGTGCATGGGCTTGTTCCTCTCAACGTGCGGGATAATGCACATTTCCCCTTGTTGAACTTCATGAGGTTCCTGTCAATCCATTTCTCCAGCCTGCTGAGGTCCCTCTGGATGGCAGCACAACCCTCTGGTATATCAGCCACTCCTCCCAGTTTGGTGTCATCTGCAAACTTCCTAAGGGTACACTCTGTCCCATCACTCCGATCATTAATGAAGATGTTGAAGAGGGCTGGACCCCCAGCATTGACCCCTGGGGTACAACGGCAGTTACTGGCCTCCAACTAGACTTCGTGCCACTGACGAGCATGCTCTGGGCCCAGCTGTTCAGCCAGTGTTCAATCCACCTTACCGTCTGCTCAACCAGCCCATACTCCTTCAGCTTCTCTATGAGGATCTTATGGGAGACAGTGTCAAAGGCCTTCCTGAAGTCTAGGTGGACAAAATCCCTTGCTCTCCTTCATCTACCAGGCCAGTCGTTTCATCTTGGAAGTCTCTCAAGTTGGTTAAGCATGACTTCCCCTTGGACTAAGCTGACTACTCCTGATGACTTTCTTGTCCTTCATGTGCCTGGAAATGGTTTCCAGAATTAGTTGCTCCATCACGTTCCTGGCAATGGAGGTGAAGCTGACTGATCTGGAGTTCCCTGGGTCTTCCTTCTTGCCCTTCTTGAAGATAGGAGTGACATTTGCTCTCCTCCAGCCCTTAAGCACCTCTCCCAATCACCATGATCATTCAAAGATTATCCAGAGTGGCCTCACAATGATATCTCTCAGCTCTATCAGCACTTTTGGGCCCTGATGGAATAGACCCACATCTGTTCAAATATACTTAGAGGCAATGAACACTTTAACAATATGTTATCCTCTTAGGTGCTTCAGGCCTGTTTCTGATTGACATAAAGCAGAGAGTTCTTAGACATCTCCTTTACTGTAGACTTCACATATTTAACTAGCAAACGTAAGCACATAAGTCATCATACTCTTAAACTACCATATGCATGCAACTAAATATTTAGTAAAGGGACCAGCAAGATTGAAATAGTATGCAATTTTAAAGCCTATTTTTGAATAATAGCGGAGTGTGTCTGTGATATTTTATTTTCCTTGTTTTTTCTGGGGAGAGAGAGGATTAGTATAGAAAGCTTTTTAGAACCCTGCTCAAGTACAATCTTTCTCATTACAGTTTGGGAGAGTTTGGAAAGCAGTATCGCGTTCAGAGTGACTGACTGAGGATGCAACTGTAGCTGACTGGGATGGACATTTCAATGACAGGCTTAGCAAGAGCAAAAAAATCCACAAAAAAAACCCCTAGAACAATTATCTCCAAGACTTTTGTAAGGTATTCCGTACAACACAGGATGTCCCAATTACCTGGCAGGCATCACTTTGCTAGTCTGCTTGGAATAAATAGTATCAACTGCAGCTTACCTTTTGGGTTCTGTGATTTATGCTGAACCACAAGCACTATCTCAAAATGTTTTTCCTAAATTCAAAAATTCTATTAAGTATTTAAACTATTTTCAAGTTTAATTTTCAGTGAAACTTGCATTCTGAATGGTTGTGACCTCCCAGGTACAGATGGGATTCAAACAACAGATTTAAAGAACCGACCAGTTTTTGTCCAGATTAAGCAGAAGTGATGCATAAATACAAGTCTGTACAGAAGTTTTCCTCAATTAGTAAATATCCTTTATGACTTGAGATGACTAAGATGTGCATAAATTATGTGTATTTCTTCAGAAAAATGGTTCGATATTATCTATTACTCAACAAGATTCACATATTTAACAATGCTAGTTATTTCAGTAAACATTTTAATCAAATGGTCACTAAGCCCAATTTTATATGTACAAAGAGGAATTAACTTATAAGTGACAAACTGTATTCACTGATTTTCACCGACTTAAATGACAGGAAGTTTAAAGAAACTTTTCATAGCAAGATTCATTTGCATAGATCTTATTTTCTTGTTCACATATGTGAACATTTTTTCTTGTTCAACATATATGGAAGTGGGATGTAAAGTGAGAGAAAAGATTATAGCAATGTTACTTCAGGAGCACTTTTCAATCAATTATGATTACTTTTTAAAAATCCAGGTCAACTGCATACTCAGTTATATAACAAAAATAACAGTTAAATTATATATTATCTGCTGTATAAATTCTGTTTAGTACTAATTACATAATTATTTCGTTATTATATGTGTTCTAAGAATTTCAAGATACAGCAATTTTTTAATTAATACCCTAATGTTATTCTTAGAATGAATAATTATTAAAATGACAGTCAAATACACTTCATATAATTGCATTTTGAAACCTATAAAGGGTACCATTTACACTTATAAAATTGGGAAATGTGTTGACTAATCTTGCTGCTCAGCTGCATGATACCACACTCAAAAGCAGTTTCACGGTAACGTTACGTAAAGACCCACCTAATCTGGCAATGCACAACTAGTCCATAGTGGTTTCAGCCACTAAATATAAGTCATTTTTACACTGTTGGCACTACAATGAAACCAAGAACAGATGAACAAAGTTATCAGAGCAACATGTAGCCAAGTAGCAAAGATTTAAAAAAAAAAAAGGGGGGGGGGGGAGGAGGAAGAAGAGGTGCGCTCCTCCAAAGCCATTGTATATTCAGTACTACAGTAAATCCAGTAAAAACAGATACATATTAAAGGCAAGGGACTGAAGTCATACAGCAAACAAAGCTGCCCTTGTTTTGGAGACTGATTAGGAGGAATAAAGAACAAATTGCTTGCAATGCATAAAAGCTTAATGATTTTCCTTCTATTTAAGCAATAGTTCATTAAAAATTAGGTAAATATTTTTATGTGCTTTAAAGTGGGTGTAATAAATTCATAAGCTATACTTTCCCTTCTGAAGATGGAAAGGGAAAGCATTACGTCAACACTGCTGTGAATATGTATGCATCAAATTTCAAGAAATTTTATGTTCCTGAAATAAAATAATACCATACAGTTGATCTTTATTACTCTTTCCTTATGATCTGGATGAAAGGCCATATTTGCTTCTAGAACTTCGTATTTGCTTCCCTGGACCAATCAAATTTGTATGTGGGACTCCAAAAGAGGTCAAAACAATGATAATTTGACCAGTGACACTTAGTATCCCACTCCTGGAAGCCTGTATCTGGGCACATGCTAGAAACAGCACCAAAAAAGCCTCCTAATATATAATGCTGTATTTTACACTTTTAAAAAAAAATTATATTATGTGAAGTTGTTGCCCAAGACTGAATTCTGTATTTCTAACCAAAAAAACACATGCACCATTTCCGCAGTGAACTGACTTCCAGTAACAAGAAAAAAAGGAGTCCTGAAAAGGAAATCCTTGTTATGTTTTCATGCATTCCTGTGATTCATTGTATCTATTATATGGTTAACATGCTTCAACACTTGGAGAAATGTCTTTTGGGGAAAAAACCTTGGTTCCATCTCTTACGTTATATTTCTGCACAGAAGTATTTAATTCTAATGACACTTTGTTTATGAAAGTTATAGCAGAACTATAAAACAGTTAGACATTTATGAAATTTATACATACAATATATACATTCAAATTAGTTGAATTTATATAATTTATAACCAAACCAGTTTATGGCTTCTCCAGAAAAAGAAAAGAAGAAAACTCAGATCCTTCATTAAGTTAAAACAAGCAAACCCCGCAGAAAGGCTTAGGGAACATTTCCTGTACCAAAACGGGAACAGTTCTACCCATGTGTGAAAGAAGTAGAACTAAGCTAGGAATTATGCATTCCCCAGAAAGGTAGACTCTTGAAATGACAAACATCAATAGTGGTTTTAAGCATCAGTCTTGTTGATAGGCACAAACTCTAGTAAATGTCCCTTTCATCATGACCTTGACACCCTTTTTTTAAAAATTATTTTTATTTTATTATTTTCCTAAAAAGCATTCTTTTTATACTTGATTTTGTATTACATAGCTACATAGCTATTTACATGGTAAATTCAAATGCTTCCTACCTTTTTACGGCAACCTGCTTTATTATTTGTACAGCATACACAGAAAGTACAGTGGTATTTAAAAGACCAGCAACATAAATTCCATGACAGGCAGCTACCAACACTTTAAACACCTTCGCTTCAAAATTCCATATTCGTGCATTTTCTTATTAACAGAGGTGTCACTAATACCATGTGATTTTTGCAGTCTATAAACAGATGCCTCAACCTCTTCACTACTGAGACATACACGCTCGATGAATTTTCAGGAAAGCTCCTGTATAATAGAGTTATATCTGTAACACTACTGCCACTAAATACTTTGATTAAGATTTCTCATAGGGTTAAAACAATAATAAAAGAAAAAGCAAAGTCAAGCTGATGCAGCTTTTCATTCTCTGAAATATCCTAATATTTTCTACCTTCAATGGAAGAAAACCTATAACGGTGCCTTCCTCATATTTTCACTACATCACAGAAATGCTGGTGGGAAATGACCTCTGATGGCCATCTGATCCAACCCCGACTCAAAGGGAGGTTACTGCTAACATTAGATCAGGACAGCTGTGCCTTCATCTAGCAAAGTCTTGAAAACCTCCAGGGTCAGAGGTCCTATAACCTCTCTGGGCTATCTGTACCTGCTGCACTACCTTCCCAGTGGACAACGTTTTCCCTGTGTTCAACCTGAACCATCCAAGCAACGATTTCTGGCCATTACTCTTTATTGTAATAGCTGTCACTGTTAAAAACAGCTTGGCTCTGCCGTTTTTGTAATTCTTCAAGTAATTGTAGACTACTGTTATATCACCCTCTTAGCCTCCTCTTCACCAGACTAAACAAACCCAGCTCCCTCAACCTCTCTTTGCCCATCATGTGCTGTAGGGTCCTGACTGTCTTGACAGTTCTTTGCTGGGACCATTCCAGTTCTTTAGCATCCCTCAAATTGTGAAGCCCCAAACTGGACACAATAGCTCAGGTGTGGGCCCAATAATACCACACAGAAGGAAGTAACTTCCCTTGATCTGTGAAATACGGTACAACACAGAACTATTGACTACCAGAAATTCCAGCTAAGTTGGTGTTTCCAAATCAAAGGCAAAGAGTCACTTGCTCTTTCTTCAAATCCAGTCTACATATGGTATAGTATCACCAAATTTGATGACATACAGATTTGTAATATTTTTTACTCAAAGACTTGAACTCTACGCTGACACTGTATTTTTGCTTAAACCCTTGGGGGAAAAAAAAAAAAAGGGAGGGATGTGCAGAATCTTACACACAGGTATTTTTGCAAAAAATAACCCGTGATTCACCACAGCCTTCCAATATCAGAAGGTTAAGATACTCTGTCGTGCAACTTTACTCAAAATTAAACAAAGCCTTTCAAATAAACTGCACTGACAAAGTTATTTAAAAAAATGCAAGTCTAAATAAATAAAAAAATAAAAAGAATCAACAAGGATAAACTATTTAAGGAAATAAGCAGAACAAGAGTAAGGTCTCAACTGTAAGAAAATCACTCACAATCTGAAAACATGTTAGGGAAAAGATCTGCGGGCCCTTTGTAGAAAAAAACCCAAACTGATGCCAACTTTCACTTTTTTTTTTTCCCAATGGAATAATTTTGGAATTCTTGTCCTAAGATGTATGATCCGCAGCAATACCAGCTTTGATTCAATTATCTTGCACCTCTCAGTGCTAGAAGTAGCCCAAGAACTATATTCAAAACACTTCTTTCTTGGCTACAATTTTGCCCTTTGTCACAATCAAAACATTTGGCAGAGAGTGTCTTCACAGCCTGCTTCCAGTAAAACCAGTTAGGGATCGAAAGGAAACCTGAATCTTTCCTTATCAGCTCATTTATTCAGCTTCACAGTGGCTTGCATGCATACAAACCTGTACAGATGCATATATCAGCCTAATAAATAAGGTCTAGCCCATTAGAAGGTTGTGGAAGTAATGATAATCACTTTCTTTGTGAGGACATTTCTATCAAAATGAATTACAGATAACCGAATCTAAAATACAATTAATTTAATCTTGAAAAGCAACTTCAAAAAGAAATGTACTGTAAGCATTGGGCACTGCCCTTTAAATGGCTTTAAAAAACACTCGGCATGTTACAAACAACAGAGCAATCTGACATTAAATTAAGGAAAGACAGACAAATAATGTATATTGTTTTTTACTAAGTAGTAAGGAACTGATCACCATTCTCTTCCTGAGAAATAGTGTTTGCACTTGTAGATATTTGGTGTTAGAACAGCTAACTAAAAGCAAGATATGCAAGCCATGCAGAGAAAAACAAAAGGAAAAGAAAATGCATGGGATGTGAAGAGAGCAGCAGAAGAAATGGACAGTAAAAGGTAACTATGGTGTGAGCTGTAACAAATTCAGAAATAAGGAAAATGCTTTCTACACTTTTCTATAGCAAAAGTTCCAAGTATAGCAACTAAAAACTGTATTTGAAAATAAGTTTATTTACCCTGATTTTTTTATTAGACCTTAATGAATAAACTAGCTTCTGAGAGCATCACTCTTCCACATGAATCCTCTAAATTGAACTGTACAAAATAGTCTTTTTAATATCTAAAAATATTCAAGCGTCGCATTTTCTTCTGTATATTTTGAATTTTTTTGATCTCTGTGATATGAAAGCTTAGTGAACTGTAGTAGAATCCGTCATCATGTAAAATAGGCAGCATTAATCCAGTAGATCATGCAAACAGTGACAAGGTGTCAATATACTTCATTAATATGGTTGAATTACAACACTACAGAGATTGATGACACACAGTATGCAAGACCATGAATACTAATACTTAAATTCAATAGAATGTAGCCTAAATTAGGTTTGTTAGCTGTCAGGCATTGTTACATAGCATTAATTTTTTTTTTTTCCTATTACCAAACCACCGCAGAGATCCACACCAACAAAAAAATCACTTGAGATGTCTGCGTGTATACACCCTACGTGTATTGAGCAGCCTTATGGAAAGAATGCTATACTAGATGAAAGTTTGCCTTGCAAGCTAGTGGCTTCTCTATCATATACCACAAATGCTCATGATAGTATCAATTGATAAACACAGATTAGCTTAGAGAAGCATCAATTTTTCAAAGCCTGATTGCTTTTGTTACTGTGGTAAGGCAGATACCATTAAGGTAAGACATGAGCATACCTTTTTTTTTTTTAATAAGTTGTTTAGACTATCAAATAGTCTTTCTTTTAAAAGGTATCCATGTTCAACCCCCTTGCAAGTTAAACGAATGGAAACATTGTATCAAAAATAGTTTTAAATTAACTCCTTTTAAATTGAAACATTGTATCAAAAACAGGTTTAAATGAACTCTTTTTTAAGCACAGTACAGTTAAGTCTAAATTTTCTCTCTAAATATTATTAAACCTGTATTGCCCCACAGATTACATGCTGACTGTTGATACTAATACTACAGAATCACAGAATCATGTAGGTTGGAAAGAACCTGTGGAGGTCACCTAGTCCAAACTTTTGCTCAAAGCAGGCCAAAGTAGATCAGGCAACTGGGCCTCGTGTAGCTCACTTCTGAGCATCTCTGAGGATGCTCTCCACAATCTCTCTGTGCAACCTGTAGCAGAGTTTTACCACTCACAGGGTGATTTTTTTTTTTTCCCTTGTCTCTAATTGGAATTTTCCATGTTGCAACTTGTCTGCATGGCCTCTTGTCTTTTCACTGTGTGCCTGTATGAAGAGTTCAGCTCCATCTGCTCTATACCTTTCTATTAAGTAGTTGAAGACAGCACTAAAATCTCACCTTAGCTTCTCTTCTTAAGACTAGACAAACCCAGTTCTCTCAGTCCATCTCTGTTGGACTCATGCCAGTACATCATTGTTTTTCTTGTACTGGGGAAACCAAGACTGGAGGCAGTGCTCCAGATGTGGTCTCACAAGGGATGAAGAGAGAGAATAATCACTTCCTTTGACTTGCTGGCTACACTTTTGCAACAGTCTACTATGCAGTTGGCTGCCTTTGCCACAAGAGTACACTGCTGACAAATGTAAAGATTAAGTTCTCACCCATAAACACATTTCATCCCACGAGTGCTTATGCGAAAGCACTCAAGAACAGAGACTTTTTAGGTTTAATCTTAAGTGTGGAGGCATATTGGGCCCTTCACCTCTCAGCGCTCTACATGTATGTGAAATTAATGGAAGGAATTGTCATCAGCTCCCTCACATGCAGAACGTCCTGTTCTCCTACTCCTGTGCCTGAGAGAAAGACTGGAGGTGGAAAGTTGTACAAAGATAACCTTCAAGGCCAAAATAGTCTTGCAGAGGGGAAAACTTTTGAGGTAAAGAATGTTCCTAAGTATTAATCTTACCATTCCATTCCAGCTTACACTTTAACACAATTTACAAATACAGCTTCTTCCCAGGTAAGTTATCTAATATTTACTTTAGGCAAGACCACCATTGTGGCTCCCCACCAATTGTTTGAGGAATGCTGTATCAGAAATAAGCCAAACAAATTAAAAACAAATAAGAAAAACAAAATCTTTAAAAAAATAAACCTAAAACCCGGATAGAGGAGAGGTCCACAAAAAACCCAAACCAAACCAAAACAAAAAAACTCCCCACAAACACCACCAAAAAACCCACAACATTTAAAAAAAAACGTAGAGGAAAAACAAAATGAAGAATACACAAGTTGGAAAGAGTTTGTGAACAACAGGCTCAGATTCTTCTGTAGAATTAAGGACTTGCTCCACATTCACTTATATAGCTTATGTGTCTTATATTACAAATCTAATGCATAGCAATTCAAAACCTTAAAAAAAACCCAAAACCAATACCAACAAAGAACAAATACCATCCCATGACCAAAACCACAAAACAAAGCAAAAAAACACTATACCCAGAAAATGTTTATGATTTGTTAACTCAATGCCCTGCCAGCTTGAGTTCTAAATATATCAATATAACACAAATGGAATCAAACCCCCAAAATTTATTAGTATACTCCCAAGCCTTTTCTTTAGACCGAGGTAGCAAATGCAAACCCTCAACAGCTATCCTTCAGTTTAAGTGAACCTATAATTCCTGTTGGCTTCTCTTTTCCTCCTGATGAGTCCCTACTCCTTTGTCTACTATCTCTCCCTTGCAGCAACTATTCCTTCATGGCCCCAAAAGGTTGAATTCTACTGTCATGGAGTGAGGAAAGCCGTACTCCACTAAAGGTGGAAATATGTCCTAGCATCAGTAGATAAGATGAGGCTCAGAAAAAGACAAGAATACAGACAGAACTTCTTTAGAAGATACCAAATCACTCTAGTAAAAATACACTAGCTCAAAATGTGATCATTTTATTTAGGTATAACCTGCTAAAACCATAATGCAGCTATATACAAGCTGAATATTATGGAAAGTGTGGCTTATATTTTGTTGGAGGGCTAGGAGAAAGAAACTAGCAATGGCATTACCAGATTTAAATTAAAATCTTTAGCAAAGCCTGAAGCAAGATCTAAGATTTACCTTGTCAATCAAACTACCCATTAAGGCTTAACACTGTTATAATTAACAGAAAAAGTCATTGACCCTTTTTTGCTGCTGAACTTGGATTCGTAAGGACTTAGATGGCACAAGTGGAATCCCCAAAAAACATTACCGTACAAAAGAATATGATCTCCAGCAAAAAAATACTGGACGTTGAATACAGAGTGATTGCATTCAGTTACCATGCTCATTTTCATATAGTGTAAAAGAAGCACTTTATGCACACACGAGTTGCATCTTCAACTTAGAAAAGACATATTGTTTTACCCTAAAATAGGAAATGTTAAGAGTTACAGCCTTTTATTTACACTGTAGCAGTTCTGCAGAATTGTTTTAAAATCCTTTAAAATATGAAAAACGTATACAGTTCTTCATATAATTTCGCACACTTTAATCGCAAGTTTTCACCCATTTTATAGCAAACTACTTGCTAAATCTAGACTAGTAAAAACAAAACTGCTATGTTCTTACTTTACTTCCTTTGTATGCTTTTTTGATTCTGAATTAATTTTTTTCTTTAAGAAATTAACTTTCTTAAAAAAAAAAAATCCAAACAGAAATAGCAATGGCTTAGAGTTAGTATAGACCTACTATTCTTTCTAATATGTATTACCACAACTGAATAGCCGTAGGAACTACTAAAGATTAGGAATGTATGCACTAAATTAAATCAAGTTAAATGTGAGATATAAGACCTTACTTTAAAACTTCTACAAAATATAAAACAGAAAGGATCTTACAAAGCAAGCAAACACAGAAAAGGTTGACAAATCAAAAAACCTGTCTGCTTAGAATTTGCTTAAGTGTTTGTTCTTACCTTCTGTGCTTAATCCAGGACTTGAAGTGAATTTTGCTACATCGACAATCTTTACAGCAAACTGTTGCCCTGTTTCCCTGTTGATGCATCGCCGCACAACACTGAATGGACCCCTGAAACAACACACACACACAGAAAACAGCAATAAATAACCCATTCTCTTTTATGTATTGAACTACAATTCCATTATTTCTAAACAAAGTTTAGATTCCAACATTCAAGTGTAGTATTTACACAAAAGCTTATACCTCTGATCCTTGCTGCCCATTAAATGTAAAATTAATAATTTTATCTACAGACTAGTGTAAAGAACACCACATGAGTTTTGTATTTTCCTATATTAAAGACACATTCTCTTACCCTGCCACTTTAGAAAGGCTATACTCTTGGACACCTTGTGTAATATACTGACATTATTATTAAATTTTAAGTGGACTTTATTTTGATGCATAATCCAAATGGAGGGGGAGGGGTGGAACAGAGGCGAGAAACACATTCTTGCTTTCAGTCCTAAGCTAGAGTTTAGAAATTACTATTTGAAACAACTGAAAGGATATTCCTTCAAAACAATGATAAGAGTAAGAGAGTTGTTAAGTCATGTTGTTTGGTTTTATTTGTTTGTTTGTTTTACACAAACTAGGTTTATTTTGAGCTTATTTGGCATCACTAGATATAAACAACCTCCATTACAATACTTCAAAATTCCACAAAAGCTTGTAATTTTCTCTCATCTATGGTACTTAAAGAACCCCCACAAAAGTTACAGATAAAAAAAATGTATTAAAATTAGTTCAAACAGATGTTAGTATTGCACTCAACTAATAAAAAGCTAGTTATTTTTCAAAATTGAAATTACATTTGCCAAAACACAAGTTTGAACAATGGCAACCCTTTAAAAACCATCACCACCAATATGCATTTTTGGAAGCTTCTTTTAGTAGATGATTTAAGTTCTTGGTGCCTTGACCTGAAATATAGAATCTTCCACCCAATGTTAACAACAAACAATATAATCAGATAATTATGGTTGGTCAAGCTTTCAAACATGAAAAATTAATGTTATGAAAACAGAATAGGATTGTTTCAAGACTGCAATAGTTGCGGCAAATCAATCCTTTTTTACTGCTACTTATTTAATGACTTAGTTCTAAAGAAATCCATTCTAAAGTCTTCTCAGAAAGGCGTAAGGGAAAACTTGAGGATGGAAAGAGCCTTTGTTCAGAAGTTCATCTATTGAGTGAACATTCACCTGCTGAGTGAAATAAATGCTTAAATATTGCTTAAAAGACAAATTCTTCCATTCAAGCAGTGAACTGGAAGTTAGTTTACAGGTTTCTGAGCAATGAGTTGCAAAGCAACACAATTCTCAAAATAAAAGGCTCCCTGAGAAGGGAGAAATGTCCCTCTGAGGGCACTTACAAACCTTTATAACTGGCTTTTGGTATTCCTTTACATACCAGATGATTCAAATTATGTAATTCATCACACTACCAAACCTGTACTCCCATAGTTAAATCCAATTTTTGTACTCTTTAAGCAACATACTTGCAAAGATTTCTTGAAATAGGATAATTTCTGACACAGAACATGAATAGCAAAACCAGTCAATGAATCACAATCTAAACATTCACAAACAAGGAAAATATTTATTAGCACAACTATATATATGTGAATTATGCTGGTGCGCTCAAACAGAACTAACTATACAAGAAAACGCATGGGTATTTTCCTCTTTCCTTGCTCCTCCTAACATACAATGAAATCCCCCGTACTGATGGTTATTTTCTTCTCTGAATCCACACCCCACTATTATTCAGTATCTGGTCTTTTACCAACAGTTACCACAGGTATTTTTTAAAAGATGTTCAATTAAGACTCTAATACATAGAAATCCACTTACATCTGTAAACGCAAAAGGCTCAACTGACTTCATTTGGCATCAGAAGGACTACAGCTATTGACTTGGAATCCTCCCCCCACATTTCAAAAAGTAATCTTTTATTTAAAAGTCCCATTTTATATAGATCAGTGTCACCTTATCCCAACCCTCTGCTTACTCTTTTACCATCTGTCAAAGTAAAATTGCTTTAAAATAGCATAAACACATTTAAATTTTGGTAATTTAAAAACATTTCAAAACCTAAACCACAGCTTTGGAATAACATTGGCAATACGCATTTTCATTCATTATTTCATTAAAATGATCCTTTTTCTTTTCATTCTCATTGTTTTTTCCCCACACAAAGCCTTTCTGAAGACATTAAATAATGCTTTTAACATAATCTGATACAGAATGGTAGATGACTAGAGTGTAGAGACACCTCACAAGACCATATCCTTACTTACAGGTAGACCCCTGACTTCTGTTCATTCACATAAACTCTAAGAATATAAATATTTCTTGCTGTTGACCAAGCTACTTCTAGATTTCCTGGTTTCCTCAAGCCTGGGCTGGAGAGCTTGCACAGCCACCTGAATATGTGTACATACTTCGAGCAGACAAGGAGAGATAGTTGGAGGAATCATAAATTAAAAAGAAGCATCCAAACTGCAGCTCCAAGAGGGATCAGGCTTGTGGTCACCTCTCCTTTCGCTCCTTTCTAACCATGACTTATTTTTTCTTTCCATTATGTATTAACATTTTAGAACCCTGACTTGAGCGATTTGCTTCCCGCAAAAAAATTAAGCATTTTATTCAGTTCTGCAACAGAGAGGGTACAAGAGACATCTGTACAGTCTCAACCTTTATGGCCATATTGAAACTTAGCTATGATTTTAACAGAACCTTCTCTACTTAGAATGAGGAATACCAAAGACTCGTAAGTAAATCAAAGGTGCTGTAAAGCACAGAAGACAAGAATTCAGCGATGCCCAGAATGAACTCGTTGTTAAAAATATACACCAATTTAGAGTTTCATATAGAAATCAAAAGATTTTTAAACGTAACCTGAAGATTCAGCTATTTACAAGCCTCAGACTTCCAACTTTTTCAGAAGTAGTTCTCTCATATTCAAGCCACACAGTCTCAAAATAGTATATGTTATGCCAATACATTAGATGAATACATTCCATGACAATAGCAGCACAATAAAGGCTTGAATTTTCCAATTTTAGGTAATTTTAAAACACGCACAGGAAGTGCCCTCATCAATTACGCAGACACCATTGCTTCCACGTGCCAAGTAACAGAAAGGAACTTTTAAATAAATTATGGTTGCATTTAGCTTTTTGACTTTTTCCCTCACAGCTGCAATGAAACACAGCAATTTCACAAACAAAGTTGTAATAGCCCACGGTGATACTGTCTAACCTGAGTCAGAAAACAAAAATCTGTGCTTCCTAACACAGTAGTTTCAAACCTTATTTGGAAGTTAAGTAACAAAAGTCTTTCAGGCCACCCTCAGTCTCAGCACTAAAATCACACTCTTCTCAGTCAGGAAAAGGACTAATATTTCATCTCTCAAATGAGAAAAGGAGCTATTCAACAGTTGTGTCTGCCACTGGGGAAACATAGATCACATCCTCACTAAATGACAATTTCTATAGCTCATTTCACTAACCCTGCAGCTCAAATTATACAGATGTAAAATATGGAGGTGATGCAGATAGGTGACGGAACAACTGTAACTCTGGATGTAGATCATCAAAACTGTTATAGATAGATCAGATTACTTATTTGTTTATTTATTAAAACAGAGGAACTGAGTTAGGTTGCATAGTAAGACTTCATCTTGTAACAGTCATACAAAATGAAATTATAATGCAATGTGTTTTATATTTCATTTCTCTCTGTGCTACCCTTAACAGACAACCCTGCTGAGATATGCAAACCTCTGGTTTCAGATCCATCCTCCCACCTCCCCCCAAGCTTTCAAAATCTTTCACTGCAGTTAGCATGCTCACAACAGACTACACTAGCTTGAAGTATGAGAATCATTAAAATATGCAAGTAGTAAGGACAGATGATTTTTTTCACTGGTATTTTGTCAACATTGGCAGCAGCACATTCCAACACCTGCAATACTTTGGGTCCCACCTGCAACGTATACAAAAAAGCAGAATGTATTTTCTTAAACTGAAGTTGGGATGCGTGCTGATTTTTACTGTCTACTGCAGATGGAAATCCAAGTATTACAATACATTATTAAGGAGGCTATTGATTACATGTAGGCCATAAAAAAGTGGATAGGAATGCTGAAGAGGTGCTTCATAACCAGTTCTTTTCACGCTTCTAAAATTTCGAGTAAGCAGGACAGGTCCTGATGTAACCTTAACCCTAGTGAAACTATTTTCTGGTGATTAGCTTTACTGTCTAGTACAGAACAGTTAATTTTATATCAGCTAGACACAAACTTGAAGAAAATAAATTATTAATTACTCTTTCCGTCAGGAGTACAACACCTGAATTAGAATAAAATCCTAAAAATTTGAGACCATCAAAGCCTTTTTTATCATCTCCTTCGCTTTAAATTATTTTACTTAGTGCATGTCATTAGGACTTCAAGGATAAAGATCATAAGCCGATATTTTGCAAACTTTTTTTTTTTTTTTTACTAGAATCTTGTTGGTTTATCTGTCTGTTCTGCTTCCTTTCCCCTTTCCTCCAATCCATGCTGGTGCGCAAGAATGAGAACTGGTTGTGATTAAAATATACCCTGTTGATTCCTAACAAGCACACATACTTGCAACCAGTAACTACAGCCTGTTCCCGTCCCATGTCCTGAATGAACTGAGCTGACCTGTGAGTATGGAGTTCCTACTGACGGATGCTGTAAAGACACTTTCTGAACCCCTATTCTTCAGAACCCCAAAACTTGAGGTTTTAAGTCATTTACATATCAGATCACCAAGAGTTTTCTCAACATCTCTCTCAAGTGAGTCACAATTTTTTGAGGAACTTAATATAAAACAATGCATTTTGGCTCTCAAATTCAGTTTCAATAATTTAAGTTTAAAAAAAGTAAGAAACATGAATCGAACATTTTGTCAGTAAAACCAACACTAGTGAACAACATCTCTTCCAATGAAGAGAGTGCTCCTTTAAAAATGAGCTTCCATTTAGAAGTAGAAGGCCTTAGATTCCTCTTCCTTCTTTAACAGGGCTTAACTATTAAGAACTTGAAATATGCAATACAGGTCTTAAAGTTACCTTTATCCAACACTGTAAATGGAAGATCAATGTTTCCTAAAAGGGATTATGCCAGTTTGTTGCATTAAGATACTATAAGTGTATACAGATAAAGTCACATAAGAGACATATATACCAAAATTCTTTTTTTTTTTTTCTTTCTTCATTTAAAGGCTATGCATTTGCTTACCTAAGCAGCAGACAACACTGCTTTGTACTAATGTGGTTAATACTGCCAAAACAACTGTATCAAAATTGACAAAAACTGTTGGAAAGAAAGCAAATTACAACCACATTTTAAAGAGAGAGATCTTTTTCCCTCTTCACTCATCCATGCCATTTATAATATATACTTGTTCTTTAATTTTCCTTTTGATCAAAGTGAACCTCTTTTGAAAATTAAGTATTTCCAACGTTAATTAAACCTGCAGTTAGTCACTGTATCAGCTCATTTGCACATGGAACTGAAGCTTAAAACAGTGATTGAACCTCTCTGTGAACTAGCACGTTGGATTAGAGGGCATCCACATTTAAAAAACCATCACTGGCAATGTTGGGTAGACATTTTTTGTTTTATTCTCAAAGGAAAATTTGAAATACTGCATTATTATGACTGTGGCACAGAAGAACATTTGGTTTGAAGATCTGATACTTCGTTAGAAAATTAGATATCCCAGTACAAGTCACAGAACTAAGTTGCCAAGCAGCAACATTTCTATCACAGGTATGCTTCAATAGTTCACATCTTCAAAACCAAGTTTGTGTTTTAACTCAGCTTTAGGATAAAACATACAAAGAACAAAACACAAGACAGCAGTTCACTGGATCTCAGCCCAATATGAAAACATACTTTCTAGTATTAATCCAGCAGAAAAAAAGAATATACAGAGTACCGAAGCTGTGGTTCTAAGGCAGGAAAAAAAAAAAAAAAAACCTGAACTCACAAGTCTTCCTTCACCTTCATGATCATTTTTGTGAGACATGATCACTTAAACACCTTTGAAAGTACTCATAGTGCTTACATAATATTTGAGTACAATGTAATTTTCTTTTCTAATGATTTTGTAAATAATGAAGTAACTGGAGAAAGGCTACTGAATAAAGTGGTAGGGTTTAAAACAGGTCATTTAAAAACAATGAAACTAAAGTCAAGAAAAGATTTGGAAATGGCAAGCATTTTTTAAATAATAGCGTTTAAAGAATTTTAAAAAAATTAGCTAAGTGATAAAACATGTTTTATAAGAAATTATTGTTACAGCTTAAAAATATTCCACTGCTGTCTATTTTAAAGGCTTAAGCAAGCTTTTATACATAGGAACAAAAACTTCAGGGAAAACACTTGTCAAAAAAAACCTGGAGTAACTTAAACTTCGGTTATTCAACATAGAAATCCCTGGTGAGGGTGGGGAAACATGCTAAAAAAAGCATAGTCATATCAATACAGTGCACTATAAGAGCTAATTAGACACCCAGAATGACCTTATCACTCAGACTTTCTACTATCAGAAGCAACTCCAGTCAGAAGCAGTGGCTGCTAGTGTGGACCAGAAACCCAGTCATGGTCCTCCTTCCAACCTGCTGCCCTTCTGGCAGCGTTCCCCTCATTGCAGTGTTATTGGAACCACTTTTTCAGCCCTCCTGAAAATCTTATCTGACACAGAAAGGGAGGAAATGAAAACTAAAATTGAAAACACCACCACACAATTACGTTCAGCACCAAAACGCTGGCAGAGCTACCCCAGAGAAAAAGAGAGAGCAGACAGGAGGCGCTTCCAGCCTTTTTTCCCTTTTTTTTTTCTTAACCATTTCTTTCCTTCCACAGGAAACTACAGAAGGAGTAGCCACTCCAGTGCTTTTGAAAGGGAAACACTCCCCAAGAAAACCTTAGGGTATGCTTAGAATTTATGTGACATCCTGAAAAAATATTTACTTTCAATTTTAAGATTTTATTGTATAACTCAGAAGCTTGTTTACATGGTTTTGTCACTATAAAAGCAAAACACTTGCAGAAAGAGATCTCTTCTGCTATCCTGTCTTTCCTATCTCCAACCTGCAAGGGGGATAAGCTATCCTTAACTGATGTGTAACCTCTATCAACAGAAATGGTAAGTTTGTGACCTGGCTTTTCTTCTTATCAAGTAAAAAAGCAAGAATGAATTTATCAGTCATTCTACATTTTAATATATGAGGTATCTATCTACCAAATCTCTTAGGTACACATATGCTATAAACAGATGCTGATATGTAAAAATACCTTTAACGTATCTGTAGTTTGTAAACAACTCTTATTTTACATTGACTGGCTGGGATATTGAGGGGATGTGAAAGGAAGAACACTGAGATAAGATGCTCACTAGATTCTCTGTTCTATTATCATGAAATAAAAATTTCAGCACCAGTCACGAACAACATTCTTCACATGCAAGCTATTCAGAAAATATTTTTATGTTCACATATACTACACCACCCTTCATTTTCAGAATTCCATAATTATCAGTTAACACTGACCTTATCCTTGCAAATTCTCCCATTTTATTCATAGACTCATAGAAGAATTTAGGCTGGAGGGTATCTCTGAAGGGACACACTTAATAAATTTTGTCAGAACATCTAGTTGTTGCTATCAAAAATTATACTACCATGTTACTTTTTTTTTTTTTTTAAAGAAAACAGCAGAAACTACCTCACTCTCTGAAAACAACCACTTACAAATAATTATTCACCACAGCATACAGACAAGGAAATTCTGCTTTCGATAATTATTGTAGTAATAAGCTTCATGGTCTTAAAAGAGTTGGTCTGAAAGCTGCAGCCGTAGCAGGAATAGTAATAGTAAGTGTACTTTGCTAAGACCTATAAATCTTTTTGGAACAAGATCAGACATTAGCTGCTGGGCGGCTTTCTGAGGGGCGTGCTTCCACACAAAGAGCCATATGATACATACAGAAGATTGAAGGGGTTTTAGAGCAAGATTACAGTACATCATTTCAAGTTTATGTTTGGATGATACTGAAGTATGATGACTGTTTTAAACAGAAGCAATAGCTATTGACATAGAACAGCTCTTTAAAGAGACTGTCCTCAGACCTTCCTTTACGTCTTATTTTTTACCGCATTAAAGGTCATTTGCAAGAGAAGGGTCAAGACTTTAAATTCAAGTAACTCCTAAATAGCCTTCTTAAAGAGTTCAGGCTCTTGGCTCTACAGATTCCATTTTTAGCTCATTTCTTCCTTGATAATCTGTTTCCAATGATTCACTACTAATTTGCTTTTCCTGCAAGATTAGACATTGGACACTATTTTCACTTTCCTAAATCAGTACATAGGTCTAAAATGGAATGCTAGCAGCCTCATTCTTCAAGAAAGTGACTGATTATGTGTCCCATTTCCAGATGGATGAAAGAAGGAACAAAAAATTATTTCTAAGGCATGTATGTACTAAGCATACACAGGTAAATTATGAGACATTCTCTTAACTGAGATATAAATAACTATAAGGGTCTCAGAAAATGGTGCTGTTTTTTAACTGTTGGTGAGAAAGAAGAATGAAAATTGGTTTGTTAAGCTGAGATGTAACATCCTGTCCCCTCATCAATAAAGAACTCAAGAAACTGATGACAAAAAGGAATCTCCTCTCTCTCTGGTTCACCTTAAGGCAGGTGAGAATCTACATCTCATGCAAGAAGTGATTTAGGGCAGGTGGAGACTGGTAATCAAAGCACAAAACCTACTTCTTGAACAGGAGAGGGGGGGAAATTGAGGAGAGCTTTGTTCACTGATAAATTCCCATTGGAAATACTACAATAAAACATGGAATCAAAATCCCCAAAATTTTATTTTTACACTCTAACATTCTGTAACACTTCACAGAAAAACACAACACACCAGCAGCCGAATCAAGAGCATCAGTTCAAAAGTGTTCAGAAGAACTGATGCCGTTCTAACAGACTCCTTTAGTATCTGACCAAATCTTTCGCCCCTTTCTCTTCTTTGTGAAGAAAGACCTAGTGCACAAGATCAGGATACAGTGAAGGAAATCTGGAAAAAAATTTATAAAACTACATTAGGTATGAAATCATTCAACAGTGAGAAGAAAAGCAGTAAGAATGAACAAATGTGTTAAAAAGAGCACTTCAATCACAGGAACAAAAGGGAATATATTAAAAATATAGCTTTGCCTCCAAAAGAATAGAAAAAGGTTGTAGAGTATCTTCAGTCTCATCAGCTAGAGACAGTGATCATTATTTTTCTCTTTCCCCATTCAGAGAACCTTTTTACCCCATTCATGTATTAACACAGCCTTGTTCCATCTCAGGCTGTGGCTTCACCAGCATTTATTCCACAGCAGTACTGGCCAAACCAGCAACGCTTCTAGCTATTGTGTCGTCCTGAAGCAGCTTTGGCATGGTTACACTGAACCAAATCAAAGAAGAAACAAAATCCACCCAAATATCCCACACAAACCACTTTTTTTTTACTGTGTTACTTTTCATCCAGAGCAGTTGCTTGGTTTGGCTTAAAGCATGGCTACACAAAAAGCTGTGTCAAGACGGTCAAAACCAGGAACAAATGGCTAGGACACAGGGGATGCTTAAGCAGTGCTGCTGCTAAAAGTGAATCTAGTCTCAGACGACAATGATTTTTTCATACAGTCCTACAGCCACCTGTAGGACCTGCACTATATAGCATACATGCAATCGTGCAATGAAGCAAAGGAACTCATCTAACCGAGAAAGTCTTGGGTAAATCCACATATAGCTCGGTCCACTGTGCATATTTTGTCTTGCAACTAGGAGTGCTTTTGACAACACATAACACAGAACAAGATGAGAAAGAAGAATGGTAATATGTCAGCCACCACTGTTGCCAAAAATTCCTTCATGAGATTATACCCTCAGGTGAACTTACATGCATTAACTGCTCCCTACAACCTTACAAAAGACTTACCATCTCTCCCTCCTGCATTGTGGTTCTATTTTAAATTTCCACTTTAAGATTATTAATGGCCACTTTATATCTATTAGTCCTGCTGACAAAACTGAGCTTACGTACTACTTCCGCTTCTCTCTCTCTCTCACAGATTTTGCCAAGCCTAACAAAACGCACTTTTTAATGATAGGCGCTCTCATTTCAGTATCTCTTCCCTACATCTGTTCCAGTTTTAATTATTCTTAACAAAAGCAACCAGAACTGTGAGCAGTATTCCAGATGAGGTCTTAGCAAAAGTTTGCATAATGTTAATGATGCTTTCTTCTCTGCTGGAAATACTGTGCCTGGTACAATCCTGTACTCGCCTTCTCCACGCCTACATCATATGGCCACCTAGTATAGCTGCATTCTTCTTCTCAGCTGTTTCCAACCAACCAGCCTTAGCCTACCCCAAAGCCTGTTACTAGTTTTTCCATTCTCAAGTGGTGGATCCTGTATTCAGACGTTCATAATTTCCATTACTATAGTCTTTGGGTTTTTCCCTTTCTAGATGATGTTCAGATCCTCCTTTGCAGCAATCATCCTCAAATGTTGCATCAAAAAAAGCATAGTTTAATCAGTACAGTTCAATTTAATGTTTTTTCTTTTAAAATAACTTGACAGACAACGAATCCAAAACTGACCAGTGAGAAAACTTCACTTTTTTCACTATTTCCTCTTTGAATGCCCTGTTTTCATTTCTTCTTTAGTCCATTATGGAATACTTCACATTTATCATATTGTAATCTTTTCATTTGTTTTCAAGAAACCAGCAGCCCAAACTACAAGAGGGATCTGTGCTAGCAGATCTGACTGATAGAAGGGGTATTCCAAGCAATGAGAAAACACCACCACAATTCACTGCCTCAACACAGCTGCAATACAAAATCAGAAGTTTCCTACTGTACATGAGAATGGAGAAAGGTATAACTAACTTGCATGGGCCACTACAGAAGTAGAGAGGAAAACATTTTTGTTGGAAATAACCTCCTTTAAATACTGTTGTTATGTCTGTGGTAACATATGACAGTTCCTCAAAATTAAAAGTACTGTAATATATGCAAAAGGTTCAGAAATTTTTTGAGGGCCTCCCTCTTCCCTGTATCTGACTAACAACAAAACTGCCATTTAATTTGCTACCACTACACAATAGTTAAGTCTCAAACTTGAAAGATAGCAATGATCAAACAAAACAATGTTTTTAAAACACACACATATACTAGAAATCAGCATCTCCCACAAAACCAATACCCGAGTCTAAACAGAATTTATTTTCGTAATCAGTTCAATCAAAATTGCTTCCTGTATAGCTCAATATTTAAATTTTGCATTTAAAAAAAATAATCTCAGTTCAGTTTAACTATCACTTAAAATCATAGCCTCAAGGATATTTCTGTGTGCATACCAATTCACAAGATCCTTTGGAACCAATAAACAGAAGTTACTGAGGTCAGCGAGAGGGACCAAGTTTCTAAGTGAGAAAGTTTTCCAGTGTGGCACTGATCAGTGAAGCTAATGATCCAAACAATCTTGATCCAGACAGATAGCTTCCTGTACTTCTTACAGGAGTTCGGCCTCTGAAATGCCAAGCACCTTCATGTGTTAGGAAAACAAAAAGTATCCTGAAAAGAAAGTCTGTCTTGAGTGTCTCAAAAGTATGCAGATTAGTATTAAATGTTGTAAGTTTTCATCAAGATCATATATGAAGTGAAGGAAAACACAAATACTTGAGGTTTTCTTTTAAAGATGTTGGAAGACTTCTGATATTTCAGAAATTGAATTTATGACTCAAATCATCAGCCTTTAGGGTGATTCATAACATTTTAGATCATGGAAGGATTATGGGATTTATTAAGAACATTCAGCTGAATATTGGGTTAATAACTAATTAATAACTAATAATTAATATAAGTTAATAATAGCTTCCTGGTTACGGTATTTATAGAAGATTGTTGAATTCTCTCTCTAGGGGATAAATGAATTAATTCTGACCTCTTGGAATCTGAAGCTTTCAAGAATGTACCGGAATGAAAAATCCGACACAGAGAACATAAGAAAATTTAGTTTCTCTCTTCCATCTGGATCTGTTAGGTTTCTGAACAGTAGTTCCTTGTATTTTTATAAATTTAATGCATATAAACTACTGTTCAAAGTCAGGCTGTTTTTGTTTTTTGTTTTGATTCTGTTTTAAGTACAGATTGCATTTAAACAGCCTAGTTAGCTCTATTAAAAAAATATTGGTCTATACCATTTGTACTAGTTCAGCCTTTTTCTAAACTTTAAACAAGTTACTTTTAGTAGTTTATTTAGAAATGTCATCTCTCACTAACTTCAAAAATTAAAGATGTCTTGGAAAAAGGTAATGCAGCTACAAGAAAAACCTTTAAAACTAAATAGGGCTATTCACTTTACTAAATATTTGGAAGATATATTGTCATATAAGTACAGTAGGAAAATTAACCACTGTTGTTTGTAAAAGTAACAAATACCCTAAGTATTTAAACATGAGATACCAGCTTCCTGTAAAGTAACTGTTAATGAATTTTAAATTCAACTCTTCTCTTCATGTGCTAATTTAAAGTTAAAGGTCTCTCCTTAGCATGATCTTGCCATTAGAAAGACTCTACCTTACAAAACATCTCATATTAACTACAGGACAATTATTCCTATATGAACTATAATAATCTACAAGACAATTATTAATACACATACAGCATAAGGTACTGTATGATAATTTCACAATTTCTTTATTGAAAACCCCACATTATTTTTCTAATTGCTAAACATTTAATAGAACTGTTAACAACCTGAAACTAAGTGTAAAGCCTTTACTTAAAAGCCACATTTAGTATTTTTCCTTTTTTTTTTTGTTACAAAAAAAGGAAAAGCTGCCTGGATCAACTTCCCAGTCAGCGCTGAGACACAGTCGTACTACAGTTTGTGCCAGTACCAATGTGAAGATAGCACAGGGGTGCTAGCAACCTGCCAGGAGAGGACAAGGTTTTCAGTACTGCTTTTTTAAAAAGACCAAACAACAAATTATTCCTGGAACTATGAAATTAGCAGGAATCAGAGCACTGACTCCATCTCTGCATGACCATGTAAGGTGCCACACTCCTGCAAGTGATTATTTGACCTTTGGGACATTGACAACAGGAAGTTGAATTCATGGTCCAGGTCAGGAACAGCATCTGACATTTCACCAGTTTCCAGCTGCCCTTTATTTATTTTATTCAAGGACCGAATAGTGAAATGAGGCAGATGAGCAATGCCTTGGGTCCAAGAGTAGATCTCGGTTTGTTTCCTTACATATCCTCACACCAACAAGCAAAAAGTTGAAGTATTCTTTCAGTTATGTCGCTCTAAATTCAAATCAAACTAAAAGTGATTTCAGCTGCAGTGATAAATGCTGTGGTCCCTGATTTGGACCACAGAATCAAAGTCATTCCCTAAATTACTGTCTCAAAGCACCAAACCACCTGTGCACTGATGTTCTTTAAAAAAAAAAAAATAAAAAAATCTAGTGACACTGGTGAAAGTAATAAAAAAGAATTAGGAGACTGTTGACTAAGAAGCTTGCTGCTGCCTATTTGAGGCATTCCCAAGCTTAGCTTGCTTGGCTGCCACAGGTAGCTGGTGGCAGCTGCTACTGCTGTCACCAGAAAGGAGCCCAGCAGTAGAAATGCAGCCTCCAGCTTTGTTCTAGGCTATATACACACGAAGGAGTAAGCACATATCCACACCAACTTCCCTGTCTTTTTAAAAGAAAGCAAAAATAGAGAATTTAGCTAGTACTATGGTTTGAATGATGGCACATTCTCAGAGCTATTGTAGAATCCCTAGTATTCAAACAGTGAGGTTACAAATTTGAACAAAACTAGGATTTAAAACTGCCAATTGCTTTTGGACTAAACGTATGAACATGTGTTACAAAACCGTACCATAGCACCCTCCTGCTTTATACTAGAAATTTCATTGTAAATTTAAGTCTAACCATATTTTTAGATGAATTAGGGCTATACAAAACAGAACCAGAAGTAAACTGCTAAGAAAGGCAACAACATTTAGGAAAAAGTGAGTGAGGAGAAAAGTGCTGGCAGTTGAGGATAGGGGAGAGGGAAACGGGAAGACAAAAATCAAATTATGATACTATTTTTTCTTCATTATGCTTCTCTAGTCAAAATAATTTAAAGAGAGAGAAAAAGAGAAAGAGAAGTGCTAGAGATCGCAGAGAATACATAGAGTATTGCTCAACCACAGAAAGCAACTTCTTGTTGAGGGGGTTTTCAAGTAACTGTACAACCCTACTTGTTAAGATGTAAAAATATAAATACCTGACACCCAATACTTTGGGTCAAACATGTAAAAGTGAAAACCAAAATCCAACCAAAAACAACCCCCAAAACTTTAATGAAAACTTATGATGGTGTTTATTCCCTTCAAACACCCATCCAGCAGTTTTTAAGTCATACTAACCGGGCAACTTGTTGTGCAGCTGAAGTTGGCAACAAGGATTTATTTGGCTTTTAGGAGCATGGGACCCTCTTTGAGGATCAAGGACTTCTAGGAAGTGACAGTTTCCACCCAAGCAGGGCAAAAAGCATTTTTGCCAAGAGGGTGGTCATCCTGGTAAAGGAGAGTTTTACACTAAGAATGACAGAGGAGGGACACAAGGACCAAAGTGAACAGGGTTGATACGGACAGCAGAGACCTTGTAATGACTGATTTCCAGCTTAATAAAAAAGGAAGCACCTACAGGACAGCACAGGGACAACTCTCATACCTCTTTGGGAAATCACCACAATTAGGTGCCTTTCTCAAGTGCCTGTACAATAACTCATGCCACATGGGGAATTAATATGAAGAATCAGAGGTCTGTCTGTAGGTGCAGGGCTACAGTCTCATTTGGTTCACAAAAACATGGTGGGCTGGCTCACACAACCGGAGTGCTGCAATGGGTCGGTACAAGGCTTCTGAAAGGACAGGCTGGGACAGTAAGGAGGGGGAGCTGTTCTTTATGTAAGAGAGCAGCTTTATGTATGGAGCTCTGCCTTAGGACTGATGACGAGCCAGGTGACAGACTATGGGTCAGGATTAGCGTACAACCAATATGGGAGACATTGTGGTGGGTGTCTGCTACAGACTGCCTGGTCAGGAAATTGTGGAATCATAGAATGGTTTGGGTTGGAAGGGACTTTCAAAGGTCATCTAGTCCACCCCTCCTGCCATGGGCAGGGACATCTTTCTCTAGATCAGGTTGCTCAAAGCCCCATCCAACTTGACCTTGAACACCTCCAGTAATGGGGTATCCACTTCCCTAAGGCAACCTGTTCCAGTGTCTCACCACCCTCACAGTAAAGAATTTCTTCCTTATGTCCAGTCTAAACCTACTCTCTTTCAGTTTAAAACCGCTGCCCCTTCTCTTGTCACTACAGGCCTTGGTAAACAGTCTCTCTCCATCTTTCTTGTAAGCCCTGTTTAAAGCTGACAGACTGCAATAAAGTCTCACTGGAGCCCTCTCTTCTCCAGGCTGAACAACCCCAACTCTCTCAGCCTTTCTTCATAGGAGAGGTGTTCTAGTCCCCTGATCATTTTCGCAGCCCTCCTCTGGACTTGCTCTACCAGGTTCATGCCTGTCTTGTGCTGGGGACCCCAGAACTGGACACAGTACTCCAGGTGGGGTCCCATGACAGCAGAGTAGAGGGGAAGAATCACCTCCCTCGACCTGCTGGCCACACTTCTTTCTATGCAGTCCAGAATATGACTGGCTTTCTGGGCTGCCAGTGCACATTGGCGGCTCATGTCCAATTTTTTGTCCACGAGTATCCCCAAGTTCTTCTCCGCAGGCTGCTCTCAATTCATTCATCTCCCAGTCTGTACTGATACTGAGGATTACCCTGACCTGGGTGCTGGTCCTTGCACTTGGCCTTGTTGAAATTCATGTGGTTTGCACAGGCCTACTCCTCAAGCTTGTCCAGGTCCCTCTGTATGGCATCCCTTGCCTCTAGCGAACCAACTGCACCACTCAGCTTGATGTCATTTGGAAACTCGCTAAAGGTGCATTCAATCCCACTGTCTATGTCATTGATGAAGATATTAAATAGTACTGGTCCCACTATGGACCACTGAGGGACACCACTCGTTACTGGTTTCCACTTGGACATTGAGCCATTGACTATAACTTTTTGGATGCGGTCATCCAGCCAATTCCTTATCCATCTAACAGTCCATCCGTCAAAACCACCTCTCTCCAATTTAGAGGCAAGAATGTTGTGGGGGACTGTATCAAAGGCCTTACAGAAGCCTAGGTAGATGACTTCTGTAGCTCTTCCCTTGTCCACTGATGCAGTCACTCCATCGTAGAAGGCCACTAGATTAGTCAGGCAGGACTTGCCCTTGGTAAAGCCACGTTGGCTGTCTTCAAACACCTCCCTGCTTTCCATATGTTTTGACATATCCTCCAGGAGGTTCCACTCCATGAAGCAGATGAGGTCTTTTTCAGAGAACTGGAAGAAGCCTCATGTTTGCAGGCCCTGGTCCTTATGGTGGACTTTAAACACCCCAATATCTGCTGCAGGGACAAAGCAGCAGGGTGCATGCAATCCAGGAGGTTTCTGGAGTACGTTGATAGTAACTTCCTGACACAAGTGATTGAGGAACCAGTGAGGGGAGATGGTCTGTTGAAACCTCGTACTTACAAACAAGAAAGAACTCATAAAGATCAGGGGCAGCCTTTGCTGCAGGACCATGAGATGGTGTTATTCAGGATATTAAGAGGAAGGAGCAAGGCAAAAAGCAGTATCACAACCCTAGACTTTAGCATAGAAATGAGAGAGCAGGAGAGAGACTTTTTGTAGCTTACTAGCACACCTGACTAGGCATTAAAAAAAAAAAAAAAAAAAAAAAAAAAAAAAAAAAAAAAAAAAAAAAAAAAAAAAAAAAAAAAAAAAAAAAAAAAAAAAAAAAAAAAAAAAAAAAA
>NW_008824306.1:1280285-1291415 GCF_000699105.1 Pygoscelis adeliae | reverse complement strand
TATGCAGTCCAGAATATGACTGGCTTTCTGGGCTGCCAGTGCACATTGGCGGCTCATGTCCAATTTTTTGTCCACGAGTATCCCCAAGTTCTTCTCCGCAGGCTGCTCTCAATTCATTCATCTCCCAGTCTGTACTGATACTGAGGATTACCCTGACCTGGGTGCTGGTCCTTGCACTTGGCCTTGTTGAAATTCATGTGGTTTGCACAGGCCTACTCCTCAAGCTTGTCCAGGTCCCTCTGTATGGCATCCCTTGCCTCTAGCGAACCAACTGCACCACTCAGCTTGATGTCATTTGGAAACTCGCTAAAGGTGCATTCAATCCCACTGTCTATGTCATTGATGAAGATATTAAATAGTACTGGTCCCACTATGGACCACTGAGGGACACCACTCGTTACTGGTTTCCACTTGGACATTGAGCCATTGACTATAACTTTTTGGATGCGGTCATCCAGCCAATTCCTTATCCATCTAACAGTCCATCCGTCAAAACCACCTCTCTCCAATTTAGAGGCAAGAATGTTGTGGGGGACTGTATCAAAGGCCTTACAGAAGCCTAGGTAGATGACTTCTGTAGCTCTTCCCTTGTCCACTGATGCAGTCACTCCATCGTAGAAGGCCACTAGATTAGTCAGGCAGGACTTGCCCTTGGTAAAGCCACGTTGGCTGTCTTCAAACACCTCCCTGCTTTCCATATGTTTTGACATATCCTCCAGGAGGTTCCACTCCATGAAGCAGATGAGGTCTTTTTCAGAGAACTGGAAGAAGCCTCATGTTTGCAGGCCCTGGTCCTCATGGTGGACTTTAAACACCCCAATATCTGCTGCAGGGACAAAGCAGCAGGGTGCATGCAATCCAGGAGGTTTCTGGAGTACGTTGATAGTAACTTCCTGACACAAGTGATTGAGGAACCAGTGAGGGGAGATGGTCTGTTGAAACCTCGTACTTACAAACAAGAAAGAACTCATAAACATGGTGGACTTTAAACACCCCAATATCTGCTGCAGGGACAAAGCAGCAGGGTGCATGCAATCCAGGAGGTTTCTGGAGTACGTTGATAGTAACTTCCTGACACAAGTGATTGAGGAACCAGTGAGGGGAGATGGTCTGTTGAAACCTCGTACTTACAAACAAGAAAGAACTCATAAAGATCAGGGGCAGCCTTTGCTGCAGGACCATGAGATGGTGTTATTCAGGATATTAAGAGGAAGGAGCAAGGCAAAAAGCAGTATCACAACCCTAGACTTTAGCATAGAAATGAGAGAGCAGGAGAGAGACTTTTTGTAGCTTACTAGCACACCTGACTAGGCATTAAAAAAAAAAAAAAAAAAAAAAAAAAAAAAAAAAATCGAAGAACGATGGCAAATACAGAGCAACAAAAGAAAAAACTGATGTCAGAAAGTAGCTTTGACATCTTGCAATACCAGAATTAAAAGGGAAATTTAATCAGGCTGTTTTGTATTTAGTCATTTAGATACAAAATCTACTTGTTCAGATAACTGTCAGAATAAGAGTTTTGCTCCTAACTCAGCTGTATATTTTAGTTTCCAACTTACTTTAGTTTCTGTGGCATCCCCAGATAAACTCTTATAATGAATTATGGCTTCATTAGAAGCTCAGCAATACCCCTGCAGACGGAAACTTTATTGGCTGATAGTACTGTACTAAGTTTCACATTAAAATGAACGTGTGGCAACATATTTAAAGCAGTGATTCCTACATACCATGAGGAATTTCCTGGCAAAACTGCTACAATATTCAAAATACACACTCAAAATAAAAGCAACTTCAAGGAGATATCCAAGCTGGATCTAGCCTTTCCATGGAGTTTCAGTTGAGGTAGTTGAATAAGTACATTATTAATAATATAAATTGGCATAGATATACATGATGCATATATACACACACACAAACCTCCCCTCCATATATGTACACACATACACAGAGTTAAAATGCAGTATGCCAAAGCAATTCCGATATATGTTCGAGTCAAATCTTTTGCAAACACTTTTGAAATCTAGTTTTCTTCTCTGAAAATACTTCATTTGAGACAGAATTACTGAGCCATCATTAGATAGCTCAGATCATTCTTCTATATTTAATTCTAATGGAGTTCTTATTCTGCAAAGCCCGAGTATGCAAGCTAACTCACAGTCACAACAGAAAGTTACCAGATAAAGTTACTTCATTCTAAAAAAAGCCTGATAAAAGCATCGTTATAAGTTTTAAGTTTTCAGTTCCGTCCACTCTTGCATAAAACACAGATGTCTGAGGTATAAATTTTCACTACCTTAAAGTTACATATTTTAATTATTGTAGCACACCAGCACAAAAACACCTTGTGTAATGGGTCAACAATGAAGCCAAACCCCCATAATTTAAGACCTGATATTAAATTTTATAGTGTTCAGTAGCATTTATCAACAATGTAGTTGCTGATCAAACAACAATTTAATCCATCCTGTAAAAGTTATAGATGAGCAAAATTCATCAGTCACAGATCTTAGTTTGCTAAAAGACAGAAAAATGCTCATGTTTATGAAGCACCTCAAGATTTAGCTTCACAGAACAGCAAAAAACAATGCAGGATTGACTTTTTGACTTTGATACCTCTTGTCAGCCTGTCAACTGATAGAACCTCTTTCGCTAGCTGTTCTACGTTCTCTACTCTCTTCACCCATTAGCTAAAATCTGCGCATTGGTACAAATAGAAAAACAAGGATAGACATTTTCTGGTTTCTTCAGGAAAGTTAAAAAAATTAAATCCCAATAAAACTGTAAACCCAGTGCATTACTGAAATTTACCATTCCTCCTGGCAATTACTGCTGTGTCATTCTCAAGAATAACTCTCTTTAGCACACGGAAAACTCCACTTCTACAAATTGAAAGCTAAACAGCAACACAAGGAGCCCATTCCAGTTTTGCAAAGTCTATATTCATGATTTATAATAAAGACTTACTTTATTGTATTTTAGTCAAGCACAGATTTTGATTTTTGGTTAGAATGCACAGTTATGTCCCATCTCCTCTGTTTCCCCCCATCCATCTTTCCCATCTATTGAAAAAAGTTTACTTTCAGATCACAATCTTACAAAAGACAACCCTACACAAATATTTTAATCAATATTTTTATGTTGTGCATCAGATCTTTATCTAGGAACACCAGGCACTGAATTTAAGTTAAAAAAAATTCCTCTACAGACAGCAGAAATGAAACAGCAGGACACATTTAGAATACAGACTATTTTCAACAGCTGATAGTTATTTAAATCCGTAGGCAAGATTTAAAAAAAATAAGTAAAATTATCTGAGTACTGCAGAAGCCTTATTTCTGAAGTTCTTATAGAAAAGGTGTGCTAAAGGCTTTGAAAATCAGTTATGTTTCTATGTTGCTATGCATATATATTCACAAGAGCACACTGTAGGTATGCAACGATATCTGGTATTCATGTTCCCTCTCCCCAGGTAAACCCTTGATATCAGTTACAGAAGGAAATCACAGGGGACATTGCTCCTTCACCTCTCGATTCTTCAGGAGGTGTGAGTGAAATGTAGAGCTATATAAGTTTGCCATCTACCAATATATTATAGGAGAATCCCCATATTTTTTTTAAATTTCTCTAAAAACCCCCAAACATTTTAAAAGCTACATCATAATCTGCTTAATTTAAGTTTCCAGTTGCTCTACTGAGAGCAAATAAGACCACTTTGGGGGAAGAAAACAGCAGTTTATAGAGTTTTTCATTCAGAATGTAAGCAGTCCTGGGATATCAACAGAGAAAAAGCTAGCTCCTGTGCTTTCATGTACACTGGGAAAGAAATATGGATATCACAAATTTACCAATAAAGAGAAAATACAGATGGATGATGCTCCTTTTCTCAGAGTGTTCTACTCTTCCACTGTTTGCAAAAGTTATGTTTTAAGCTATGAAAACAAATAGAGCTGCCTATACAGGAACAGATCAGAATCTGCTCAGACTTCCTTCATATTAGGAGAACTTGGTAGCAAGCTCTTAAAATTTTTCTCCTCTGTATGGTCATGAAGTTTGACAGAACCATGACAATTCCTCTGTTATCCACTGTGCAGCACCCAAAACTACCATATTCTCTACAAATCTTCAGAAAAAGCTCCTTCAGTAATCAACTAATATTGCCTTATTAATGGAGGCACTTGCTATTAGCAAGAGCTACAGTTTCAGTATGTTTCTTTTCCCATATATTCTACATATTTGTAACATAATAAAAGAGTTCTCCAAAAAGCTAAACACTCAAAAAAGTGAAAACTGGAAAAAAATTAGTCACAGGTTATCAACTACAGTTCCTGGAAATGCATTATTTTCCATTAGACTTCCTTCATATTAGGAGAACTTGGTAGCAAGCTCTTAAAATTTTTCTCCTCTGTATGGTCATGAAGTTTGACAGAACCATGACAATTCCTCTGTTATCCACTGTGCAGCACCCAAAACTACCATATTCTCTACAAATCTTCAGAAAAAGCTCCTTCAGTAATCAACTAATATTGCCTTATTAATGGAGGCACTTGCTATTAGCAAGAGCTACAGTTTCAGTATGTTTCTTTCCCCATATATTCTACATATTTGTAACAAATAAAAGAGTTCTCCAAAAAGCTAAACACTCAAAAAAGTGAAAACTGGAAAAAAATTAGTCACAGGTTATCAACTACAGTTCCTGGAAATGCATTATTTTCAATTTTAAGCTGACTGCTTGCCGTACACATAGCATCTTTCTTTGCATCTTAAGATCAACATAGGCCACACCAAAGTGGTTGAACATTACAACTGTGACTGAATGACACAATTAAATAGTCTTCACAATTCAATATAATGTGCAAAAACATTCACACTGTATCTGAATAGAAGTCTCTGAAGACTGGCTGCTTTCCCAGCAACCTTCCTTCCCAAGAGCAACCAGAGAGCAGGTTATGCATTGGACAGACTGTAGGAGCGGCAGTCTATTAATAGCTGTCAGGGGCCTCTAACCCTCTTCTACAACCGTTCTGCCAAACACAGAATGGGCTATTTATAATAAAATGCTGGGCGTACTGAATCTCTGCCTATACAGAAGGTTTGACAGCCCTTCACCCCAGTTCCATACATAGGTATTGCAACAGGACAAGGACACCTCCTCCTTAAGGCAGGAACAAGTTGAGAGATTCAAGCTGGCTGCGAAAGTCAAATTCTCTAGCACATAACTATTCTCCTTCTTCACCAACTGTCTCTGCTACACTCTGCCAAGCAACAAGGGTTACAAAAAATCTGATTAAATTGCAAATCTTCACAGTTCAAACAATAATCTTGGTTGAACTTGTTGATAAACACCTGCAGGATATCCATTTCCTCTCTGGAGAACATCAATCAGTTCTGTGTTGCTTCTGGTGCTTTAAGACACAAGTACTGAACTAGATTACCTGTAAGAAATTTATTTTCACACATAAGAGGTTTTTTTTTAAGAAGAGTTTTTGAAATGTAAGTTCCAGGTTCTGCATGTATCTGCAGCTTTTATCACTACCTTGCCTCTATAACCATCTCTCTTCTGCCACTGATAAGTGGCTTTTGCAAGCACCGTTCAGAATTTTAGCAAACATAGCTTAAATATTAATAAACCAATTTATGGCCAAAACATATTTAGCCAATTAGCTATCCAGAAGTTACAACAAAAAGGTTATTCTTGGATATGTAATTAGAAAAACTGAGAATGTAATGCTTATGCATGACTTGGTACCACGATATTTATCAAGACTAAAAAATACACTCTATGTTGTATTATTCAACAATTTTGTACATGTTAGAGTTCAGACTGCTTCTTTGCACCTAAAATACAGATCATTTGAAAGCATATTTCCTGCCCTCAATGTATCAAATAACAAACAGAACACAAACTTACTAAAAAAAAAAAGGTATAAACATTTTAATACATGCCTCACTGTAATTTAAATGCAATTTAGGTACCATATTGGGTCAAAAACAAATAGCACCAATTGAAAAAAAACCCTATTACTTAACATGAATTTGCAGCACAAGCAGACAGCTTTCCATGCTAGACAAGTATGCACCTCATTTACACACAAGCAGATTATTTTGGCCAGACTTCAATGACTCTTTCCTGTGCTCTACTGCACCTCTGGACCTTTTTCAAGAGCAGAAAAGTTGGGCAGATGCCAAAAGTGACTCCAGCTGCCACCTGGACTACGACCTGATGATTGCTTTAAGATGAACCATTATACAGGTAGTCATCAAACGAGGAAATCCTGTCCTTCCAGGCATGCACTTCTGCCAGATTCTTGGCATTGGCAGTTGTGTGGCCACAGGACTGAGACAGGTAAGAAATGTACCTAGTGAAAAACAACCCATCAAAAAGAACCGGGCTTAGATGAGTTCGTTTTCAGTTCTCTTCTGGTCACTGGAAGGATCCCCTCTTTCAGAAACAAGTGTTACTTCAATCAGCTCGAAACAAAGAAATTAAAGCAATGCTTGCCAATGTTCAAGGACAAAAGATTGTTAGCAGAACCAGACAGGTTTTAAAAACATGTGAAGAATCCTATTCACAAAACAGGTTTGGCTTCTCCTTTATACTGATGCTATCTTATTTTACACAAATTAAAATTACAGCTGCTGCTATCACTAAGATTACTACAACCAGAAACTGGTATAAAAGCAAAATTGACAGTCCATGACTTTTTTTCAGTCAAAAGTTAATTCACTTTTGCCTGAAGTTTAGATGCAAAGAATTAACCTATCATTCAAAACTATTTTTAAAATAGCTGAGAATCACACAGTACAAAACCCTGAAACAAAACCTTTTTGCTGTTCCTAAAAACTGCTATTAAAATAGTCATGAAATCTTAATATGCTTTAGTATGCAATCAGATGATCATTAAAAAAAGCTCTCCAAACCCTGTATTTCATTCTCAATTTACATCACCTATACTGCACTTCTGTAATTATGCAAGTCCAGAGGTTATTTTAGGCATAACACCTTCCTGAAGTGATCCTGCAAGTCACATACCAAATGCAACAAAAGGAAACTAATTTTAAGTGAGCAGTATTTGGTCAATCTTCAATATATACTACCACTTAAATAAATTTCCTAAACAATCTCCACAAAAACCTTCTTCTAAAGCAGAAGCAACTATTTAAAACAATCCAGTGTTACTTCCCACAAATTTCAGACCACCTGCATTTTCTACATTTGTTTCCATATTTGCTTTTTCACTGTAAAATGTATTTCACAAGTTGGAAGGGACCTCTGGAGGTCATCTGGTCCCACACCCCTACTCAAGCAGGGCCACCTAGGGACAGTTGCCCAGGACTGTGTCCAGGCAGCTTTTGAATGTCTCCAAGGACGGAGAGAACAACCTCTCCGGGCGACCTGTGCCAGCCCTCGGTCATCCTCACAGTAAAAAAAGTGTTTCCTCATGCTCAGACAGAGCCTCCTCTGTTTCAGTTTGTGCCCACTGCCTCTGGTCCTGTCACTGGGCACCAGTGAACCCCTCACGTACTTGTAGACATTGGTGAGACCCCCCGCAGCCTCCTCTTCTCCAGGCTGAACTCGGCTCTCTCAGCCTTTCCTCACAGCAGAGATGCTCCAGTCCCTGAATCATCTTGGTGACCCTTCGCTGGGTTCTCTCCAGTATGTCCATGTCTCTCCTGTACTGGGGAGCCCAGAGCTGGACCCAGCACTCCAGGTGTGGCCTCATCAGGGCTGAGTAGAGGGGAAGGATCACCTCCCTCCACCTGCTGGTAACACTCCTCCTAAGGCAGCCCAGGATACCATTAGCCTTTTCGGCGGCAAGGGCACATCGCTGGCTTGTGTTCAACTTGGTGTCCACCAGGACCACCGCAGGGCCTTTTCTGCAAGGCTGCTTTCCAGCTCGTCAGCCCCCACCATGTCCTGGTGCATGGGCTTGTTCCTCTCAACGTGCGGGATAATGCACATTTCCCCTTGTTGAACTTCATGAGGTTCCTGTCAATCCATTTCTCCAGCCTGCTGAGGTCCCTCTGGATGGCAGCACAACCCTCTGGTATATCAGCCACTCCTCCCAGTTTGGTGTCATCTGCAAACTTCCTAAGGGTACACTCTGTCCCATCACTCCGATCATTAATGAAGATGTTGAAGAGGGCTGGACCCCCAGCATTGACCCCTGGGGTACAACGGCAGTTACTGGCCTCCAACTAGACTTCGTGCCACTGACGAGCATGCTCTGGGCCCAGCTGTTCAGCCAGTGTTCAATCCACCTTACCGTCTGCTCAACCAGCCCATACTCCTTCAGCTTCTCTATGAGGATCTTATGGGAGACAGTGTCAAAGGCCTTCCTGAAGTCTAGGTGGACAAAATCCCTTGCTCTCCTTCATCTACCAGGCCAGTCGTTTCATCTTGGAAGTCTCTCAAGTTGGTTAAGCATGACTTCCCCTTGGTGAATCCATGCTGACTACTCCTGCAGCGTCCTTATTTAATTCAGATCAATTTCCAACCATTTACATAATCCATCACATTATCTTCTCAATAAATGAATGCAAACTAACAAAAAAAGATGAGTAATGCTACAACATTTATACTATACAATGTACTGTACATTAAACTACAGTATTTTAGTTTGCTATTACAGGACAACCCAACTACACATTAAGTAGTCTCTTCACATCTGTGTTGACGTCACTCAGTCAGGTTTGTGTGATTGTTGACACACATCACAGCCAACATCTGGAATGTCACAAATCAAAAGCTGTTTGTCAAAAGCTGTCTGTCATCCTGGTACAATTCATTCGCATGCACACAAAAGGAGCACAGAACAGGTTCCCTGGAGAAATCAGAGTAAGCTACCATCCCCATCCATTTTTCCAGATGGTAAATTCCCCGGTAAAAGATACCATATTTACAGCTGTCAAGATAAACTTCAAGGTAAACAGAAGAAAATTCTGTAGTCTCTTTTCAACATCTAGCCTGGCTAGCACAGGAGGGCACACTGAGCTATATGAAATCCAAAATCCCAGGAAAAGGAGAGAGTCAGTTTGAAAGTTCTTCCTTAAAACTATGAAACTACTCTTGTTTGCTTTTAAAGGTGTTTATGGAAGAGATGACAAATTTCTGCATTCTCAGGTGTCACTTTCATTCCCAGTTCGGTGTGATAAACCCATCCCAGGTGGTGACTGATAAACCAAAAGTACAAGACACTGCAGCTGAGCCAATAACTACCACTAGACCCACCTGTAATCCACCAGCAATATCCCTGACTTTGGGATGGACTGTCCTTTGCCAGTGTTTCCCAGGGACAAATAAAGCTGTCTTAACCATGAGAGCTTCAGCACACCAGTTGGCTATCCTGGTTTACTTTGGCTTAAAAGCTGTCAGTCACTGCCTCACTTTTCTCCACGGTACATTTCAGAAGCCACAAGCAGCTAACCCACAGAGCAGCATAGGCCTTCAACCTGTGCACTGCCACACAGAGGACCCGCAGCACAGATGCACTGCCTTTGAGCAAGCCTGCTACATGCTGAAGGCCCCCCCAAAGCAAACACACACCCCACACAACAGTTTCACTTCAATAAGAAACCACACTCGGGTAATGCAAGACAATGCACAGGTTTGTCTAAGTGAAGGGCAAGCTCTGTAAATAGAGTATTAATAATGAAACTTTCACCTTTGTTTGTCTGATCTGAGATATGACCAACATGTGATGAGGTTTAAATCAGTCCAAGCTAACCAGGTCAAACCTATGTGCTTTCCTTCTTTGGAAAGCAGAGCTACAGTGAAGGTAATACTGGAAGAAGTTGGTTATCCTTGCCCTTTCTCACCCGCTTCAGAGTAGCAATAGCTCCCTACCTTTCAATGGTAATAGTCAGATACCTAAAGCAATACAACCACTACCCAACCCGACATCCCTCATACTTTATTACCACTGCAATCACATGCTCTAAAACATTTCAGTAAATCAATTTGTATCAAAACTTTGGTACCATATATATCCGAAAAGAAAGACAATCTAAGAGATAAAACCATTTGTCACATTCACTAGGACAGCTAAAGGTGAACATTCTGCAACACCTTTCCTGTCAAAAAATCATTTCAGATTAAGTACCAGAGCACAAATCTACATTAGCAAGAGGTGCAGTGCAATAGGAATAGATTGGTAGAGTGAAAGAGTTGGATTGAGAATCCAAACGTTCACACTGACAGTGTTTTCAGAGATTTTCCTCTGAACTAGCTCTAGCCTGGTCCCATGGACTAAATACCCCTTAGTAGCGGGAGAGCATTATGTTCACCTTTGGAGTGCATTATTCAGTTTAGTTTAATTCAAAAAGAACTCAGTTCACACACTCTTGAAGTCACTCTATCGTATGAAGTGCAGCAAAGCACATTAAGGTTGGATGATCAAGAGACTTAATTCAAAAGAGCACTTATGTCCTGAAATAAAACACCAATAGAGACACACCCATATTGCAGATCCGCTGATTTAAAAAAAATATTTTATATTACAAAGAAATATAAAACGCACACTAGAAATACGGAAAAATACATCACATACTTAAAAACAACCTACACTGCAAACAGAAAGGGATTTACAGTGTTGTATCTTTCTTGCACATTTGTTCTTGGGGAAAGTGTATGCTAATTTCATGTATTAGATTGGTAAATTCTGAAGTGTTTAAAAATGTTTTGACAAAGTCCAGAGGAGTAGTATGGCTTACACGTTTCTGATAAAGCTCCATGTTAAGAGCCATCCTCTTCTCTCAAACACCATTAAAAGTTAAACTATGATATGACTTGGAAATTGATATAACTTGGAAACACTAAGTGATACCACTGAGGCAGATGTCTGGCAAAAACAAACAAACAAACCAACCCCTAGAAAAATATCAGACAAATGAAAAATTTTAACAAATAGTAAAAATTCAATTGTTTCCCTTTGAAGAATTAATATACTGACTGGAGAGTTCAGTATGCTCTATTGCAAATTTATTTACATCGCCTAATACATCTCTTGGTTTTCCCTTTTTTCCACAGAATTCACAAGAGGAACACTAAATTAACTTTACCACTTACGTGCTTTTGCAGCAATCTTCTAAAGATACTCTATCAACAGATGCAGCATGTAATCTATAGGCAGT
>NW_008824306.1:1253116-1280247 GCF_000699105.1 Pygoscelis adeliae | reverse complement strand
GACCTCAAGAGATCAAATCCGGTTTTCTCTACTCCAACTTTTGTACATGTAGTTAATTTTTACTATTTTATGCCTTTTTTTTTTTTTTTAAATTAATTCTGACTGGCTCTCCAGCTCATCCCTCTGTAATCACACCAACCTGCAGTTTAGATTATTTGGGAAAACACTATTTAAAATACCCATACTATACTTGTTACAGATAATCTGCTATACAGTCTGGATCACTACATTTGTAATTGCAAGCAATAATTAAAGTGTTTATTTCAGCTAATAATTTTGTACATTCAGATGTAAGAAGTTAGAAATTGACCTTTGAACTGTTGAACAGCCAAGTAAGAGACAATCAAAGACCCATTCCTGGACTCCAGGTCAAGCAACACCACCTGGCTCATACATGCATTGTTTACAGCTAGCCAGCTCTACAGAAGTTTGGGTTTTTTTGGAGCGAGGCAGTGAGAGCAATCAAAAACTAAGCCACGGAGAGAGCTAACAAGTATGCAATTTAAACATTTGGATTTTATATTTGAACTTATTTACTGGCTATTTTTTAAGATCACAGGTATATGCCCTAAAGCATAATATATACAGTTGGACCATCTAGAGGGCAAGAGGCATGCAAGTTGTATGGAATCTATCCGCATTCACTGTATCAGTGTTAAAAAATAGATATATTAAGATAACTTTTTTTACCGGCTCACATTCTCACTGTTAATTAATAATGTTATTGTGTTGGCAACCAGTACAGAAAAAGTTTCCAAAAAAATGACACTTCAAAAAGTTAGTGGAATTTGTTTAACTGTACACTACAGAAGTTCGTAGAAGTTTTGGTCCCAGACATTGCTGCTCAAGTTACAGACTTAATCTGCTTTTTTTTTTTCCCCAGTCCACATCAGGACCTGTAAGAATCTGCTACCAGCAGAGGAGATGTTTCACCTAGGATGCAACTTAAATACATTCTGCAAAACCAACAAAATCAGCGTACAACTCATTCTGTTCTTCAGTTTGAAAGGTCAGGCTCCAAAGCAAACAGCAAGCTACTGTTACCAGTGCTCAGAACAAAACCAAGATATTGTATTGAATGCCTGACCAGCTTTAAACTGCATAGGTATGTACAGATAATACTAGTAACACAATAATGTTAGAATGGTGGAAATTCACAACACAGTCTTGTTTTGTTAATAAAAGCAATAAGCCAAATTTGCTAGATATAACATTTCTCAACTTACTCATAAGCACAAGTACCAGCAGGCACAGTTTTTAGTAAAAACGATGCAACTCATTGAAAGAATTTTTTATAGTGAAGATATCAACTCTAAGTTATCTGCAAATAACCTTGAGATACATTATATTTACTTCTATGTATTTAGAAAAGACAATACAGAATTCTATTTGAACAAGGGGTAACTCAATTCACTCAAAGTATTTTAACTGCAGGAGTGAAGTAAGCCATAATCCAGAAATGGTGAAATGTACTAAATGCCTGTATATCTGAATGATTGCCTTACTGTTACCAGTATTAAAGAAATTAAGCAAATACTCCCAGCAATAGTGTAATATGCTTAGACCGTAACAGCTATGAAAGAACAGTGTTTGCAGGAAGACGTTATGCAAGTCCTACTCATACAGGTTTAAAAAAGCATTCAGACAATACTTCCTCTAATGAGTTCTGATAGTAGAGATTAACGTAACTCTAATCCCATAACAACATGCATTTTACTGATTGCATTCCAATTCTGTTAGAATATTTTAGCACAAACAAGCAGTTATTCTAACAATATTGAATTCCCAAAACACACACAAAGTGTAAGGCCAAAACATTTGTTCCAACTAGTAAAAATTCTAGGCAGCCCATAGTTTTGTCTCAGAAACAGAATTAAGTAGCTCTCGTTAACTCCCAAAATTTCATAGACGGGAATGATTACATCAAATGACACAAAGCAGGGCACACTCTCCTCTGGTCCAGTTTTAACCATCTGTCAGTGACATAGACATGCTAGAAAAGCTACACGCTGTTACGAAAGAGGAGTTTAGAGAATCGTAGTCTGAGTATCCAACACAGAAAATAAGACGCTACTCTTAATGGCCACAACAAAATAAATCCCCTTGCAGAGCAAAGTAGTTATATTTGAGACACATTTAAAGTTAAATACATAGAACTAAGTTCTGCACATATTCCTTATGGTCACCATATTCACTTAATGTTATTTCATTACTTGAACCACCATAGAACTTCCGTACACATGGAACATGGCTCTTCAACACGTGTACTAGTTTCGGGGGGGGGGGGCCTGTATGTTTTGTGTGTTTGTGGGATTTTGTTTTGTTGTGGGGTTTGTTTGTTTTGGTTTTGTTGTGGGTTTTTTTGTTTGCTTTTGTTTGATTGTTTTTAAACAGACTAACATTTAGGTCACAGTTCATGCACAGGAATATTATAAAAAGCACTTTTAATCGTGCTTTTAGAGAAGCATTTCAGTATTACTTTGAGATGTATTTTAGCTATTGGAGAAGATGTATGGAGATCAGTTTATTATAATATACAATAGTAATACAGCAATTTTTTACAGCATGCAATAAAGTTACCTGGAAAATGTACAGGAATTCCACAGGCACTTTAATGATTGTTAGCTGTTTGGTACACATTCGCATCTACTTTTATGCAGTATCTCAAATTATTCTTCGGTTTTGAACAGAAAGATTAACAGATCCATAAAGAATATAAGTAAAGCAGTTACAGGTAAAGTTATAAAGAAGAAAAATTCAGAGTTAAGAAAGTTCTCAAGAACGTTGTCATTGCGTCTAACTTACACCATTGTCCTTGTAATCACAAACAGTAGCACTGTTGTTTTATACTAAAGAATCACTGCTCACTGGTAGCTGAATTGGAAACTAATTCATTTCTGTTTTCACTTAATTGAAAACGGTCTGGTCATTCATACGTAGCATCTGCTCAGGCCACAACCTTGGGTTTAGAGAACCTCAAACAAAATAAATGAAACCACTAAAATGACTGTTCAAGCACTGTGCTATAAAGCATTACTGCATGCAGGATAACCTCACTTAAACATTGCCTGTATTAATAAGTTCCAAAACAATAGAACCTCATTAATTATAATACTCGTTTGCCTCTGCTAGTGATGCTCCTGTCATTAATATCTCTTACATGTGTGTTTCATACACAGATCACATTGATGATATAAAGTATATCACAAAATACATCAGTTTTGGGAAACATATAAAGCAAACAACACATAGTCCTTTGTTTCCTGGAAAAGTTCAAGCCTCACAAAATATCTAATATGGTTCAACTTTAAGTACATGGAGTTCCCAAGACAATGCAAGAAAGCAAATGACAAACATTAATTTTTTTCCATAATGTTCTAAGATGAACCTTACAACAAATTTGTATTCGATATTTTTTAAAGAGACACTATTAGATACCCTGTAAATTATATTTACATGCATACAGACTACATAGTACAGAACACAACTCTAGAATACTGTGCATGGTGATATCAACGTAGAGCCAAGCCTGAGAAATTTGTATCTTTTTTATTTCTCACTTATCTAACACTAGAAGAAAATTAAAGTTCTAAGTAAAATGCCCAAATAATACATACTCCAGTTATTAGTGAAACGAATTTCTTTATTTCACTCTGTATTTGCAAAAACAGTACTTTTCAGGATGGGGGGGGGGGGGCGCGTAAATGTGCTCATGAAATTAATTGTCTTTATGTACTGATATTAAAAGTCTTTGCCACTATGTTACAAGCCAGTTTTGTTATAGCAAAATAGAACTTTCTATATCATGACTGGCATTAAGGCTATAGCCATCTCCTTAAACCCCAAACAAATTAATTTCAGAGGAAATGCACGCATGCATTAATAACACTCTCTGCATAAAGGAACACAGATAAAAAATCCCAACTTTTCCCAAATTGTTATGTACTGCCATACTAGTTATTTTTCAGATCACAAACATAACGAGATACTATTAGTTTCCCAGCTGTAAGTTTCAGTAATTCTGTTTTAAAATTTAAGTTCAGTGTGATTGGGTTGGAAATCAGAAACATGCCTAATGTCCTAAGAGGTCAATACTTCTAAGCAAGTGGTTACTACAACTAATTCCAGTATTAGGTACAAAAGCAAAACCAGTTTACAGACAGTGTCTAACTGACAAGTTTTAATACTGCTGGCAGTTAAACAGAAATATTGGCATTGTTAATCAAGAAGCTGCTTTGTCTCTCATGAAATTCCTCCCTTCATTTGTCACTGTACGGTGCAGAAAACAAGACATGCTGCTTTGCATAAAACAATTACAGTGTACAGTATATCACCTCAAATACGTATCTTGGGTTTTTGTTTTTTCGGATAATGTACAATAGAGAACAATTTTGATGCACTTCACCCGCTTCTATATAGTCATTTTAAGCAGATTCAGAAATGAATCTGAACATACACTCTTTAAAGACCTAATTATTCATCAAATGCCTACGAGATCATTTAAACACAAGAAATAGCATCATGCTCCCCTGAAAAAGATTTTTAAATTCTCTCAGTAAGAAAATTATTTCAATCTGAGCCCCCATTACCTTAACATTTCTCTAAAAATTTAAATTATGTATCTAAAACAGTCCAGGTGATATCTGGTCTCCCATTCTAGTGTAGCAAATTTTGAGACATTCTTTCCAATTACCTTATTTGTGCCCTAAACTGGGACACATGCTAGTATAATTTAACTATGGGAAGAGTATTTTATGTTTACTCTTCCTGAGTAGCAAGCTTGGAGCAGGTGATCCTTTATGCTCTTTTACACATCAAATTTTTACTTATGTCTCTTTCAACCACTGAGGAAATTATAAATAATATCAATTGTGATGTGTTAAGTGTGGTATACTCAGAGAAAAACAGAATACTCCTTGGATATTTGACAATCAATTTATTCATCTAATTACTGAGGTAGCACAGGCATGCTGTTAACTTGTGAAGATTTTAGAAGAGTGAAAATCACTACATGGATCCAGCCCCCTCCCTATTTTCCTATGACCATAAATTTTACTTCTTTTCTTATTTACTTTCACCATTGAAAAAAAGGTCCATTTACAAAGTGAGCTTACTCACCAGGTAGGTCTCCCAGACAGCTCTAGCTGTAAAGCCACACAGAAGCCTGTTAAGCGGCCTGCTGCCAAGGACCAGCTTTAGATCTATTTATAGCATAAACAAGGTGAAGGCCAGATAAGTCTTATTAGCCTATTTAACAGCTATTTGAAGATTTGTTTATTTAAGACGCAATAACTTAAAACTACCTGCATGAGCCTCAGTTTCTTCAAAACATTTTAAAGCTTAAGCAACACCCTATTAAGTTTGTTGCCAACACTAATCTTGAAGCCCTTCACACCTTTACTAACTACAGAGTATGTTCATTAAAGGATGTCATGAATTCAAACAAACTGAACAATCACAGCAAACAAGCCATTCATTACATCACCTTCAAGTAAAAGCCTGTATATGCATACTAAATCAGCAAGACAAATTCAAGAACTTACACCTTTTTGTAACTGGATTTAAATAAGCTCATTTTGGTATTTGGCACTGGGTCTCAGTAACAGGAGAGAGGCTTAAAATCACAGACCCACGTGGCTAAAACAGAAGAATAAACATTGCTGCACAGATGTCATTGCAGGCAGAAAGATGCAACTCAGAAAAAGAAAAGAATGTGGTGAAAAGATTTAAAAAAAAAAAAAGAAAAAGAAAAAATCTGAACTCAGTGTATGCAATGGGGTGAAAAGGAAGATACTCGAAGAACATGCCAAAAAAGCAAAGAAAGCTCTACTAGAATCACTCATGGCCACATCAGTGTAAATCAGTCTTAAGAAACACAAATTCTTGATTCACAATTAAGAAAAGGAGAAAAAAAAATAGGAAAAAAAGAACAAAAAAGATCAAGGAGAACTGACAACTAGTTATGAGCTGCAAGCAGCTGGGCACAGTTTATTACAGGAAATAAAACAATTAATCATGTCCCGAGTTTACTACATCTCACTTTCAATGTGAGGTGTATCTTAATATAACATCCCACTGGTTTAACATTTCTGTTTAAATTCCACTATCATTTGAAGGGGAGGGAAGGGGAAATCAACCTCACAATTAGACAAAATTAAATAATGGTTTTTAGTTAAGCTCTTTTTTTTTCCACTCCTGTGCAGAAGGATAGTCACTTCTGGTTTAGTAAAGGTGGTCCAATGACCTAGTCAAATGCTACATTAATATAGCAGAGGCTGAAGTGGAAAAAAGAACTACCTTGTACCCATTTGTTTCACCTACTGCTATTATCTCCCTTCGCTATAGAAGTCCACATGGAAAACCTACGAGAAACATGTATGTTCATTCATGTTTCTGTGACAGATGAAGTGAAAGACTACCTTTGAAAAACATTCCACTTCGTCCTTCTGTTTACAACACAAAATGAAAGGAGGCTGTGAAACCACTAAAACTTTAACAGTAATTAGGTTTACTAGCACATAACTCCATGCAAACCTTGTCCATGCTCACAACTACTATTATAAGAAACCTAACTGGAATGCGGTGTTCAGAAGGCAGAAAATATTAGGATCCTTCTTAGCTGTAGCACTATTGTCTTATACCTTTTTAAAGAATGATTTATCTCAGTTCTGTTACTAGCTTTACAGAGCTAAACACAATAGCACCACGCTGTGGGAGAAAGCATCATCATACATACATAGTGAATGAGGCAGCAATTAGGAAATGAGGCATCATAAGAAATGTTTCCAAATGTTTTGGAAGTTGCATGTGCCCCCCAGGTTTAGAAGGATATGAGGTCCGGAATGCTGTCTGATAACTTTCAGTATAAATGAAAGATCCAATTTAAGATGACAAACTGGAAGTCCAGATTTTCAACGTATTTCTGATCAGAGTAAACCTGAGCATGTAGAACTGTGCATCCCATTCCCACTATTTTATAAACTGCAAGATATTGAATATAGTTTCAGAATACTGAATATAGTTTCAGAGGCCATTCTACTCTCAGAAACATCAAAAGCAGCTGCCACATGCAAACCTCGGTTGGATCTGATTAAAAACTCAAGCCTTCAGCCTACTGCTGAGGAAACTTGCCACAGAGCTTATAAAAAACATGAGATATACCATCTATTTCTCTAAATCACGTACACAGAATCAGCAAACGGTTGAGATTGGAAGGGACCTCTAGAGGTCATCTGGTTCACCCCCCTGCTCAAGCAGGGCCACCTAAAGCAACCTGCCGAGGACCATCGGTTTTTAAATATCTCCAAGGATGGAGACTCCACAGCCTCCCTGAGTAACCTGTGCCAGTGCTCAGTCATCCTCACAGTAAAATAAACGGTTTCCTGATGTTCAGACAGAGCAAATCTAGCATCTGATTAAATTTCAAACGTTTGGCCTATGAGGACAAGCTAAGGAAAGTGAGCTTGTATAGCCTAGGGAAGAGAAACCTTAACAGGGTACCTAGCAGTAGTCTAGGTCTAACCTAAAAGTGTTATCAAGAGGGATAGAGCCAAGCTCTTTGCTGAGGTATACAGTGGAAGAATGTGCCACAACAGTCAAAGAGAAACAGTGGAAGTTCCATCTGGATATAAGGAAAATATTTTTCCCTAGGAAAATAATTCAACACTGGAACAGGCTGGCCAGGGAAATTATGGCTCTCCACCCTTTTCTTGACCCAATTGGACAAAGCCTTGAGCATCCAATTCAAGCAGATTGGACTGAAGACCTCTCAAGGTCCCTTTAATCTGAAAGATTCTACGAAATCAGTTTTACTTTATGTTTGCAGTGGCCTAACAGCATACATGTAGTAAGCATACATAGCATAAGTCATTCATTCCCCAAACCTCATCCACTTATCTGAGGCTTCAGTGGGTTTTTTTGTTTTGCCAAAGGAACAATGCAACACAGATCTTATTTATCCATACTGCTGTCTCTGGATTGACTGGTCACCGTACAGGAAAGAAAACTGCCACAGCAACAAAGGCTTAAAGGGGTGTTCTTCATTTTCTCACCCATAAATCTTCAGCCATTCAAACAGGCCAGCAGCAAGAGAGTTTGTACTGTATTCATACTATATAATACATTAAGCATCTCCAGTCTCATTAGTCTAAGGCAGAGAGTTGACAAGCACCTGCTTCTTTCCAGCAGCATAAAAGACAGAAAAAAATCCATGGGGAGGAGGGACAGAGCACCATTTCCTATTGTTGACTGAACATAAACAACTGTCTGACTGACACACAAAACCCCCCATCCTCTGACTATGTCCATACACTGGAATCTTGTTGTTCAGTGACAGATAAGACCACCACACAATTCTATAGACACATGGAAAGCTGAGTGGCATCACAGTATCTTGCATATTTTTAAGAAGGAAATGTAAAAATGACAATACTTGATTTCTGCTAAGCCAGTATACAAAAATACTATATGAGCAATGGCTAATTTTTTTATTATATCTATACAGAAGGTTCTTTTACAGAAAAGCAGTGCTTAAGTAGAAGGTAATTTCCAGGTTTATATTTGTAAAATGGATATTTCTATAAGGCAACATCCTTCCAAGAATGTTTAATCAAGTGTTCTTTCTTTGTAATGTGCCATTCAGTGCTGCAAGCTGAATTCTATGGGTAACCTTGTACAATCCTACCCTTACTCAAGGAGACTGCAAGGATATGATATAGGAAATCATTGCCAGTTTAACAACCATATGCCGAGCTCTATGCAACTCATTCAAGCCTAGACGGTAGATTTAAAAAGCCACCTTGGTTTTAGTATTCACACTGCACATCACAGGAAAGGTGGAAGGAGTCACACTTGCTAATTTTAAGAGTCACACTTACTAATTGGTCCTGGCTAATTTTAGTTTGCAATACTAACAGGATTCTTTTATTTATTTTTTTTCTTAAACCAACGACTTACACACATCATGTGGAAATGTTAACGAAGAACAAAACCGTAATCTCCACAGAAGTGGAGAAACTTAATTCTTCCAGAAGAAAAACAATAGAAGTACCAGTATGTAGCTAAAAGAAATCCACAGTACTCAGAATCATAATATTAACATGGAATACATTGAGCACTCAGCTTTAGCAGACTAAAAACACAACACAAAAAACCCAAAACCAAAACACCAAAAAAACAAACCAAACAAACAAAAAACAAAGTGTCTGCTGTGACCTCAAGATTTAATAAAAGTCTGACTACCGAAAGGTAAAAAGTCTTCTATTTTCTACGCTGTCTGAAAATGATAGGTCTGTCAACTGGGAGTGACTCACCAAATTTTGTCCAGAAAATGTCTTCAAGCTAGGTTGTACCAACAGATAAATATATTAATAATATTTTAATATATTAAAAATATGCATAACCATAGCATAATGTTATGGAGCTTGTATTAAAAACCCTAAATATTACATTACAGCAGCATTGAACAAGATGCATAAACAGCATTAGAAGCTCCAACCTGTACAGTGCAGTTCCCTTCACAGGCAAGAATACAATCTAAATTCCCCACTACCTGTTGCCCTGTAATAGTGTATTCTTGGGTACAGGGTCACCAAGCTAGAACAGCAGGACTGCAGAGCTCCACATCTAAGTCTGGCTTCTAACATAGTGCTTGGGGCACCCAGTCAAACTCAGGTCTCCAACAGCCAGGGCTGGTGCACTAACCATGTACTGGACAAAAGGAAGGTGCTTCCTATTCTCCCTCCCCGTTCCCCCTTCCCCCAGTTTTGATCAAAACTAACCATGCTTGATGAGCTCTGCACCGAGTTAAAGATATTCTAAAATGGCCAGACGTGACCTGAGAAAGCTTATGTAAAAACATTCAAGGGTTGAGAAGTTTTGCACTGTTGCCTTCACTGCTGTAATACAACAGAGCTCAAACTGATCCTAAGCAACTACCTGGGCAGACCAGGAGATCCGACCATGAGTTTGTAGACTTTGCTGAAGCACATTGCTAATTTATTGCTCCAAAATGTAAGTATCAGTTATTTTCAACACCATGTGAAATTAAGGTACATATGAAGCTTCAAATAAATAAATCAATAAATAACAACAACAAAATAATAATAATAAAAAGCAAACCACAGCCTACAACTGCGGCTCTGCTAGGCTTCTGAAAGCAGAATTTGGGCAAAATGTAGCCCTGAATCAATTCCGTTTAACACACAGATGTATATTTTTCCTGGACAGGTCTATTGAAGCAGTGACTGGAATGGACCAATAATTTTAGAAAGTACAGTATATGACTAAAGCCAATTCTGTGGGAAAAAAAATAAAATGACACTTTAAAAAAAATACTGCTTAATTTTTCTGATGTAGAACTTCATCCCTAGAAACTGCACATTTACTGTTACCAGGTCAAAAAGCCCAATGACGAACTCAATGTCATTAAACCACAGATAATAATCCCTTCAGTTTGCCACAATATAAAAGCTCAAACTTTTAATTTGCTTTTATACCTTATAACACATAAGAGATGTGAATATGTTTCCAAAACATCTGCACTGGGGATATTTGGAAAAACATAATAGTTTCAGTCATCTTAAAGCAGCAATGGCAAAATACTAATTAAGATAAAACTCAGCAGCTCAATATGAGCGATAGGTACAAAAAAAAGCAAAAATTACATCCTTTGACTGGACAGAACAGCATGAAAGTATTTCAGCAGGTAGTTTTCTCTCTCCAGTTACATTCTGATTAAAAAAAAGCTTTGCAGATACTACAGTAAGTGCAACTACCTGCCTCAAGTTTGGGTGCAGACAAAGCTCAGTCTTGGCAATGAGTAACTGGTAAAAGAGAACTGAAGCATGTATCCTGACTGGTGGTGAAAGCCTTCTGTAGACATAGTAGCAGATGATAAATCTGACACAGCCTTCTGCAGAGATGCAACTTCAGTACAGCTGCAACAAGTAGAAGAAAGTTCCAAGGCTGTACTGCATGAACCTTTACAGCTGGAATAAGGTTGAATGCTGAAAGGAAGGATTTACTGCCAAGCAGTTTGTACAAAACTCCCTTTTTTTTTTTCCCCCAACGTGCTAAAAATTATGCTATGCATATGCTTTAAAAATAAACAAATGAACAAACCCTTTTTTCCCCCACAGACAGTTATCAGCTTATTCTAAAACTCTCTTGGGTAAGCTTAGGCCATATTTCAGAAGTTAATGTACTAATTAAAATAAGGACTTGCAGCAGCTAAGTAAAGTTTTCTTTAATCAGTTTGTCCAAGCATTCATTTCAAATCTATCCTAGCCTGCAAAAAACAAGTCTCATTTACTTCTACCTGAAGACCCAGTGATACGTTAGTAGGAACTAGGCAGAACGATGGTCACTGCTATTATCTGCTTTTTCTCTCCACATTCAGTTGAGAAGCAGCTGAACAGGCCTAGAACTGCCACCTTAACTAGCCCCTACAGATGAAACTAATGGAGATCCCACTTCCTGATTCTCAATGCAAACACATACTGCAAATTGAATCAAAGCCCCCTTTCCTCATTTCTAGGTTAAAGTGCAACTGAAAGAAATAAAGCAACCCTCTGCACACCTCTTGAGATTCAAATCTTGTTGCTTTTCTCCCCTCCGGGTGCAGACTTGGAATGCAGAATAAACATGGTCTCCTCTATACCTAGGGTATTTTCACTCTGAATACAAAGAAGGTGATCCCTCCATTTTTTATGGAAATCTTCCTCAACACCAACTGCTACAGCCAAAACCAGATCCTACTATGGCCAAAACCAGAATATATAATCCATGAAAAGAGTGCTCTGAGATATCTAGAAATAATTTCACATTGTTCACGGACGTCATAGTTCAACTGTATACATAAGGTAGCAGCATTTTTTTTTTTAATGGTTGATGCACACTTTCAAAATTGATTTCCAGTTGGCTGCTCATTTCCTACCTCAAGGAGAAAGGACTCCCTTCATAAGGCTAGAAAACTCCACGTTTATAGTCTTGTCCTTTCTGCAAGAATCTGCCCCAAACAAAGCTTTAAAACCATTACTTTATTATTGAGAATCTAGTCTGAATGGGGCTTCAAATACAAGCTGGAGGAAGATTATGCCAAACTGAAAGAAGTTTTTTAAAAATATGTATATTCATAACTGTTAATGATCTCCTGGTCCTTTTAGCTTCTCCTCCTCTTCCTCGGCTTTTTTGGAACATTCAGGGAAGGTGCTGGCCTGGCTCTTAACAAAATAACTTCTACACACGGGACAGTCAAGGGATAGATAAATCTGTTTACTATATGAACCTCCTCTGTGACAAACTAGATTCCAAATATCACACATTTCATGCATCACTAAGGTAGCATCACTGAAAGGGAGCCAACACCAAAAGCCCCTTCCCTTACTAAGGTTTTCCAGCTTCAAAGCATGTCACGTGACAACCACACATAATCCACTGAGAAGCAGAAAATACTTTCCTGAGAGGTAAAAAAAAATGGTATCATCTCTGCTTTCCTTCTAAAAACAAAGACTTGTCATCTTTCTGATAAACTAGTTTCCTGGCTTAACTTTTTTCATGAAGACACACGGCTGTTCATACAGCAATTTGCTTTCTGGTGCTCCCTGATTCCTATCCAGGAAGGTTTTAAGAGTAATTGCTCTGTAGTTGCAAAACTGGCCAAAATCCCTGAAGAGAATGACTCAGTGGGAAACTTACAAAAGGGGCAGGGGGGAAGAAAGACACTCCTTTTAATCCTCATTTTTTTTTTCAGTCTAGTTTAGGCTCCAAAACAGTAAGAACATGAACAGAAATGACAAGGAGGGGGGTAACACATCTGCAGGAACGCTGCTTGACAGATTTTTTTAGAACTTCATTATATACATTTTATCATGAAATGTAAAAATCTTTGAAAGTGAACATTTGCACAGAAACTCTTTTCTGTAAAAGATGAAGATGAATTTGATCTGTAATATTAACATTGTGAACATTTTCTACTATTTGCTTCCTCACAAGGAATTCATTCCTATTTTACAGAATTACCTATGTAAATCTGTAAGATTTTCATATACCACATAAACATTACAAACTGTTTACGCAGACCAACATGGACTATAATTTAAGTAAACAAACTGTTTTTATGACAACTGTCTGACTACAGTTAGCATCCTCTACTACTAGACAGATTTTCTCAAGAACGTAAATTGAGAAACCATTTTAACAGATAAAAGAGCATATGCTAATCAATTTTAATTAGCAAGTCACCCCTAACATAATACTGAGAAGCTGAACATGATTTTTTCAGTCCACTCTGAATGGCACCAAACATTCATAAATACACTGGCAGTTTTGGATAGTGGATCATTCCGAGCCATGTCAGCGTATTTACACTGTTGATTACTAGCTTGCTAATACTAAACAATAGCCCTTCCCAACCTACCTGTTAGAAAAGAGGAGGTAACAGATTACTTACACAGGCTTTACTGAGAAACTGTACTAGGGAGCATAAAGAGAACATCTGAAACAACTAACCCCCCCAAAAAACCCCACCAAAAAATAAAGGATACTTTCACATTAGATCAATACTGTCCACTTTCTCATTTCTACTGTATGAGTTAAGTATGCCAGGATCAAAAATTTGCTCCTGAACAAGATAACTAACCATAACAACTCAGCTCATATCCATTAAAGCAGACAAGAATACAGGGTTTTTGCATGTTTTGCAGGGTCTTAACTCCAAACAAGAAAAACACTTAATTAGCACTTGGTCATATGTGAATTTGGACTTAGCACACCTCTGTGCATTTGAGCCACTCCAAAGAATACTGATCAAAAGATTTTTGCATGTCATTAAAGAAGACCACACTTTCTGAAGGCTTATAAACAACAAATTTGCAAATAGCATTTAAGCTGATAGGATGGAAGATCATATTTATGTTTACTAGAAGTGAAGAAGAATAGGGAGGAAAAAACTGAAGAATTTTACCACTAGTCCATTTACATGTGGATAAAGTTTAAAAAAAAAAAAAAAGTATTGATATCATCTCTCATTTACTAACAAGGCAGGACCATACCCCTTCAAATGAGCTTACTGGTGTAACGTTTTCCACAGAACACACACTCCTGCAGAAGACATGTTACAGTTTAAGACTTGGGAGATAAGACTTTCTCCTCTCCCTTGGAGGCTTATATTTCTGGAAGTAACAGGACCTTGAACGTGGGCAGTAGGCATGCAAGTTTCCATTTCCTAAGATTTCAAGAGTTATCCTGTAAAACAGCAGCAGCTTAACGAAAGTAGCAGGGAGAAAAAAAGAAGCATTTTTTAATCATTCTTTGAGGACCACCACCTGCCCCCAAAGCCACAGAGATTAGATAAAGTAGAAAAACGTGAAAAATATAAAAAATATTTCCTGCTAGTTACAGTATACAGGAAAGATTGGAGCAGGTTTGTACTTATTAGGTATAAAACATGCTTGTGAGCTGAAAAACCCTTCTTTTCCCCCAAACTGATTGGGTAGGGAAGCACGGTTGCTCAAACAAGAAAGCTGAGATCTTATTCTTGGCCTCAGTGAGAAAAGATTAGGTAAACCTCCTTCTTCCACACATGCTCACAGGGACACAATTAGAGTGTGGAGAACTACTTCTCTTCCTTGAATTCTAGGCACAAGCAGTGAAGCCACAAAACTTCACTTTTCCATGCTGCAGAGGCAAAGTCAACCTGCTAAAAGAAAAGCTCTTTCCCCTACAGCTGTTACAAATACTGGAGGGGGGAGGGGGGGAAGAAGGCATCACATATTAAATACCTGAACTGTCATCAGGACTTTCAGGAGACAGTAACAGAACAGGTTACTGGGTACCACTCCCCCTAAGGAAAACAACCCAGGTCACAACACTACGGCCTGCAGTAGTTTCAAAGATAAAACTATAATAACGACATTTTTTCAAAGGTTCTCGTTCTTGTAACTATGAGGACTAGAGAAACTTTTTGTTAGTTTTGATTTCAGAAACTGAAATTGTGGTTCAATTCTGCAGCAAGCCAATTTCCATGGGAGCAAAATTCTGACTGACAGACATCCTACAATCTGCTGGGAGGCCAGTGAGTCTGAAGAAAACTAAATGAGATCTCAGTGTATGCCAGCACATACAGTGTGAAACAACATACAAAAGTATTGATATGAAAAAGAAATGGAAGGCAAAGTGGGGAAAAAAAAACAGAAAGAAGCTTTGGCAGAGCTACTGAGGAGCTTTATATTCTAAAAGAAATGCTGAAAGAATGAGAACTGGCAGAGAAACACTTAAAAAACATTAAGATATATTGTAACTCAAATTGGAAGTAAAATGTTGGTACTTAAGAGACTAGCAAAAAATAAAACTGTTCTATATTCATTAACCAACCAACAGAGAAGGCAGAGTCAGACCCAGTATAATCTTTTCTTCAAGATATTCTGAAAGCACTCAAAGGTGTAGGAAGGAGGAAGATGAACAAAACTACTTTTTACAAAAAACATAAATATGCACAAAAGTGGTACAAGACAGTATATTCATCTCTAAAACCAAACTATAATCTTTCTGAAATATCTCTTAAAATTACAGAAAATAAGCTAAGATTAGAAACTTAAGGTATCGTATCATAGTAAGAACAGTAACAGGAGTGAGACTTGCAAATTTTTAACAGTCAAATTGAGAGCAAAAAGTGCTAAAAGTTTGCTTATTAACTACAGCTGTATCTGAAGACGAGGCAAGAAAGAATATGAGATATTTCTCTTTAGAGAAACTCCCTAATGTTTTCTAAAGGAAATAAACACGGAACACAGCTATCTTCTTCACTGATACAGGCTTTACAAAACAAACTCTTCTAACAGCAGTCAGTCATGAAATCCGGCCAAAATTTGCGTTTTTAAGAGTACAGATGAAAATGTAGGACCAAATAGCAGCTCAAGATAAATTTCATCAAGAAACTAGAGATGGCAGCAAAGTCTCAAGCTATCAATTGAGAGTAAGAGAAAAAGTTAAATGAAAAGGAAAGTTCTGAATAATTCTTACAGCTTTGTTCAAACAGTAAACATTTCAAGTTGTTTTTTTCTTTTTTTCCTTTTTTAAAGGGTGACAAAAAAATTGGAAACCCATTAGCAAGAACAGGCATAAACCACAGTAAGGCTCTATTTTTAAATGCAATGACTTCACAGACTAATTTTTAGCACATATCAGAAACAGCATTTTAAAACCGCTTTCAACAAAATATGCATGTTTAAATTTACCATGTATCAATATTCTCAGAAGTCACCACTGATTCTGCATGTACCAGCCACCTATCTGAAACTGCATTTCAGGAAGGTATTATTCTCACGCTTTTCCTTGGCTTTGCAACTGTAACAAATACTGAAAAGTGGGGTATAGGTTCAGTTTCAGGAAGAGAATTTTCAACTCCTACTTTTCTGCAACACATTACATTTTTTAAAAATACATTAGCAATATAGGAAACTAAGCCCTATTCTGAAAAATGACAAATATTCAGGGAAAGAATCACAAAAGTTTCACAAAGTTATCTCACCTTTCTGCTAAACTGCATCGCTGAGAATACTCTAAAATTCCACACTTCTGAGTTTGCTGGTTGATTTTAAAATGAAAGGATCCTAGCAAATTGAAAAGCATTGTCCAACAGCAATGAATAGCTCAGTATCTCACAACTAAGGAGAATAACCAGACCAACAGTTCTGCCATGCATTTTGCCTAGCTGCTAACTGGGAGACGTTCTCAGACCTAACCTGCCGGTCCATGCCCAGTGCAGCAGCAGCTGCTACTCACTCATCAGTGCTTGGAACATTCACTCGGAAATTGGCAGGCACATATTCAAGTCCTTCCCTAACACACAGCGCATGAAAAAGCACTCACCAGGCTAGAAGATATGGGAAACAAAGGTATTCTCAACACTCCCAGCTGATGTTTTATGGAATCATTTAATATTCACCAGATCACTAAGAAGCGAAAAGAAGCATCTGTGATGATCATACTCACTAAGCAAAAAAGTAGAAATCTGATTCCCATCCCTGTTCTGAGAGAATTGTATTTCACACACACAACACAAGAAAACCAACTCTACAGCCAGCAATCTATTTGAAAACATCTCTAACCAGCAGAGCAAACAGACTGAAAACTTCAAACTAAGAAACTAAGAATCTAAGAAAGAAGATACATCTGCAAGAGTTGAGAAAGTATCCTGTCTCAATGGCAGCTATTGAATACTTTCCAACTGGAAGTGCCTGCAGCTGATAAAAAAAATTGACACACTTGAGATCTAAGATTAGAGAAAGAGCTCCTGATATTTTAAGCACCCTGTTTACTTTATGCTTTTAAAGATAATTGAACCTTAAGGGTTGAACATCCAAAAAACCTAGCCAACAGGTAACCATTTTTTCCACAGAGGAAAAAGTAAAAAAAAAACAAAAAACAAAAAAAACCTTAATCTAATAGCTGTAGCTGAGCAAAACAGTTCTGTGTGACCTTCAGTTTTGAAAGCCCCTTTTGTTGCTTTCACCTCTGTAGTGCTGAAGTTCTGGAATTAAGACGCTTCCAGGAACACACTAAGGAAGAGATTACCTCTAGTTTGGGGGCTGTAGAAAGGAAAACTGTTTTCTGCAAGCAGAAGTTGGTACTTTTCAATCTAAACTTGATCTAGATATATTAGCACAGAACTTTTCAAAAAAAAAAATTAATTGAAACAAGTTCTTGATCAATGCAATACATTTTAAATTTAGGTTTAGAGCAAAACAAAATCTGAAGAAAGGTAGCTCAGGAAAATTTTGGTTTTTAATTTCTTGACTTTTCCTAAATATGCTATCAGTACTTTTGTACATAATCACATCAGAACCAGAAGTAACAGACTGAGATTTGGTTTCTATAAAAATTAGAAACACTCACAAACATTAAGCATGCTTGCGGTTCAGAGTACATCCAACTGCTAATATTTAAGTCCTGAAGGCCCCAACAAAATACATGCACACTTGAAGAGCATCTAACTATGTTGTAAGCTAATATGCTTCAAAGAGTTAATTCAAATATTCAAAAAATAAAAATCCCAGATTTACAGTTGCCTTCCTAACTTTAATTTGACCCTATTCTGTATCTAATTTAAATCCTGAATGAGGTGAGGTCCTGACATAAAGTTAGTGCTTGGTTTTAATTACGGGGAATGTCTATGTGTATAGAAAGAAGGAAGAAGGAAATTAAGAACATAAAAGCAACTAAGTGTGATTTTTTTTTAATGTGTGTTAATAATTGTTAATTTGCAACACTTATTTTTGTCCTTAAAAAAAAAAAAAATCTTTCCCTTTTTTCCTCCCCTTTCCTTACCATTTTCTGGATTATTGCAAGAAAGAGTTTGGAGGCTATCTTCCTGCTTATTATGCAAAAAAGCCAAACATGCTTTAAAAAACAACAACAAAGCATTTTAAGATATGGCCTAACTTAATAGTTCATTGTTGTCAAAGATGGGGAGAGGGGAGGGGTCCTGCTCATCTTATCTCTCTCCATCCCTAAGTCTTCTAACTTGAGCTAGCCCTGACTGCATCGTAGGTCTAGTCAAGCCAGTGAAAACAGCAGAATAACCCATCCAACAAGTGAGTATTTTTGTAGTGCACCTGGCTTATATAGATCAGATGAATGCTAAAGCTGGCACAGAGGAAGGGTGGATCATGCAGGGCATGGACGTACATAAAGAGAGCAAGACCCCCCTCTTCCAGCAGCAGCAAACTTAATTCAGCTCACATGACAAAATTGCACTCATACACTCCACGGTGCCTCACACAGGGGCAAAAAGAGGAGAAAGGCTACTACCACCATGTTTACAGAACCTACAGACTAGCTACAACTTGATACAGCTCTCCTTCAGGAATCATGATATACTTAAAGAGGCTGCAGGATTATGGAGATGCAGGATTTCACCTGCATCAATTCCCACCCTGGTTAGCTGCTCTGTACAGCTAGACCAGTGCTGACCAGACAGATGTTTTCTCTAAACCCATGTGAACCCAACCTATCCGGTCCTGCTGGATTCGAGTCCAACCCTGGCAAACCTAAAGAGCTCCACAAAGATCTGCTCTGTTCCAGGAAAAGTTACTAGGTCAGATCACTATTGATGCAGGAAAGATCCTACCACTGAAATACAGCATTCCCTAAATTTTATGTAGTCTTCCCAGGCTACCCTCACCCCCACCTTCCACATCATCTTTTCCTAACCAGTAAGAGGGGGGTATGGGGGTGGTTTGGACAAGGGAGATAAGATTAGCTCGCCTGCTTCTCCACTGTCCCTTCCATTTACAGGTGTATAGATCCCTCTAATCCAGTGTAAATCAGTGCTTTCCCACTGTTCAGAACTGTTCCCCTCTGTTCAGTATCGGGAATAACATCTGGAGCCAAAAAAAAGGAGAAAAGTGGGCAGCTGACAACTCCATTTGCAGCAAGAGCTGCAGGATTTCCCTGGAGCAGGGTGGAAGTAAAGTAACAGGAGACCCTTTTGGTTGGCTTCTCTAAGCTAGAACATCAGGAATGCAGCCAAAGGTTTTGCTCGTAGACCCTCTCCTCAAAACAAAATTGGGAGAATAAAGAAGATAGAGAAACACGCCTGAAGATCTTGTCAGGACAAGTTAAACTCCCCTTCAGGAGAAATACTAAGAACTTTTTTCTTTTGGTTTGTGTTTTTTTGTTGTGTTTTGTTGTTTTTTGGGTTTTTTCCCTCTGGAAAGAGCAATACTGTACTCCACCAAAAAAGGTAGAAGAGTTGACAAGAAATTTCAGGGTGACAAAAAACCATGAACCGGGGACCACATTTGTAAACTTTTTTTTTTTTTTTAAAAAGACAACAGCTCTAATACTGGGAAAGTCCGTAATGAATCCTGAAGGCACAAAAGAAAAATTGATACTTTCTGTACCCACATAAGAAGACATCTAGAGACAGATTTCATAAAGTCCTGAATATCTTGAAGGCCACTGTACCTGAGAAGCCTCAGCCGCACTACATCTAAGACTTTTTTCCTTACCCCTAGAGCTCTTTGGATCAAAAATTTCCAAGTGTGAACTACCTTCCAAACCCTGGTAACAGTGAGTTTAAATGAAGTCATGAGTTACCTAAGAATCATGTGTTCCCTAGAAAAGGCACACTTTAAAATTGTAAGGGTTTCTCAATCTCAACTATAGCAGAACTGACACTTTGATGAGATAAAACTAGTTTTTCAACTTAGCTGAAAGCACTTCCTAAACAACTGAACTGAAGCAGAACACATTTTATACCAGTTTAAATGCCCATATAGGACTTACACCCCAGCTTTTACTTCTAAAAATTTTGTTCAGAGGCAAGCTCTTTACAGCTTTCTTAATTCACATTTCCTAGGAAATTTACTCAATATTAAATGCTAGGAATAACTGCTTATATCCACACTATCCAGAAAAGAAAATGGGGATGTTAGTCAAAAATGAGATCGGAGTACCTGCAAGCAGTTACACATGCCATTGGGTGGCCAAAGAAACAGGTGAAGGAGCCAAGTGAAAAATCTATATAACCAAATGCTATTTAGAAACCTCTGGTGGAAGGAAAATATACAGAACTTAAGGGGCATACAGAGAACTTCGTAAGTAAGAACTATGCATCAATGATAAGTGCCTTCACGTGGTGAAGGGATGTTTTAACTATTGGTTTCTGAAAAAGCTAAGTCAATGTAGAAATTAACAAAATATTGACAATACAGAAATTCTGACAAATCCTAAGCCCCACTGTACCTTGAATATTGCAATAAAAGACAGAAGGTATGTATTAACTTTCTGGCTACCCCTTCTTACCCTATTCCAGCAAAAAGCTATGAAAGTAAAAGAGCAAGGCACTTGTTAACCAAGGGAGGGTCACTTCTGTCATTTGAGAATACATTAGGAAGTCCTTGGTCCTTTTAGTCCTAAATTTATCCTGTAACAGTTTTCTAGCCGTTTCTCTGAAAAGACGCTTTTGCTTCTCACACAAACTGAAGTGAAAAATTAAACCCTTATTATAAGGCAAAGATCTTTCATGGTCAAGCTCCAAAAATTATTCCAAACCTTATTAAGCTGTTTTCATTTCAGAAAAAACAAAGATACTGGTAAGCATGGGGCTTAAACGCTAGTAACCGAAATGCCAAAGCTTGCTGCGCACTTCTGTTTCCAACAAGGGAGGCATTCCTTTTTACCAATAGACATCTCCCACAAAACATTGTAACCCACTCTGAACACAGCATAAGTTTATTAAAAGAATTTACTAACCCGACTCTCTAAAATGTGGTGCAGTTTATGGCTATGTTGAAGTGAAGGCTCTGACTTCCCATGCTTTGGATGCCTCACCTAGGTATCCTCTTACATGCTTATCTGATATATGCAAAGGAAAAGAAAAGGGTTTCTTGGGGTTCTTTTGGTGGGCATATTAGCTGATTAGTACACTATGCAAAGTGATCAGTCTAACTTTTTAAACGACTAGGGATGATAATTCTAGCCATGCATGTAATATATCCTGTATACACATTTTCACACTGTATATTTAAAAAAAGTACTCTCTCCCGGAAAAAGAAGAATTTGTAAGAGGGGTTTTTTTTATTATTATTAACTCCATAATTTGGCATCAAATACCTACTTTTAACAACAATCACTTTCAATTCTGAAGTCCTCCCATTCTTTAGATGGTACCTGTAATACAACTACAGGTTTCTGAAAAGTGATCTTTGGAAACATCATATTAGGGTTAATACTGCTCGATTACCTTGCGTTGTTGTGACATCTGTGTAAGAGATTATAAAAAGGCCAGTGTATCAGAGGGCTAAGTAGGTGAGTGGCTGTTGGCATAAAATACGGGGCTTTTTTTTCCCTAATATTTCTTTATCCTGAAGCATTTTATCTCAAGCACTGTGTTTGAATTGAAATGATTATCAGGGATCACTTGGGTCCTAAAGCCTAGCTCCCATTCTTGAAGGCAATAAAGTTTCATACTATTTTAATAAAAAGATCAAACTCTTAACTTAGCAAATCTTCAAGACAGGGCAGCTTTTTTGTCCTACAACTTCTTACCAACAGCTGCTCCAGAATCTCAGTAGTAAATTGGTCTAAAATCCTCTAATTTTCAGCCTCAAATTACTCATGACTAGTCTGCACACATTTGCTCATCTGCTCTTACCTTCAAGGGCTTCCTTCTCTTGGGTGTTTAAGCACAAAAACATATTTGCAGAGCCCTCGCGCAATCTTTCTCAGTTTGTATTTTCCTAGATCAAGTTCCTTCAAACTCTGCTCTTAAGCAAGCCTCTACTTCCTAATCATTACAGCTGTCTTGTTCACATCATAAGGCTGTTTGCAAGAATGCAGCTGCTTATCAAAACAACACTACAAAAAGCCACAAAAATGGAAAGGAGAGTTCTGATTAAAATGTTGTACTCTGTAACGAGGTATATTAATTCTACTCTGTGTTCAGCTACAGTTGAACCTCTTAAGTAGATAGAACCTCTTAAGTAGAAACAGGTCACTACTACGGTTAAAATCCATAGCAGAATAACTTAGCTAAGGAGATACTCTAGCAACTATACATTTCAAATAATCTACTGTTATTTTCCTGAAGCAATGCACATTATGACCTCATGCTTAAATCAAATATTCATTATAATCTGTTCATCTCAAACACTGTAAAATAGGAAACAGCTGAGAATGAAATACTAGTGTACTAATAAAACAAACAGTACTAAGAAACTCAAAAGCTAAACTAGACAAATCACTTTTCATATCCCAGAGAAGTTCCCTTCCGTCCCCCCCTTTCCAAACAGTGAGTACATAATACAGTTGTTTCACATTTTCATTTGGTTTGTCAAAGTTACATCCATCAGTTACTTGCATTGGTTTTACAGGAGATACAAAATTTCAACGGTGTACTAGAGAAAAAAAATATATTTGAGAGTCAACAATATTCTCACTCCTGGGCAGAGAAAATGGAGGCGATAATAAAAAGCAGTATCACTGAAACCATCAAAATACTTCTAGATAGCTTTGTTATCACAATACTTAGAATTATTAAAATATTTCTTGGACAAGGAATCCATGAGCTCTCTCCTCCCTTTCCTAATCGCTCCCAGACTGGGGCATAAATCCAAAGCATCTCCATCTCAAGGTAATAACTTAGGATGGAACTGCAACCAACATCCTCTTGTCTGACTTCAATGGGATGCAAGCCGTTACACTTTAATGCAAAAAAATCCCCTCTCCCACTTCCCGCCCCAAGACCTTGCATCCTCCCCTCGCATCTCCTGCGGTGCTCCAGCAGTGCTGGTAGGCTGCAGAAGAGAGGAACACCTGCAGGCTCTAGGCACTTTAACTCCTCTTTGTTAGATGGAAGAGCCCAAGCAGAGAGAATCATTCCATCACAGGGGAAGGAGGGATGAGAACAAACTAAAATCCTCAGTGCACCGTGCAGAAAAGGACTAGACCGAACCCAGTCATATTGCAGAGAACATCCTGAAAGCTGCAATAGTGTTAGCACCAATCATCACATTATACTTTGGTATTAAAAATACCAATGACCGCACCACTACTATGCACAATGGTTGTACATATCTATGGCCCACAAGTGGAAGACAAAATTACAAAATTTACAGTTTAAGTGACTACTAATATGAACACTAATGATTTCAATTGTGACCAATACCCTTTTTAAGACAAATAAACTTTTATCAACTTTATCGCATAGTATTTACAACTTAAAAATTTGGAGAAATGTTTAAGCAACCTGCAATCCTACTGTTAGAAAGATCAGACAATCTTTATGGTACTCCTCTAATGCTGACATAAACCGACATGAGTCTTAAGAGGTACAGAAGGTCAAAACCACATAATGTAAAAGCAAGTCCTTGCAGAGCAAGGATTCTACCTATCATAAAAGCCAAGCTTCAGTCTTCTAGATTCAATGCCAACTAAAGACAGGCATTCTCTCTTTGACATAAGGAAAACTACCACTATGTGTATGTGGAGCTCCTATGACAAACTCAGAACAGTTTTCACCTCAGATAAATCCTCAAGATGTTTCAACTCTACACCTACCACTTTTTATAAACTACTCAATGCATTCTGAATGAAAATTTTAATAAAAAAATAAAGAAGTACTCTTAGCACTATTATTTGTGAACTGTCAATCAAATGCAATGAACAGGGAGAATCTCTTCGAAGTTACCTGGAAGCAAGTTTGGAAAAAAATGGCACACCTGGGGTTTTCATCACTGCCAGCTATCCTGAGATACGTTAACACATTTTTGAAGCCTAATACAGAAATCCCCAGTTTACTTCTTGCTTGAAGTGTGTTTGTGTCAGCCAAGTCTGAAGACAAGACAGTAACCTAGAACGTAACACATCTGGTAAAGTAAAACTACGTGACTAATGTTAGTGTCATAAATGCCACTTTAAAAAGTTCAACAAGAAATTGGGATTATTATTCCAATTTTTATCTCTATATAGCTTTCAGTGATGGAAAGGTATACTGAAAATATATGCAAATGAAGATTCCCCTTCATTTTTTTTCTAAAGGAAACATGAACTAGAATTTCTCTCTATCCCTCCCGGCCTGTCTTTTCTCCCGCACCCATTCAAAATGAAAAATGCATACTTGCAGAACTTAAGCACATTAAATGCCACATAATCAACAGTTTATCGCTGTCATTCCAATCAATTCATTCATATACTGTTGCATTGTAATTGTTCCACACTCCAGCACACCAAAAGCTATTATCACTGCGTTTACACAAAGTAAGTATTATCAGTTTATTGTATTTAAAAGTGTTTAAAGTTTATCCTAAAGATCAGAATACACCTCAACGAATTGGACTGCATACTGTCAGCTAAGAAACTATCTCATTTCTCTAGTAAATTGTACGGGAACTTTGGGACTTCTCTTAGACTAAATATTCAGACATTTTACAGGCAAAGATCTCTTTCCCACACCCTTTGTGAAAATACCTTTTACTACCTTAAATGACAGTGGTAACTACCTGTTTAGGACAGATAAATTACATGTTTTAATATATCATGTGTCTGAAATGCAAATCAGGGCCAGATGTGCTATTTGCAAGAACTAAATTACTGTATCAATCAATAATAAATCACGGGAACATGCAGACGTTTAGTGGATGTTTCACTGAAAGATGTTTAGCAAGATGCATATGTAGCAATTCAAAGCAGATTTACAGCAGCTTTCCTCAAGTTGCTTAAAGACAAGCAAGGTGGTACCCAAAATCTGCAAGTTAAATAAAGATACTGCATCCCTGGTTCCCTGGAAGTCACCTGTGTAGTATTGCAAAGAAACAGGAATACTACTTATACAACTGTATGTGAAATTGTGTATTTATTTTAAATATTTTTTTTAGAGGACTGACATGACATCTGTGCGGAAAAGCCTGAGCAATCACAATGAGGTGTCAATCCTTCACACCATCACTGCTACTATTTTCAGTGATCCACCCTGGTTTTGCTACAGTGCTCTTGGCATCATTATGCTACTGTGATTCAATATTTATCTGTTAGATCTAGTTACATCACAACACTACCTATAGTACCTAAAACTCATGTGGAACTTCTGTAGCTAATACCTAACCCACAGTTTTTGAGCTCTCTCTTCAAAATTCTCCGATCACAAAACAAAGTCATTCAAGATGTGCAAACACCTGGACCCCTGTGAATCATCCATTCTCTAAAGGGGTGCGCGGTCATGCATAATCACTGCACCTTCTTCCTAACGGTAATCAGGTATGAATAAAATTAGCGTGAACTGCAGTGGTTAGCATAAAACCACTTGTGAAAGGAGTGCCAAAAATTGTCTTCAAAACATGTTTAATAACAGAGTTTTGTTTCTCAGCTACAGAAGCTCCTCACCAACAACCAGCGTTAAGGTAAAGCAATCACTTACCACTTACTACAGCAAACAAGGCCCTTTAAGCTTAATATTTTTAAAAGTTGTTTGTGTTAAGGGAAAGGTAGTAGTACCTTGTGAAATGACAGAACTGAGTGGTGAAACTTCTGCTGACAACAAAGTTGCCTCCTGAGACCAAGACTAGCATTGTAGTATAATCCCGAGGAAAGATTAATTCTAGAATATTTTTAGCCCTAGTTTTGAAAGTAGACAGCACTTGATATAAACTGAAAAGCATACTAGTGGAGACCGGACAAGAGAATACATGCAGAAAAAATTCCTTGTTTATAATCAAAACACAGTGAACAATTATTCTTATAAAATTCATTGTCAGGAAGAAAAAACTGCAAACACACTGAACAATGTCACTATTAAGGCTTCCACATAAAAATCTCAGCTTCGAATCAGAAAAATACAGAAGTCACAATATTGCTACATCTTTCATGTCCATTTTGCAACACAGACACAACTACAGTAAATACCTGAAAGATGACGAATAAATAAAAAATGGATTTCGAAACTGGGCAGTCACAAAAATACGGGGGGGGACGACGACGACGGACGGAGTTCAGCTTTAATTCTTTATCACCATCTGATTTGGGGGATTCTATGCATTTTCTTGGTGCGATTACACAGACTGAGACTCGAACTGTCATTTTCATCCACCCTACAACAGTAGTTACCCGAAACAGGCGGCTGGGGAATGCTAGCAACTACCTCAACTCCTAGGTTCGATACAAGCCTCGAACACCGGTTTAATAGCAGTTGCATAATAAGGCTCAAAAGGCCAAGCACTCCTACTGTCTTATACATCTCTATTTCCACACGAATGAGAGTGGAGCGAAAGATCTGGACGAAAACCGAGCGCTACCCGAGCGTCACTATTACTGCCACTAACAAGCTGGTTATTATGCAGCAAAGAGGAGGAAAAACCAACACCTGGCGCACAAATATGCAGGCACCCAGCGAATAGGTGGATCTACAGAGAGATATCTTCCCTTTCCCTTCCCCAATAGGCAATCCTTGATGGGTGTGCCGGGAATGGGATATAGGGGGGAGGAGAAGAAAAGGGGTGGGAAGCGGCTGCCGCTTGCTGCAGCCAGCCTGAGTGATGGTTAGGTGGTTAATCATGGTGGCTGAGGAAACATCGGGTCACTTCTCCCCCTTCCGCCTCCCGTGTAATAACGAAGGTGGGCAGCGCGGCGGAGGC
>NW_008824306.1:1249310-1251328 GCF_000699105.1 Pygoscelis adeliae | reverse complement strand
TAGTAATAAAGAACCTCTGTGCAAAACTGGGCTCGTAGAGCTTTGTCCGGGGGCGGTTAAGTGCCTTTTTTTTTTTTTTCCCCAAGAGGATGTAAGTATTTTCTGGAGCACTATTTGAACCCTCTTTGTCATTAGGAAAACATCTTACTAGCCCTTAAAGTAGTGAATTAAAAGAACCTTTTAGGCGTGCTCTTAGATACACTCTTCCAGTTGGGCAAGTAACTGCTGGCTGTCGTTTTTCTTAATAGCTACTTAAAAACAGTGTCCGAGACATTCGGTGAATTTTAAAACGCTAGGTACTTACCTGATCTATTGTGTTCCATGATTTTTAACATGTTACACAGAAAACTAGATACAAAAGATAGATGTAAGTTGCACGTGTGTGCTTTTCCAAGTTTTGAATTAGATGGTTTGTAGAAGAAAGCAAAGCTCTTTTGAAGGAATTAGTCAGGAACTGTTGCAGTTCACAAAATAAATATTTTTGCCAAAGTACTTCAGCACACATGCAACTTCTTAAAACTCATTAACAAAGGTGTATTACACAGTTGTTGCCCACACCTAGAAAAAACCTGTCAAAGCAGAATTATCTGATGAAACGGTTTAAAGGTTAGCTTTAAAATGCAGAGCTGACGACACTTCACCAAGAACACCTTGTTCCAGTCTCCAGAGGAATTCAAAAGGAAAAAAAATTCAAGAAAAGCCGTGAAGATCTATCTCCTGCACAATGGTAGCATATAAGGTGATAGACGTTCCCCGTGAGGCTGTGCTCTATGCCATACAAACCTTTGAAAAATATTTAAACACCATCTGCTACCGATCCATCTGGAATGCAAACAAAAAGCCAATATATTTAGATTGTTCCCTGACTTTCACACAGCTAAACATGTGGGCAACCGTTTTTTTCCTTTTGCGAGGCCATCAGGCTGAATACCACACGGGCCTGACAGTAGTAAGTTTTAGAATGCAGGTGAGCGTTCGCTTGTATTTTGAGCAGAAGTTGTCATCTGGCTACATGCAGAGCCATCGCTGGAAGTTAACACGAAAAAACGATACAAAAACTCACAAGGAGGAAAAACGCTCGTAACAGATCCCTTCCCCAGCCGAGGCAAAGGCTTTCACCGCCCTAGCAGCATCACGTCACGGAGGTCTTGCCTTCCTCTGGATGCCAAGTGCTAAGAGGCCACATCACCCAGGCGTGACAGATTAAAATGAAAACAAGGAATACCAAGCATAATACATGGGGGGCTTTGGGCCAAAATACGGTAATAGAACAAACCTTTCAGAGCTTTGGAGGGCAGTTGGCTCCATTTTGACATGACACAGCACATAAACATGCTTTTTCAGCTAACGGATGGGGTCTCAGAGCACAGGCTGGAGGGTTAGAGTTGTTGCTGTGGGAAGGTGGTTTCTGGGAAGACACTGAGCAAAATGGACTTTCCCTAAGAGATGTGGTTCGTTCCCTGGCATCTAGCCTACTTGAAGGGTCCTACTACCTTCCAGTAAGGAGGGTAGCGGCTGCTTTTTTCATCTGATGGGCTGAGCTTCCTACTTTCTTTTTTTTTTTTTCCCATTCTGGAGCAAAGACAACACTCTTGTTACAGCAGCTGTAGCATTCATTGCTTAGGCTGGCAAGAAGCGAGGCAGATCTATCAAAGCCTACGAACGTGTCGGTTGTCCACATTCAGTGCAGGGGGAGAGTGAAAACGGGTGCTACCTACCGTTTCAGTTGCATGAGAACGAATCTGTCTGAACTAGGATTTGCGTGCAGATCTGTATCGTAAAAAGTTGCTTACTGAACCAGCAAAAGCAGCAAGGATACCACTACATCAGCAATTACTAGAACAAATGAGAACTATGCTGTAACTCAGTTTTAGATTGAACGGGCTCAAGAAAATACAAGCATTAGTTTGCCACGTTTGCCAGCAGCCGATACCCAATAGTACGACCATCCAAGCAATGCACATACAGGTACGTTGTGATCATGAAATTTCAGCCGCAAGTTTGAGCGCAGTCATTCT
>NW_008824306.1:1223490-1249296 GCF_000699105.1 Pygoscelis adeliae | reverse complement strand
CTTGATTTTCACCCACATATCCAACAGATCTCCTGATAGATTCTGGGTTTAATTTAAAAGTTTAAGGTTAAATTCTGAAATACGCACATCTAACGTCTTACTAAAAAGTATGTAGCAATAATGTTTGACGTACGAGCGGAAGAAACTTTACACTTGAGACCTGGAATGATTTACTGGCGAGGATAATGGTTGGTCTGAAAACCATGCAGGGCATCAGTCGTTGCAGGGCTGGGAGAGGGACGTCTTCATAGGGAAACAGCGAGAAAAGGACACTGACTATTCACAGGAAGGAACTGCTTTACAATCCCTAGTAGCCTTCCCCAGACCACTGCACAGGTTTGAGCTGCCTGTCTGTCGGATTCTGAACTGCCAGGTTAAGGTGGTGTATTTTTAGGCAAACCACTATTGTTGTTCAATTCACAAGTTTATTTTAAAGTCCTAAGAAATAGCTGAGTGTGGGCTTGGGCACTAGAAAACCCGTTTCTTAAAATCTTATGGGGTTTTCAAGGTTTAGTTGGCCGTGGTCTTTGCAGGGTGTGCACATACAGTCTGCACGCCGTTGGTGAGCCACAGGGCAGGTAAGTTGTTCAAAGGTTGTTTGTGGAACCATAGTGATCAGTTACATCCAAACAGCCTTTATAGTGTTTTCATGTAAAAGTGTGATGTAAAAGGTGCGTGGTGATGAAGAAGAAATTTTAAGGGTTTGACAGTGTTCTGTAATCCAAAAGATGTAGGAAGCACCAAATTCTGTGCCTCGGATTCCAGGTATAACAGGGCCCCGGGTATTTTGATCTGTAACTTGGGTATTAACTCACTCCCTCTTACAAAGTTTGAGGATGATACTGACAATGAAGATGAGTATGAACTGTTAGTACTTCGTAAGAGAGAATATTGGAGGCCTACCAGGTTTCTGACAAACTGCCATATTGTTTAGGAGTGCAGATTCTATGAACTGACAATAGTTCATGTTTTGGGCAATAGAAATGTATTTTGGTTGCAATGAAAAGAGACAATGTTTTGATCATGACAGACACAGACATTTTCAGTCCTTGTAAAAATGTCGGTCAAAAGAGCCCTAAAAAGCCATCAGCCAACCCTGAATAAGTCTGGATAACTTCTTACAAAAGTGTATAATTAAATCAGCTTGGAAATCTACTGTGTGGCAGGGCAGTCTGCAGCTGAAGAGCTCAGGTGTAGCACACTGCACAAGTTGTGCCACACCGTAATTAAGGAGGCCAGGTTTCCCACGAATGCGTGTCTTAACAGGTGAATCATGTTTGTCGAGGAAGATAAATCTCCAACTGCACTTTGCTCCTTAGTGGAGTTTTTTTAAGTTCCTCCACGGTGTCAATTCTCCATTGTTCAACGAGAAGTGGATTTCACTGCCACCCTTCCTCACGGAAGACACTATCGGGTCTCTCTTCTGCGGCCAGGACAGTTGGAGCTTATCTCTGGGATCCGTACCTTGCCCCCATCTAATTCTGTTGAAATTGACCCCCAGGTTCAAAAGTTCCTGGGAAAGATACAGGCTTGTATCTATATGTGAACACGGCAAAGCATAAACATCATTTCCTCAGGCAACCGGCTAAGAGCTGCCGCTCTTGAAAGAGGAATTCTTTTTCACTGCCCTTCAGACATGGTGACCACATCACCTTCGCCAGACACTCGGCTCATACTGACCCAGCCACCCAGCTGGGAGAGGGTGCCAGGTCAAGTAATCAGCCAGGTCTTGGTCAAGGAATGGTAAGGGAAAAAGTCACATTCCTCATCTGTAATTAGACCGTAGTCATAATTAAACTTAAATTGCAGTAACACTACTGAAGATATGTAGTCAACGAAACCAAAGCTGAGCCTATCAGATACTGCCAAAGCAGCTCACGGTCACCCTTCAAAATCAATTTCCAAAGGTGAAACAGTCCCGGGTAGGAACAGCTGGCAACATCAAAAGAGAGGGGAAAACTTAAAAATTACACAAACCTCTACTTAATGGAGTTTCTTTTTTAGCTATTCCTTGCCGTTCTGGTTATTTTTCCTTTCCTTGTGTACTGTGTACCTGTGAAGAGCCTTGATTGGATTACTGAAGATGCTTATTTCTTTTCTCCCCAGTTGCAGCTTTTCCTCATCGATAGGTATGGATTAAATAATAAGAATTGTGGAGGAGATCTCTCCGTGATGCTTTTATTGAAACTTTTTTAAATTAAAAAGATCCTCCAGGATGTACAGGGGATAAAACCAGGTAACGAAACCAACTCAAAATTCCAGTTATCTTTTCATCATTATCCTAAAGAGAAATTTGCAACCATATGCTACAGTCATGCACCTATATACGGAAAAATAATTAAAAATCACATCATAAGGACAATATCAAAATGCTACATACTAGTACTGAAATAAAAAACAAAACAAAACAAAAATCCCCTTATATTTTCCTTTCATATCTTTCTTTTCTTCTTTCTTGCATTTCTCACCCTCCTACTATCTTTTGTAGAAACGTATTAAGCTCTTTTGAGTAGACAGGTGCCACCCTAATAGTTAGGAACTCCAGAAGGGTCCCGCAAAGCAGAGCAAGGGCCCAGAGGAGTTTTGGTGTAGATAAATGGCAAGGAATACTGCATCTAGAGGAAATCCTCATCTACACCATCCCTGCGGGATGCTGAAGTTGGAACTGGCAGTTGCAGCTCTGGAAAGAGCCCTCAGACTCACCCTGGCAGTTCCCTGAAACTGTTGCTGCAGGGGTGCGGTGGCGGTCAAAAAAAGCCAATAAAATATTGGGCATATCAGGACAGGCATGAAAACAAGGCAGAAGGTGTCATTTTGCCTCCATATAAAGCTCTGGTGCACCCACAGCTGGAAGGCTGGGACATTTCAGGCCTCCCCATCTCCAGGACACAAAGGAGTTTGCAAAGGAACGGAGAGAGAAGGGCAACGAAAAAGAAACCAAGGATGAGCCACCTGCCTTGCCAGGGGAGGGCAAAAGGCTGGGACTTGTCAATTTGCAGAGGAGACACCTGAGGTAGGATATGGTCGAGGTTTACAAAATCATGAAGGTGGTAGATAAGGTGAAGGCAGAACTGTTGTTCACCAAGTCCTGCAATACTAAAACTTAAGGGCTCTCAGTAAAACAAGTAGGAAGGTAGTTTAAGACAGATACGTGAAAGTACTTTTTTAAAAAAATACACGCACACACTGGATAGTGAACTTGGGGAACTTGCTGCCACAGGAGGCTGTGGATACCAATAGTACCAGCAGGTTCAAAAAGGAATTAGACAACTTCAGGGATGGCACATCATTATAAACAAATACTGGAAGGAATAGACGGGGGTGTGCCATAGAGCATCCCTAGTACAACAAATGTAGATGCTGGGGAAGTGGAAGGGGAACTGACTGCAGGTAGTGGCTAGGCTTTCATGCACGTTCTAAACTATCTCCTACTGCCACTGCTCTGTTTTCATTTTTAAAGGTGTGAATACAGTCTTTCACTACAAATTATGCAGTCAGCTTCTTCACATTTGGGGAAATCACAACAGTCAGCATACCTGGAATGCAAAGAATATCCTTACCCAGGAAGGCCACGTTTTTGATCTCAGTCTATCCCCTGTTGGGTAAGTAGGGCTGGGTGGACCCATTAAGGCATTTCTTATGTTCTCAGCCTTTTAGTTTCATCCTATGTTTCATTTTTCATTCCCAACTTTGTCCTTTATTTTGTCCTCATTCTGCCACAGATTTATTTTCCAAACCCTATTTATGAGGTTTGAGATACCTGTTTTTTCTTACTGCATTTCCCAGATCACTATTTCTATTAATGTGCAGTAATACGATCCAAAAGCTGACAAGGCTTACAGTTGAAGACTTCCAAGACACAGCTATGGCTTTACCACTTATCCTATAGCCTCAGGGTAAGCCAAGCTTACCACATTTTATAACTTCAGAAGAGAGTACTAATTCTGTAAGTAATTATTTGCGAAGTATTCCGTCTTCCTCCTTGTCATCCAGCCTTTTTTCCTTTCCTCCTGGTTTTCTCAGCCTACCTTTTTTTCAGATCGGGTATAGCTTCACAGAAGAGAGCAAACACCGCTCTGCCTGGCCACTTAGTTACTTCCCACTTCCTTCCCCCTCTTCTTTATGCTTGCCCTTTCTGAAGTGCTATGCTGACGCTGCATGACTATTCACACCCAAACTTCGAGGCTCTTTTGTCCTTCAAGAACAAAACCACCTGCAATGGAAGGGGTTCGTATCGACTTCCTGATTCGGACTGGCCAAGTTACCATTGAGAAAGCTTCTTGTAAATCTTTTGCCTGCAGAAATCCAATTCATAGATTGTTTGCAACAGATCTTTGAAATTTAGCAGGGAAGAAGTCCTGGAGGGCAAAGTTGCATGCTTTTCTGTGTCCCATGAAATTCTGTTCAGGTCTGACAGAGGGAGAAACTGGTGGAGAAATAGTCTTTTTTCCTATGGCTTATGTTGGCAGCAGCACTCTGGCAGCCACACAAGGGGACTGGCCGGGGGCATTCCTTTCCCAATCAGCCCCCACTGTTTTTATCCACTGAGCACAGCATTGTGCTGGGAGCCTGACACTCTGGCTGTAGCTAAAAAGCTGACGTGAAAGTGAAGTTTGGAGACAGCAGAGAGAGAAAAAACAAAACCACGCTCTGTAATAGCTCTCTCTAAACCCAGCACATCATAGTATCTCTTTGATCTCTTCCTTTACGGGTTCAAGAGCACACTTATTTTGAAGAAATTCGAGCCGTACTCCCCTGATGATCACCTGTGCGCTGCACACGGTCTGAATCTCAGCAGAGATTTTTATGAGTAGCTTGGGGCCTTTTCATTTAGGAGGAAAAAAATACTTCCACAAAGGCAAAATATTTTTTTCTTGGGGAAAAGACATTTGTGTGCTATGTGTGAGACTATTTTCAGGACTGCTGCCCTATTTGCTCTTACTATTGGAATGTCAACGGAGAATGTAACAGAAGGTAGGAAGAAGTGGGAGAAGGATCTTGATGTTAGGACAGGAGATTGACACACAGGTGAACAAATCGTTATTTACCTTGTAGTGAAGTGCGGTCCCTGGTGATGCTTTACTCGCTTTTTATACATGAGGCCAATATCCTCACCTTCAGTTTTTTTCGGCCACCAGTGCTCATCTGGAGACAAGACTTTGCCCTCAGTTTTCTCACAGCTCCGGATGCACAGCAACATCAAACACATTTCTCTGCTCCTTCACCAATGTAAAATCCATATGTTATCACAGGAGCAGAGGAAAACCAAGGATCATGGAAATATATACACACTTTTTAAAGAACTGCAAATAATCTAACTTAGTATGTATTTTACAGATGATGACTCCTAATCAGAAGCTCTGTCTGATGCTGTGGTGTCCTTAGCACAAGTAACACAAAAGCATCTAGTAGAACTAAATTCTGAAGACTATATTTTTACTGTAAATTAAGGAGGACAAAGCTTTAGGAGTAATTATGTTTTCTGTGAGGAAAAGAGCCAGAAGTAACACTTTCTGATGAATTCTAAATAATTTCCGCTTTAGTCACTGTAGAGCTGGGCTCTGGATGGATGTATTGGCTTCTTTAGAAGGAACTTAAGAAAATTAGGGCTCTGATGATGAAGAAAGGCGGACCTACTTTAACATCTCATCTTCCCCAGCCTAGGGAACAGATAGCTGTGTTGCCTGTCACTCAGACTCTGAACTACCCACTTACAGTGCAGGTTTTTTAGGCTAATTAAAGCCATCCCTGTTGCTGACGGTCCACCCAAGTCTCAGTGCTGTAACAGGCACAGGAACAGAGAAGTATCTCTGAGGTCAGCCCAGAGCAGGAATACACACTGGTGTCCTCACCATGCTGCCACTATGTGTCATTCAAATCCTTCAGACTCCCTTGCCGTTTGGGTTCTCTTTGAGGAAGATTTACAAATACCATGGTGTCCATTACGTGCTCCATACCCACAAGCTTTGGGTATGCCTGTACTCAGTCATCACAGTTTTGGATAAAGGACAACTCTTAGACAGGAGGCTCCAGTTCAGTCGTAATAACTGATTCTTTCAAATAAGAACAAAACAGGATCAAGTGTTTTCTTGTTTCAGAAGAAAGGAGATGCTATCTAAAAAACTTCTTAGCATTGATATCTAATAATTAACTGCTAAGTACTTATTTACACTAATTGTCAGAACAATGGGTAAATCATACCATGAGTGGAAAAGCTGTGACTCATAGTACTAGGCCTGATGGTCGTTGTGTTGTCCTTCCTTTGGCCCTTTGGTTGGAAGTATGAAGATGCAGATGTGGCCCACAGTAGTTGTACCCGTCCAGAAGCATGTCAACTCAAGAATGTGAAGGGCATGCACACCAGGAATGGAATATATATAGGGAAACACACTATTATTGTCTCTGCTGTATAGCTACAGCCAGTGCCCAGCTGGTCAGTAAACCAAGATTTTGGCAATTGGTCGTTAATTCTGTTTTCTCATCTTGTGAGTTTCTAATAGGAATCATCTCATGTAACTTCAGACACCAATGGTATAGAGGTCTACATCTGAGCAAGTTATCTGGGCTTCCTCTACAGCCAGTTAACAGATATAGGCATTTCTGGGGCATAATCACTCTGGATATGCTGAGGAGGCAGAGAGTAGCTCCAGCAAAGTTCCTAGGTTTCCCTTATAAAAAATAGGGATATTTTGCCTTTGATCTTTCAGAGGGGATGCTTTAAACTAAATTACTAGTTTTTAAAAAAGTAATGAGAAATGTGTTATTTTTTCCTGGTCTAGCTTTCACCTTCCACAGAAGTGAAAAAGATGTCTCCTCCATATGTCTGCGTTGTCCTGCGGCCAGCAGGCACCGTGGAGTTTGATAGGGATCTGCCTTACTTGGAGCATGAGCTCTTAACAAGAGCACTGCACTTTGTAGCTTGTATTTAACAACTGGTTCTAGCCAGAACCTCTTAAAGACATGGTTCTCAGCAACTTCCCTCTGCATCCTGAAATTAAACATTAACATAATAAGGACGTTCAGATACTAACTTAATCTAACTTAATGAATGAGCACACGTTCAATTAGTCTCTGAGATACTCGGCACTGATTCAATGGAATTGGAAATCTCTCCCAGAGTATCAATACTCTTGCTGTCAGATGGCAGCAAGTCTGTTAGTTCCAGTTGTGCCGTGTCCTGAAACTAATTCATTTCAACCTGCTGCAGCTGTTGGCTGTCAGAATTTCTCAGGTAAAATGGCTGTGATGGTACTCCTCCTTTGGAGAAAGTGTCACTTATTCCTCTGCATATGTCCACCTGGGGTGTCAATTTTGTCTCTGACCACAGGATATTTCTTGTGACATTATTGCTGTTTGCAGTCATTGCTTTTCATCACAGATATTCTCACAGTTGTTTTTTACAAAATGGTGACAGCTCCTGGTACCCCAGATTATGTTTCCCTTTTACCTTCTCCCCACCCCATCTTTTTTCCCATATATCTGCCGGTTGCTGTGACTTTGACATCAGTTCCTAACAGGCACTCAAGAGCAGGCACTGTGGTTTTCAGTTTTTTGTTGAATAAAATGTCAGCAAGTAACAAGTCATGTTACGTTGGTACCATTCCCTTATTTAACAGTGCCAAGTACGGATCAGAATTGGCATCCGTTCCTGTACGTTCTTTAACATATTTTCTGCTAGCCTTCAGAGGCTGGAGATAATGGAGGTTATGGTTGTATGACTGAACTTATATTTCAGAGCAGAACAGTTAAGCATGAACCTGGTAAATGTCAGACATTACTATATCAGGTATACCAGGCCTAGCATATCGAATCAAATTTGGGATGTCATCTTTCTAAGCTGTTACGTTTTTTTAGCAACACTATCTCAGGAAAATGAGACTACTCTAAATACTTATCAGGAAGTAAGGGACTGCTGACTGTATATTTTCCTTTTCCAGCCAGGACATGCAAGTTTGTTTCTCCTTTGCATTGGGAACAAGTACTTGCTGTGCCATGTGACAAGTCTTACCACTTCCTTAATGGCATCGTTTGTTTAGGATCAGGACAAATCTCTAGTCCTTCTCTTAGAGTTTTCAATCCCTAAATGAGTTTCCTCAGTCCATTTTATCATTTTTCAACAACATCGTAAAAATGACAGCTCCAGTGTCTTTAAGCATCCATCTGGCGCTAAGAGCTTCCCCCAACTCTAGCGTGATAAATATCAGTACAGTATAATGTGCTGGGCATGGTATGTAAATAGTTTTAATTACATTTTGTAAGAAACGTGTTTGTAAGAGTGGTTTTGACAATCAAAGTTCGTATTCTGCTTTTACTGTTGCTGTTCATCTGCCTGATTCACGTAAAATCTGACTCTGGACTTTGAACCACAGCCCTCTTGTTAAATAGGAGAGTGTGCCTCCAACCACCAAAACTTTCCTAGGTTTACATTTAACTTGCAAATCCCGTATCTGTAGCTGAATATCACTCTTTGAAGTACGATTTCCCAGGTCCCTGTGGCTGACACTGACTTTCAGCTAAAACTGAACTCTGGGGAATGAGAGCGTGACCCTTTCTAGCTGTGGGGCTGTCAACCATTGCCTCCCTCTCCTTTTGAGGGCACTGGCATTTTGTTGACACTTGTGACACGCACGCTGCTGCCGTGCAGCTCAAAGAGGACTCGTGCCACTGCCCTTCTGGGAGCAGGTGGCAGAAAAGTTTGCGTTGTGGTTACTTTTACAGGCCTCTCTAACTCCTTCAGTTTCTCCAAAGCTTTGTCACTAGTGGTGGCGCTCGTTTCTCAAGCACTTTGCCATGTCCTCTGTTTTGTAGAGCAGCAGGCTTAGAAAGCTGGTTCTGGCAGCTCCATCAGGCACAAATTTGCCTACAACATCCGTCTCTCCGAGGAATCTTTAAACCCTTTCTTGTCTGTCAGGCTAGGTATACTAATGATAACATCAACCTCCCTTGTGTGATCATTTCCTAAACCATTCTAGAAAATGAGCTGGATTAATGAAGACTTATTATTTAAATTGCTGAAGCTACCCAGCTCATTTTGACTGAACGTATAAGCTTCTGCCACGACTGCTACAAACCGGAATGGATGTCTATTGGTCCCTAAGCATCCGGCACATCCTAGGTGCAAGATTATATACCTTAGTTTAAACCTCATAAACTAAAGCAGCTATGACTAAATTTCTGAGAGCGTGCTCATATGCTAAGCTAGTTGTATATGACAGCACAAAGCTCTGCATAGGTTAATTTGCTCTGCTGAAAGCTCACTAATTTAAATTTGGCTCAGATATCTGTGCTGTCCCTTGCAGTCTTCAGTGAAGTTATACCCTTAGTTCATTTTATTTTTGGTCCCAGGCTTTGTTCTGTAAGCATACAGAGGCAAGACGTTTGAGTGAAATCTGATTAACTTCCTGCCTGATAGCTCATTGACAGCCATGGCTTAACCTAGCTCTCTGCACCAGCTCCTGGCTTTTTCCAGAGCTCTGGAAAGCTGTGATTCCCTGCACTGGCCAGCCTTACAGCTGATACTGTCAGCTAACAGCAGCTGCGGCGCAGAAAATGTTCTCAGGTCTTGTAGTTTGAAGTCTATGGATGGCACTCGTAACAGATAGGCAAAAAATGCTGGCAATTTAATTGTAATTAAAAAAATTTAATTTCAACGCTCAAGGGATTCCATCTTCAATGTGAAAATGTCACAGGTCTCAGCAGTCCTGTTACCCTCAGCAGACCTGTATGCTGTTAGTCAGCATACCCTTGTTTTACTAGAATTACATTTGAAATCAAAAGTTAAGATTTTCAAAAGAAATGCATTTTGTTTTCTTCTAGGTTTAACCTCTCACTTCAAATAAGAGGAGGCTGGTAACATCATTTGCTCTGTTTCTGAGGTACTACGTTATGCATTTGCCTGATTTTTCATTTTACCTTTTCCTCTTTATGCTTTGATTTTTCATGTCACACAAATGACACAGTAGCCCTAAATATAGCAGAAGATTGCTCATGAGACTCTCTTAAATTAATCTTATGAAAAGAATTGATTAAACTTAGTTCATGACTAAAAATTAAATCTTCTTTTTTTCTCTTTGTTTGGCTCAAGGTCAATTTTAAGCACCTTTGTCATTCTTCGACAGATATGCAAAATATTTTGGAAAACATTTTGAGAAGGAGAAATAGAATAGAAAAAAACTTGTTCCCACACAATCTTAAACCCCTGGGGTCCAATCCTGCAGCACACTGAAAGATCACATCTATAATCTGTTCCTTAAACTTGGGATCTCTCATATGTAAAAGTAAGTGTGTGTTTAAGTATCTATCTGAAAACTTTGTTTTGTCTGTTTAACTGAATCAGCCTTCTGTATGGTGATAGCAAACTCAAGTACACTCTGAAAGCATGCCTGGCTCATTTTCAGACACTGCAGTAAAAAGACCTCCCTCCAAGGGGGAGATAATGCAGGAGAGATACTTACCTAGGAATCCCCCCATCAAATTCAGCACGTAGCCTGCCCTGGATAGTTATTTCTTTGCTGCTGCTTCTTGCTGCAGAACACCAAGCCCTTAGAGTAGATCTTCATGTCATGTAGACTGGACATACAACATGACGAAAACATTACTCCCAAACACAATTCTGTGTATTTTTACCCCTGTCTTCTTAGTACACTTATGGGAGAGACGCTAAGTGAAAAGTGACCCAAGCGGGATCTTCTTTACAGTATGACAGGTTGTTGCCAGCAATTCAGCATGAACAATCAAACAATTTTACTCTTCTGTCTTTAACACAGCATACTGAGATAAGGAAAAATAGTGTCCTACACAAATATAGTACAAAATCAGAATTATATTTTCTGATTCAAGTACCAGCATGTGGAAAAGAAGAGAAAAACTTTGCTCTGAAGTCTGCCATTTAGGTGGTGCTTTGGCAGAGAGAAAGTCAAGAGTTCTGCTGAAATAAGCAAAGAAATATGTGGAACATGGAGATCAAAGCCAGCCTGCACTGTAGGAGGACCAACTGACATTGGCTGGTGTCTCTGTGATGTATTTAATAAATACAAATTCAAATACATATGTATTCAAATAGTAATAGTTCTACATGTCTAAAGCTCACTCTCTTCCATTTGCATATTGGTCTTGCATCGCTTTGATTGGGACTAAATTGCTTCACTAAATTTGATGTCAGCTACTAATATTTTAGATGAAGCTGCCAAAAAGTTACAACCATAATTTACCCAATAGAATTACTGCTGTGAACTTTGCTACAAGCTACTGACTGAGTAAATAAATTAAAAATTCAAGTGGTGTAATTTATCTCAGACTTTCTGCAGTTAGGGTCCTATGCAATACTTCATGAAGTTGAAAACCAATACAGTGTTAAAATGACAATACTGGAAAAAATTATTCACATTCTCTAATTACGTGATGTATGTTAAGACCTTGAAACTAATATCTGCAGCATACCGGTACATTAATACTAAGACTGTATAGTTCTGGCTTTGAGAAAGAAGATACACATTTGACAAAAAATGTTTATATCCATGATTACAATGACCATTTAAAGGACAGGTTAGGGCAGGAAACAATGAGGACTACTGAGACAGAAACCAGAACAATGAGCAGTGTGAAACATTTTTTCAGCAAGAAGATTTGGGTTGTTGTGAAAATTCCCCCAGCCCGGTGTTAGAATGGTTAAACTCGAACTGAAACCTTTGGCAGCTGTGCCCTGCTTGGAAATATTTATAGAACGCTAATACTTAGCAAGTGGAAAAATTTTCCTACCAAGGATCTCCAAGCATTTTACAAAACGTTAATAATCAAGCTTCATAAAAAAATCATGTGTAGCTTTTCCAGATGTGTGTGCTCCCGCAGGCGGGCGGTTCGAAGCCCTGCTGTCTGGCCCCGCAGAGCCAGCCTCCACTCGGTGCCCGCAAAGTGTTCCCTGTCCTGTCCAGAAAGGAAATCCTCGGAAAGCTGGCGGGGTATTCAGAGACATACAGAGCAGCAGGGCACCCTGCTTGCTCCGCGCTCACGTACCCCGACTTCTAGTGCTCTGATGGAGACATCTAACAAGCCCCCAGAAATCGGCACTAAGATAAACATAGAGACCTGTCAAATCTGTTCCGGTGACGCTGTTAAGCACCATCTGCATTGGAGAAAGGAGGGAGATGCGGAAAGGTTAGAAAACTTACTTAAGGTTACACTGCCAGTAGCTGGCAGAGCTGGGGCAAGAATCCAGTGTTGACTCCAAGCCTTCCGCCTGCATCACCGGGTTGGCTTTTATTCCAGGGAGGTACAGTGCAAATGGGAAATGAGACACTGCAAAGGCATTAGGCAGCTGAACAGATTGTAAGTGCTCTGGACAATCTTGTGATTACAGCCCTTGTGAGCTTTGCTTAACTGCTGGGTAAATTGGATTAAACAATTATGAATAGGTACGAGACACCTAAGTGGATGTAATGTGGTAGGAACAAACATTTTTCCATCAAAGAAAATGCAAGATTTTCTACACAAATGAATAAAAAATATTTTATTTCTGAAAAATTCTTTGTAGGAACCTGTGAAAAAGCTAATTGTTGTGGGGGAAGAGAAAGTTGTTATAGAAACACGGTGAGACAGATAAAGAAATGTCAAAAGAAGTGGTGGAATGGCCTGAGGCTGAGTGCCAGTACTCAGTGATTAATATAATTCACAGTCTGTAAAAGAATGGTCAGTGAGGTGGCAACGTTTGCAATATGACAAAATTGTTTGGGATAATTAAAACAAGAGAAGACTGAAGAGCACTACTGGGATAGCTAAGCTAGGTCACCGAGCATCAGATGAAAATCAGTTTGGGTACTGCATTTTGGAAAAATTGCCTGAACTGCTTATACAGATGTCAGAGCTCAAAGTCAATGGCAACCAGTAAAAAAGAAAGTTTTGAGTGAAAACGTCAGTGCAAATATAGGAGTGGCATGGAAGAAGGTATGGATTTATATGCTAAATAGATCTGTGCTATGTTTATTTGGAATATTTCAGTTCTGGTTATCATGTAAAAAGAATGAGCAGCAGAAAAGAAGAATTTAGAAGCAACTGGGAAGAATGACAGAGAAAAATTTCCATATAAACTTGAAAATAGGACTATCTAGATAAGAAGTGGATGGGTAACTGTAGAAGTGCACATTAAAAATAGTTAAGGGAAGATATTTCATGTTCTTGTATTTTTAATTATAATACAAGAGCAAGGAGATGTTTAATCAATCCAAACGTTAAACAAAAAAGATAAAACATCATGTTTAAATAAAGGCAGAATGGATAATGGATAGCAATGGATGCAATACTAGACTATAATCCTCAGGCCAGGAGTAGAACCAGATGGAGGAAGTTAAAATATATTTATGTCCTCAATTAGAACATACTACAGTATGCATAGAACTGAAGAGGAAGGATAGTAAAAATGATCGTAATTCAGGGACTTAAAACCAAACATTAAAATAAGGAAACGGACCGGCTCGTTCATCTTTGCACAAAGAAGAGGATTTTGTCTTCCTCACGTGAAGCATCTGGGACTGTCAACAGCTGCTGACATGATCCTGGATTAGACGGTGTCATCTAGTCTACCCATTTGGAAGTCAAAGGTGCTAATTAGAGGAATCAATGTGAACAATAGAAAAAACGAGCAGATTGTGTCACTTTCATATTTTGGACGATCAGATGCTTCATTTTGTTTAATCAGGAAATTTATTTTCACAGGGGGTTGTCGTGGTTTAACCTCAGTTGGCAACTAAGCACCACGCAGCCGCTTGCTCACTCCTCCCCGCCCCCGGTGGGATGGGGGAGAGAATTGGAAAAGCACAAGTGAGAAAAACTCGTGGGTTGAGATAAAAACAGTTTAATAATTGAAATCAAATGATAATAATAATATGATAATAATAATAATAATACACAAAGCAAGTGATGCACGGTACAATTGCTCACCACCCACCGACCGATGCCTCGAGCAGCGGCCCCCCTGGCCAGCTTCCCCCAGTTTATGTACTGAGCATGACGTCACATGGTATGGAATGTTTCTTTGGCCAGTTTGGCTGTGCCCCCTCCCAGCTTCTTGTGCACCTGCAGCCTTCTCAGTCGGTAGAGCATGGAAAACTAAAAAGTCCTTGGCCAGTGTAAGCATTACCTAGCAACAACTAAAACATCGGTGCATTATCAACTTTGTTCTCATCCTAAATCCAAAACACAGCACTGTACCAGCTACTAGGAAGGAAATTAACTCTATCCCTGCCAAAACCAGGACAGGGGTATATAAAATTGAACATAATAATTAGTTTAGGCACTATGTTTATCCTTAGATTCAGATCTTTTCAGTTTATAATGAGTGCTTTTATAGTTATTCTCAGTCTTAGTCAGCAGGAGACAGACAATGTATAGGCATGGAAGAGTTCCTTTAACAGCATTGAAGAGCACATGACTTATATATCCCTGCCATCTGCCCATCTTCTACCCCAAGGTAAATCTGCCTCAGTAAAGTACTTAATAAAAGAAAGGAAATACAGCTATGGCCAATTTATTAATAACCAGAAATCCTCAACTGTCATATAAACATCAGAACAAGGATCAGAACAAAGTGATTCTGCTGTTGCACCACGACCATAGCTGTAGCTATCTGAACAAACCAGAAGTCAGAAATATTTCCATTTAAAATAAACAATCATTTGCAAAATGACAGGTTACCCCACAGAACCATGGAGACTCCTGTCTCCATCTTTGTTTTGTTCACGTCCGCTTTAATGGCTGGGTTTTCCATCCTGGAGAAGAAAAACACAGAAAGTGCCTAAGATGTGTCCAAGCTCATAGTCTTGTCCTTTTGTACCGCTGAGTTTATGTCTTTTCCATTTCCCTAATAGTGTGGATGTCCACAAACTAAGAAGTCTCATGTGCTGTGTCTTGTCAATTGATATTAAATTTTGATGGGCTCAATGCAATGTGATATAAAGGCCATAAATCTCCTGGAAGACAGCTTTCACTTTTTGATGTAATCGGAGTGGAGGCAAAAATTAAGCAGTACAGACCGTGAGAGGACGTCAATTACACGGTTCAGTTTGAAAACCTTTTTTAGCATATATTCCCTTCAGAAAGAGATTCACGTGTCGTGGGTGCTGGGCAGGCAGAATACATAACTAACGGGACTTGTGTGGTGACCTGAGTCCTCTTGGTCACGTACGATGCAGCGGTACCTCAGGTTACACCATCATGCAGAAGCGGCTGCCCTGGCTGCAAGCTGTGAACCCCCGTTCGCCTGGGCCTGCCTTTAGCTCAGTGTAACGGGGTATAAATAACCACGAGTTTCGTAATCTGGGTGTTATAGAAACCTTCCCCCCACACCCCACCATATTATTTAAACACCTTATTAAAAGTAGTCACCTTGCCCCTGTGAAAGGGTTAGGTTTCGGCAGAACGGGGTCACACATGGACCCATGGAGAGCAAAGTTTGTAAAGACCTTGCTGCGTGCTGAAGAGTTTATGTTTTTCTCATAATGAGGAATAGTATTCAGTTTTGTGTTTAAAACATAGATCAACTAGCATTTAAAGAGTTGCATTTAAGTAGCTTGCTGTAACTCTTCAGTTCACATTTATGTCCTTCCCCCCCCGGGCCCCCGAAAAACAACTACTGGTTCCTATCTTCTGCTATATTATCCAGTAGGTAGGGACTTTTGCTGAGGATGTACCAGCATTACAGCTTCCCAGACAGGAACGCTCAGGTGTAGCTAGCGGCTGCACCACGGCAGCTGAACTGGGACCCCTTTGCTCTCCTGCCAGAGCTGATCATGCTCCTCCTCTGCGCTCCAAAGACAGTGGAGTTTGCTCACACTCCACCAGGGTGAAGAAAGTAAGAGATGTTAGGCAGAAGAGAAGACACGGGCATGTTTCTGCTCAGCCATTTGCTGCTCTGTAGGATGGGGCTGCACTGAGTAAGTGCACTCTACCTCTGCCAAAAGCCCAGTTAGCTATTTCCACAGCATCCCTGAAGGAATGAAAGTGTCATTCTGGAGCTCCTCAGGCATTAAAGCTTTTTTAGAAACATCTTCATCCTCTATCGCATGTTATAGCCCGTACTTTAGAGACCTGAAGTTGATTGGAAGTAAGTTAGTGAGAGTCCTTATTATAGGATGTTCACACTCTCGCTCCTTAAATATGAAGGGATTCTAATCTGAGAGTTTGGTCTTCCGTTATGGAAACAAGTCATATTTATACTGAGCCTTTTCTTAGTTCTGTATTTTAAAACCAGTACTTACAGCCTTTCAGAGTTTAATTTTAGGTTTTTCGTACTCCTAAGCTTTCTTTGTCCTCTCTTTGGTCCAAAAATGTATAGCTTTATTCTTTACTTGGACCTATAAATAAAAATGCTTTTCTCTTAATCTCAGAGTCTATGGCTCTCTGTCCATATCAGTCCTGATCAAAGGTACACTTTTGAACTTTAAAATCTTTTCTATAGAATATTCCCATATTATTCTGTGTGCCTCATTCTGATCTTTAACTCATTTCTTACATTTTAATCATACCTACTTCTGATCCCTTCTCCTTCTGTTCAGCTTACCTTGCAGTCTGCATGAACCTCACTCTACGTCACTGTCTGTCTTGTTACACTTGACTCCCACTGCTGGGACCTTCCTGGACTTTCTGAAGTCCAGGACCTTCAGAAACCTGGACTGAAATGGACAGTTCAGGTTTCCAGAGTTTCCTAATTTCCCTTTGAGCGATCCTTTCTAAGAAATACCGCCCCTTTTAACTCAGCCATTACTACCTACCAATAGTAGGGGGTTGGGGATTCTTTTTTTTTTAAGCTACACCTTTGTTGCATTTAAAGTCTGTAGATTTTACTAGCTGAGTCATTAAAAAGTCACATAGTGAAAGCTGTAAGAGTAATATACAGAATCTTAACTTGGCTATTAAAGGGGAGTGGTTTCTAAACATAAGAAGTATTGTCAGTGAGACACTGCCTGGGGCCCTGGAAACACTCCAGCCTACAGTGTATATGAGTTTTTTTCAGGGTGGCAGCAGGGTGTGTGCAATTACTTCTCTACCTACAGTTCAGCTTGGATGATTGTTGTGGTTCGGTTCAGCTAGCTAGCAGTGCCAGAGACAAATGCCACGAGCAAGAGGTCACAAACCATGATGATTAGACAGTCGCCTGACGTGAGGATATAGTAAGGACCTTGCCAGCCTCTTTAGGGCTACGGTGCATATGCTGTTCTGTGCCGGCTCACCTCTCCCTTTACTTCTCCCTTTACCTGTCCTCTCCTCTCATGGGAGAGTTTCTAAGATGGTGCCACAAGGTCTTTTTTATGATGGAGTGATTAGAAGATGAGGCTCACCTGCTCTGATTAAATCAGGTTCAGCAAGGTTAAAGCAGCCGCTTTAACCATCGTCTGGCAGACTGGAGGGAAGATCTCCGTTTGTCTGGCTGTGCCGACTTCAGACGTTCCCCTCCCAGAAATCCAGCTGATCTGATAAGTATTCAGGAGACTCAGGTCCCAAGTCCACTGTTTCTGGGGGGGTTAGCAACCAATTAGCCTGGGTCTTGTGATCCGAACTGATGGACGCTACCAATTTGCTGTGCGTTCAAGAAACCCCTGGCCAAAAATGCTGTTAGGACACTGCAGCTCTGGACTGAAACAAGACTAAAATTGGCGACTAGAGGCTCCAGACGGACTGCCTTTGTCATTTCTATGTCAGACGTATTGCTTTGTCAGATGCAAATGTATCCTGCAAATTAAGATTGTGTTCTCTATAGCCTGTGAACAACCAACAGCAGGATTTCCGAATTTGGGATGCAGTTAATGGATATCATTGCAATTCTTGAAGTCTAATGATTCATAAAGACACCCCAGTTTAGGCTCCCAGAGGTGTATGCAGTACTTGCAAAAGCGGAAAGTAGCAAAGACTAACATTTGCCTATAAAGATTTGGTGACTCAATCTATAAAGGGAGCAGACCAATTCAACTGAGAATTGCCATTTCTAAAATAATTTCCTTCCATAACTGCATTACAGGTTACTTTATTGGGAGATCTTGTTTACACAGAAATAAAAGCATGTAATTTCAAATTTCATATCAGGCTATTTAATTTCACAATGAGCAAAGACAAAATTTGAAATATGTGTAGAATAAGTTGTTTGTATCAATACAAACAGTGCAATGGCAAAATACTGAAAACAATAAAGACTCCTAATAAACCCCCATGGATGAAACCCTGTGCTTTAAAAAGCCAATTGCTTTTTGGTAAGCCTGAGAAAAATGTTGGTTTTTCCTTCAGCACTAATACTGTCAAAAAGATATTCATGTATGAATGGTCTCTGGCTGTTTGGTAGGAAGATTGCTACAAGCCTTGCTTATCTGGATATGTGATGTATGCGTTATGACATCATCTCAAAATGTATTGCTGGCAGTAATGGAAGTTTGTAGAAAGTATGGAAGTTTATGTTTATATTGTTTTAATTTTTCTGATTTATCCACTAACTTTGGGGATTCTCTTGTCTAGCATCCTTGGTGATGTTTTATGTGTATGCTATCACTGAAGTTATAATGATTAATATCTCTAATGGGCAGAGTGAGGGAAGTGCCACTAGTATTTACAATATGTTTACAATATTGGACGACTTGCAATTCACTGCTAACCCACCTAATATCCAAGAGTTAAATCAGAAGAGGGCAGTAAAGGAAAATTACATGGGAGAAGAAACAATGGGAAAAATATCATCCCCTAAGGAAAAATAGCGGAGTAAGGAAAAAAAAAACCCACATGCCTGACTGCATCCAGTCTAGGAGTGTTTACTCTTCCCAAGGCTTGAAATCAAAGAGAATGCTTGAACCTCACAAATTCTCATCCCAGGAATAAGAAGTGGGTTGTCAGCAAATGGAAGCTGATATCCACACTGAGAGAGAAGTGGGGAGGGAGACAGACACAGCGAGTATAACAGCTTGTTAGTTCAGAGGTGAGTGGAAATGGGTCTCCTGGAGCTAAGGGTGGTAGAGATTAAGCCAGAGCAAGGAGATGTACATCTATGGACATCAGTCATGGTGTGAGTGCACTTCCCCAAATATCTTGTACCTTTCAGGGAAACGAATTAACAGCGCTGTGTTTCATGGCATCAGTTTGGGATGACATTGTTAACTTGGTTGGGCACCTAGACCCCTTCTGGTACAGTGATTTGATTACCTGGTTTCACCTGGGTGGGAATGCAGGGAGCCATACCTGTCACCTACCAGTGCAGTCCGAAGAGACAAAATAGGCATTCTTTTCCTAGGATACATACCCGTATGAAATTAAATCCTGTGTAAAATGATGTACTTAAAGCACTGCAAATGTTTCAATAGCAACTGATTCAAATTCTAAAACAGTTGGTAATTTATTTCGAAAAATTAAATTGCAATCTAGACAAGAGACTTCTTTACTGAGTTACAAGTCATATTCAGATATAGATTTTTTCAAAAGTAGAACAATAATCATGATTATTACTATTAAAAGGGCATTGCTGTATCATAAGCCCTCATAAATGCAAAGCTGTTTGATTTATAAAAACCTGCGTGTAGTTCCCTGTATTCCAACTACTAAGCATTTGAAACAGAAAGGAAGATTTTAATGAGAGCACTTCTATTGTAATCAAAGTTCCACTTTTTACCTCTGGAGCGTATAACAAATGCCAGGTTTGGGGTTTTTTTCCTTTCACTACTGTACGCCTTTCAGCAGCCTGGTGTTGTTCTGACCTTTGTGAACCCGGGGTTGTCCAGATGTCATTCTTGCTAGGACGCAGGAGAGGTTCATTGGTCCATCAGAAAGGTTTCTGTAAGGACTTTTATTTAAATAAATGGAGGCTTTGTTAAGGTAACATCTCATTTACATCGTGACTTCCCTGGCTATATGGCTCCTTAGCTTAATCTGTCATCCTTACCGCTAGGAGATTGAGTTTACTCATGTCTCTTAATTAGCCGACCCACGCTGGCCTGTTTCACACGTGTCTCTTACCTCTAGGAAGAAACCGAAGGACCAAACCTTCTTTTCCAGCACTGCTTCCCTCCCCTGGGCCCACCAATCCCTCTGGAAGGGCAGCAGCTGCTGCAGTGTTGATAGTTATTGCTTGTGTACATTTGCAGCCTGCAAATGATGAAAGATTGCTATCGTCATGCAAGTGTTAGAAAATGGAGCTAAATATTTTAGGCCAATTATTGACCACATTTAACAAGTGTGCAGGGTTGGGGCAACAGCAAGGTTTAGCCTGCCCCCTGCACACTCTCATTGCTGTGTAAGCGAGGACACCAACACCTCCATATTTTCCCCTAAGCTGGCTGGTAGCTTTGGGCCTGGAGCATACACTGTACCTTTCAAAGGCATGACACTTGCTATCCCTGAATTTGCTATCTACTGAGCGTCTCTAGAGTGTCACTAGAAGCATCCTGGCAGTCAGTACTTTTAGGTACCCTAATTGCCTTTAGCAGTTACGGATTAACTTACCTCCTTACCCTTACGCTTCATTATTGGATCACGCACTCCAGTGAGAGGCTACAGCACCTCTCTCTATGTTAAAAAAGTAATAGTCCAGTTTAAAGTTTAGGGAACAAACAGTTCACTATTTTTTTGCTGCCTAAGCAGTTATTTATACTGTATAAAGTGGCAATTATTTATACTGTATAAAGTGGCAATTATATGCTGCTCCTGAGAATAGTTATCCATATTCACTTGTCAGTGCTGCAAGGGGCAGTCGGTGATGAATCTGACTATAAAAGACCCATCAAAAACATCTTCATTAACACAAGATTACCCCAGACTTCTGACGGAAATTTCACTTTTCTTTTCTGGAAAGAATTTCTTCCATATATCGTTAAATTGAATGCGCTTGAGCTTGTATTGTGTGGTACTCAATGTTTAAGCTAAATATTAAGTGTAATGCAAATTTGTAAGTTGCAGTTTGCTGTTTGAAGACGAGGCAGTTGTAGCTCATCTGAATAATGGTTTTGTTCTTAAGTGAGCTAGCAGCAGCGCTGTCCCAAAGCACTGAATTACGAAGCAGGAGAGCATGTGGAGTTTAATTTGTAAGTTTATGAGGGGGTACAAAAACCAGCTCATCTGTTAGGAACACATAGTTGAAAGACAAAACTGGTGGATCTAATAATCATGTTCAAGAGTAAAATGTTTGGGGACTGTAATAGTTGGAAAATTACAGGAATCTCTCTAGGTTTCCATGAAACTGAAGCTGCTGGGAGAAGGAAAATATTTCTGTTTGTGCTGTATAGTCTGCAAAAAGGAAAGGATATTGCAATTATGATTAACAGGTAACCTTTTGACGGAACAAGCAAGTAAGAGGTTAATTTTCATTTTTCAGATACTAATGATTATTTCTAGACTTACTAGCTCACTAGAAACTAGTTGCAAAAAATGTCAAAAAATGTTCCTATGCCTTATTAAGGCAAATAAGGATAGTCCATATAACTAAGACTAATTCGGCAAAAAGTATTAACCATGCTGAATGTACTAAATTTTGACTAGCTTCAGTTATCATGTTATAATTGAAATTCCTCTTTTTCTCCAACTCTTCTATGTGGGAGCATGGCCTCTCATGTATGGCTTCAGCCTTCTGGTCTGTACTCATCTGTCGCCGAAGCCGCACGTTTGGTTGCAAAGTCTGGTGTAATGGTAGTATGCTTTGCGGTTGTGGTGGCCTCCAAATGTGTTCTAGTCATCTTTTTGAAAAGTAACTTTGAAATATTATGCTGTGTTTGTTCATTTCTTAAAATGAGTCTGTATTATTATTATTTTTTAATTATAGTGTGTCAACAAATATTGAGGGAGATGGTAGGTGTCCCATATGTCCTAAGCCTTTCTTCCAGCAGTCTGGGTCCGGTGGTCACCATCAGCCACAGACTGTACCTCCAGCAGGTGCGTGAGGGAGTTCCTTGCCCGTCCGTTGGTAGTGGAGCGGGTGACCTGCATGAGCCCATGCTGCCATCTCCTGCATCCTCTCCCTTTCCTTTCCGTGTTTTTGGATGCAGACCTGTAATGCTGGTAAGCCCTAGTTTCTGTTCCCAACTGATTCCTGCTCAGGTTAGCTGAGACAAGAGATGCTCAGCCCCTCAGAAAAACACGCACTTTCTGCCAGTCCTGCCGCCCGTCATGAACTTTTTGTTTCCCCTTGTAAGACTGATGTGGAACACCGTTCTTGAAAGGTTTGGTTCAGTTTATCCCCGTGTTATTTTGTGGCTAAGTATCACTTCCTATACGTTACGAATTTTCCAGATGAGATGAAGAGTTTTTAAATGCGGTGAAAGAGTCAAACATCTCTGAAGTTTGGGAAGCATCAACCCTCCGTCTGCCCCCAACCTCGGGCTGGCAGTGTCTCATTGCAATAAAAGCACTCTTCTAAATATAGAGATAACTAATTGCTTCCTGTATTTTCAAAAAAACTTTAACATCGGGGAATTCACTCGTGTTGCTTTACAGCTCCGTCCAGCTGGCAGCACCTTCACTTGAACCACAACGACAGCAGGTAATTGTAACAGAACAGTCCCTGTCAAAACAAGGAAGATTTACTATGCTGGTGGATAATGAAATGGAACAACTCATGCAAGCAATAAAGAAAAAGCAGTGCCAGAAAGATGGAAAGGCATATTCAGACCTTAAAAGACTATAAAAACAATACAGTAAAAGAGTGAGCTGTTGAGTGTATCATTGCTCAACATCTCAGGACGAAAGGAGAGCTGCATTCACAAGCGGCATCTGTAGACTCACTTCGCGCCTGGGGAATGCTTGCTGAGCAACTGTGATGATTATTCCCAGCTTCATTAGCACCCCCTGTACCAAATCCCGTACCGGGAACTCCTCTGTTCCACTATGCTGGCAATTTCTGAGACCAGCTCACGCCAAACAATTTAGAAAATGGTGTAAGAAACAGCTATGAAATATATTGTCTGTAGTCTTCCTAAATCCTAACAGTTGAGAGTTTTTGGTGTTGCCTTTAGCATTAGTGTTTTTCAATGTTTACATGTGATTTGTCTCTTTTACTCTCTTCTCACAGTTCATACAAATGTCTACCCTATTTTGAAATTCTTGTGATTTGTTGGGCCTTGTAATGTGCGCTAGAGAGGAACTCCAACACCTAATTATGCCTCATGTGCAAAAGTCTGTCCTAGATGTGTTTGTTTTCTATTTTACTAGTGCTGGTTTATGCGAAAGAGTAAATAAGGAACACCCATCTATCTACTGTACATTAATCATTATTTTATATAAAATACTTCTATACTTTTGTAATACTGCCTAAGCAGTACACCGAAGCCAGTGCTATTGCAGCACTATGCTGGAAGGATGCTCAAGCCAGTCTTAAATTAACTCTCACAGCTGCTGCCTGCAGCTCGGTGGTAGCAGCTCCGAGTACAGCTCGGGCTGCCAAACCCACCCAAGAAGCAGCTAGCACAAAGCCAGATTCTGCACTGCTGCACTCGCAGTAGCAACTGCAGCTCTGTCACAGACAGCAGTGTGGGTATACCTTGATCTTTCCAGTCCTTCCCCCTACAGCGGGTTTGTCACCTAATTCAGAGGCCCTTTATTAGCATCTGTCTTTCTTTCCGGGAACATGTTTACCGTATTTTTATGTACACTTCTTTCTTCAAGGAACACGCAAAGACTAAGTTCTTGGGTGTTCTAGAAATACTGCAGATAAAGTATAAGGATATATATACATGGGTAGAAAGGACTATCCTTTCACTTCATTACTCTTAGTATCTTTTCCCTCTGGTAAACCGCAGTGTTTTTTTCAAACTGTGCTCTGCCAAGGACCTTCCAGCGGCAATAGACACATCCTTAGGATAACAGCAGGAGCAGATTACTGCGGCATTGCAAGAGGGAAGAGGTGAAGGCAAGCCCAGATCCTTACCCTCCGAGCTTTCCTGTCCCTGCTCCCCCTGGAGTTTCTATTTTTATTTCTGCCCCTGGGACTGAGAAACAAAACCAAGGGTTGTGTCTCTCTTTTTGCAGTTGCACAGCAACATTTCCAATAGGGTCCTCTTGTGGACCGAATTCTTATCTAAGATTTGGTGTCAGGGACATTATATGTTACATTATTTGCTATGTAATGGCAGTAATTTTTAATATTAATTGCTTTTTCTACTTCCTGGCATTCAGGAGTCAGAAAGTACCAGAAGAAGCAAGAAAAGGGAGAAAAAACTCTTATTTTTCTGTGGGCAACAAGCTAACTTTTATTTAAAAGTTCATGCTATATACATATTCTCATGTGTTTAGCTCAGGCAGCCTACATTTATTACAGAGACAGTGTCACCACTAAAACCTTTACAGTTTTGCCTTTGAGAGAAGATAAGATTACCATACTATTTCTTAGGTGTTCTCTTTCCTTAACTGAGGGAATGCTTTCTGTATATTAATTACCTGCAAAAGCATTTATATAGATTTTAAATGTTGACAACGATAAAGTTTATAATGTTTGCGTATGATTAATTGCACTTTGGCAATGTGTATATAATGGGATATGAGTTGCAGTCAACAATATTTCACTATTTGAAGCACGTTTCACAAAAATAATTGCTTTCCGTATTTGTGTGTTGGTCTAACTAAGTGAACAATCTCAAAGCATAGGGCAAAGTGAAACAGAGCACCTTCAGCTGTGTCTGGAAGACACCACTGGAGAAAAGAACCTGTATTGCTCCATTCTCCTGGGATGAGAGTAGGTATGGAGTCTGTCTGTCCTTTAGTCTCTTCATTTCGTAGCCCTGCTCCCTTTCTTTGCGCTGTCTCTTGTTGCTCCTTCTCTCCTGCTGGCATCGGTGTTACGTAGCTCTGTTGGGTGCAGTAAGAAAGATGATATATACGTTTATGTAGATATATAGAAGTTATAAACTGGACAAAGGGTACTTTTACATGCCATCACTTGGAAGTTTTAGTCTGCTCCTGGTAGCTGTTTTCAGATGAGACAAGGATATGCTTTAAAGGCATAATTTTCCTTCTTTTTTCTGCAGCACATTCAATAAAGCTAGGAGTTTGTTTTATTTAGTGTCAAAAAGTGCTATATTTTAAACTGAATCTAACTTAGACTTTGAGGAGTCTCCAATGGCAAGTCCCTGGAGTGGCAGCACATGATGGAGAACGTTTGCAGAGCGTTCGGCTGGTAGCTGCGTGCCCTTGGCACTCACAGACTAAATGCCTACATGGCCTTTTGGTTGCTGTTGCATTATTGATGTGGAATGTGGCGAAAAAACCTGCCAGAAATGTGCAGAGCAACAGTTGCTAGAAAAACACCGCTTTCTTGTCGTGCGACTTACATATTTGCTTAAAGATGCTTTTACAAGTATCTTTTAATGAGAAGAAAATACAACTATGACATGAACCAGTCATCTGTCAGGCTGGCAGTATGGACAGTCAAAAGTTAATATAATTTAGATACGGGGTGTAAATGCCTGGCAGCAGTGAGTTTAGATTGACAGCGTGCATTAATTTGCCTGCAGTTTTTTCTGTACCAGTTCCTTCTACATCGTATCTGAGATTGACACCATATAACCTTTCTCATGGTTGCAACAGTCAATATTCTCATGTTAAAATGAAGAATTCCTAAATAAAGGAGAAAAGGAAGCCTTGGAGTGCACAGGAGCTTCTACCTGTCAAAAAGATTGCATACAAAGCATTTTGATCCACAGGAAAATAATTTCACAATCAGTCCCATCTTCCACACTATTTAAACAGCCAGCTTTATTGTGTTTGCGTGGCAAGGTTTTGGTAGCTGGGGGGGCTACAGGGTTGGCTTCTGTGAGAAGCTGCTAGAAGCTTCCCCCATGTCCGATAGAGCCAATGCCAGCC
>NW_008824306.1:1217287-1222554 GCF_000699105.1 Pygoscelis adeliae | reverse complement strand
CCCATGCTGGACGAGTGCAGGAAGAACTGCAGCCTGTGGGAAGGATCTTGGAGAAGTTCATGGAGGACTGTTTCCCGTGGGTTGGACCCCACACTGGAGCAGGAGAAGAGTGTGAGGAGGAAGGAGCAGCAGAGACAATGTGTGATGAACTGACCACAACCCCCATTCCCCATTCCCCTGCACTGCACGGGGGGATGAGGTAGAGAATTCGGGAGTGAAGTTGAGCCTGGGAAGAAGGGAGGGGTGGGGGGAAGGTGTTTTAAGATTTGATTTTATTTCTCATTACCCTACGCTGATTTGATTGGTAATAAATTAATTTCCCCAAGTCAAGTCTGTTTTGCCCATGACAGTAATTGGTAAGTGATCTCTCCCTGTCCTTATCTCGACCCAATGAGCCTTTTGTCATATTTTTTTTCTCCCCTGTCCAGTTGAGGAGGGGGAGTGACAGAGCGGCTTGGTGGGCACCTGGTGTTCAGCCAAGGTCAACCCACCACACCAGCTCATCACTGAGCCATGGCAACAGGGGGGAAGAAAGAGAGGACAGCCACCGTGAGCAGCCACAGCCCTGTGCTGCACATCACTTCCATACAGTGCTTGTTTTTCTTGCCCACTTCATGCACCTCAAGTGAAGAAATAAAGTTTAGGCCCTTCCCGGATCTGCAACCTGATAGTCTTTCTTACGAGCACAGAAGAGTGTCGGGCACTGCGGGTGCTCCCTCTTCAAGGTGCAAGTCACAAACCGTGAAGCGTTTTCCCTATCTTCCACAAGGCACCAGGAACTGACTTTCTGGAATGGGTCTATGTTCAAGAAGGCACTTTTCTAGTTGAACTTCTAAATGAATATGCTCCAGCGATGCACCCTCCAGGTTCACATGCAAAACATGACTAATTACTTCAGACAGGAAAAATGTAACAGAAGAAGAGAAAGAATAAAATCTAAAAGTTAAAAAGAAAACTAAGAGATATATGGGACTAAATGTTGAGCTCTTACAGAATCAGTGATTCAGTACAGACCGGTCCCTTTTCTGAAAACAGAATTACCATTTCCTCTCTAGTTGCACGCATGTGATGTAGAAATAGGAATCTTCTCTTTTCAAATTAGCCACTGAAGAGGGAGAAATCCAGCTGTTTATTTAAATAACCAAAACAATAATCCATATGAGATATGGATTAATATATTGGCAGAGGTGAGTACAAGGCACACCCTTATTCCCCTGCATGTGGTAATATTTATATTGTCATCCATTTGTACTTTATTATTTCTGATGCTGGAGTAGCCACTTAAGTCCCCTGCCATTTATTTTATTCTGTAATTAGATGACTATCTTGTTGTTGCTTATAAAAGTGCCAGTGCCTTCACATGAACTTGCAAACATATCGGTTGCCTTTGTAGAGAAAAAAACCTTTATATGAATATTTACAAGGACCAAAGGCACTGTGAATATCAAAGCAAATTCCTGATTTTCAATTCAGACTTACAGCTGGAAGTACACTTTGGCATTGTTCACCTAAGTCAAGCTAATATTTTTATTAAAACATCTTTGCTAAAGATATGAAAAAGATACATTTGTGAATCACTGGATTGGCGGGCAAGATATGAAGGTGAAGGGAAATAAAGTACAGTTTGATGGAGGGAAATTAAAAAACAAACAATGAAAGTGGCCCTGTTGTAGCTCCTACTCATGTCCCAAGCAAAGCTGGACCGGCATGGTTGGCTGCTATTTTAAAAAAGGCAGAGGGCAAAACTGTTTTCACTTCCACCAGCCACCCCAATCAGCCTGGGCTTGTCTGGATCAAGTCACAAGAGGAAACGCTCTTTTATTTCAAGGATTTCCCAAGTGCTGAGCACCTCTGAGCAGTTAACAGAGACTGTACAGGGGAATTATATGGTGGATGCTATATGCTATTCAGTGCTTTCTAAAATGAAATCTGAAACATTTTTTGCTCCGTGTTGCACTGATACTGTGCAAGTTGTCCCTATTAGTGAAATGACGTCAAAAGAAGTCCATTGCTGACAGCTATTGCCAGGGAGCTGATCAGATGGTATGAACAAACAAGAAATCTGGCCTTCTTAAAATCTGAACACAAAGAAGAGAGGCCAGGGATCTCTGTGTTTGGTGAGATGTAACAACCCAAGTTTGCTGAAGCCAGAAGCTGTATCAGAAATGAATTTAATTCATTTAGTCTCAAGTATTCTATTTTCTCCATTTGTGCGTCTGCTGTAACCTATCATTATTGCCCATGAAGATGCTTGGTTGGGCTGTCTTCTGCTCCACTGCTGTCACAGGCTGTTTCCAGGGAGGAGAGGCGTGGGGTTTTTCCCCAGGCTAATCCAAGGAGGGTGTTGGGTTGAACCCGGGTTCTGCTGGGCAACATCAAGCAGCTTTTGGGTGCTGAGTGAGACTGCGATGTCCCGGGAGGAGGGTCTGGGAATCTCTGCTAATACCAGAGAAACTGGATGCTGAGCACGCCAGAACCCGGTGACAGTTTTGTCCTGTCTATAAGCAAGACATACCTAGAAGACAGGGAAGCTGAAGGACTCTCCCACATGCTTATAAAGCAAAGTCATGCCTTGGTTAGTAACATTAGATGCAAAGTTTATAAAGCACTTTGGGTATTTATTAGATGGTAAAAAGAAGTGGGAATTACAAGGCAAAGAGTAAAATGATCAAGAGTTATACGCACTCAGATGTCAGAAATGCTTTCGTGAAGCGTGCAGCTAAGCAATTAACAACACTCCCACACCCCGTTATAAAATGTGCGTGCATTTGGAATTTGAAGCAGGGCTCATTACAGCAAAAGACATTGAGCTCAGAATTGGCAGTACTAACAATTAACACCCTAAAATGCTGTCAATTCCTACTGATGGAAAGCAGACATTGATCGCCTATGCTGTGGGTGTAAGGGATTTGTTACCTTGTAGCTCCATCTCTCTTTCTGTAATCTGGGCACTATTCTTGCTCTGACTCAGAGAAGGAAATCATGGCATATGCCTTTCTCACATTTAAAGTAAATCATTTAAGAGCTCCGATGCTAGTTTTAACTATATTCCAGAAATAATAGTCATTATTACACACCATTTGTGTTGCAATAGCCCACAGAGAACTTTGCCCAGATTGGACATGCTTGGGCTTTGTGCAGAATGAACACACGGTGACCAACAGCTCCTGCTCGCGAGAGGGTACCGTCCAGGAAGAAAGAAACACGGGGAACTGTGTCACTGTGTCCTTGTGTCACTGACCGGTCATCCTGGAGATTCACACTTAATTGTCTGAGGCTCTGGCTTCACAGGGATTGCTGGTATGTCAGTATCACAGTTTTTTGGATTGCTTGTAGAAAAATACCCTCCTCTCCCTCCTCCTGGTGAGGTTCTGTATATGACCTCTGTTGGTTTCTTGTGTTTCTTGCTACAGAATGGCCATTGTCCCAGGCACCGTTGCAAATCCCTTTCACAGCACCTACTTCATGCCATTTTATAACCCATCCCCTAATGTCTCTCGTGTTTATTCCTTAAGATCAGAAAGGGAGATCCTCGCTCCTGAAGTGCAAGACTTGTGGGGACTACACCACACGTGATCTCTGAGGGGCTGTGTACGTCGTTCCAGATTCCTGCCAGGGTTTTGATACCTTTCCATCAAGACTTATTTCAAATGCTGCATCGACTTTGAAGATGCTTTTAAGGAGCACAATTTATTGGGTAATATTTTAAATAAGGAAAACCTGATTATGTTCTATAAATATTAATCTCAGAGTGTAACTGCGCTACTACTCTATTATATTACAATAAGCCTGCTGGTGTTGCAGCATTTTAAATAAGTGCTGGATGATTTAGTTTGTTCTTATGCTCTTCGTAGCAACAATCTTCAGTCTGAAATAAGATTGCAATTTGCTGATTAAAGAAGTGTCACCTAATCAAGTGAGATTGAGGGTTCTTTTTTTTTACACTTTTTTCTTTTTATTTACTCTTACTAAATATTTCATTTTTGGAAGATCTTATGCCTTTCTACTCTTGCTGTTTAATTTGCATTAATAAAATGTTCCTAACCCCATTCACCCAGAAGGTATCGCATATCCAAGGCACATGATAAAGGTTTGCTTTGGAAGTGTTATCTTTGAGAAACTACCCAGAGTGGCATCAGTCCCTCAGGATGTAATCTGTTAATACGAGTTCTGATGGAGTAATGTTTCATATTTCTTTTACTGGCTGCATATGTGACTAGTTGGGAGACTTTGGGGAAGGGGGCTGAGAGAAGTGGATTATATTTAGAGCTAATTCTGCATCAAAATGATCAGGAACAGCATATTGGAACTTATCTTTGGTAAAAATACCATGGTGTCATTCAACTGACAGGGGGCATCTGGCTCTTCTCTCCATTCATGGAGGAGGAGCTATATGTGAGACATGAAGAGAAGACAAATTCAATAGGATGAATAAGGCCACAGTGTGTTTTGCTGGAGTAAAATAATTGAGTTGAAGCTGGTATTTGCTTTCTTCAGTCCAAACGGAGCAGTGGTGGAATCCATGCCAAGAGATGTGTTTCCCATCACCTCATTCAGTTTAGCATCTTAATAGTTGCAGTCAAGTAGCTTCATAACTCATGCCTGTGCTCTTAATGATCTTTTTTTCACACACAGCTGAAGTGAGAAATGAACCTACCCTACAATGAAAGTGAGTTTTTACTTTTAAGTAGATGCTCTTACAAACATTCATGCACCATTCTTTCTTTGCCCTGTGGCCCATGCTGGTTTTCAGTCCTCACAGCTAAGCCCTTCTTGAAAGCTAAAGACACGTTATTTGGAAAAGATAAGTGAAACTGACCCTGACTCAGAATGAGTTGGCCTGTTGGCATGGTGGAGTACCTGAGGCTTTTAATCTGCCTTTTTGCTGGGGCTTCTCATTATCTTTCCTTTCCCATTTCTCTCTGTCCTGGTTTCAGCTGGGATAGAGTTAATTTTCTTCCTAGTAGCTGGTACAGTGCTGTGTTTTGGATTTAGGATGAGAACAATGTTGATAACACAGCGATGTTTTAGCTGTTGCTAAGTAGTGCTTACACTAGTCAAGGACTTTCCAGTTTCCCATGCTCTCCCGACGGAGCAGGCTGGAGGGGCACAAGAAGCCGGGAGGGGGCACAGCCAGGACAGCTGACCCCAACTGGCCAAAGGGACATTCCATACCATGGGACGTCATGCTCAGTACATAAAGCTGGGGGAAGAAGGAAGGGGGGGACGTTTGGAGTGGTGGTGTTTGTCTTCCCAAGTAACCATTA
>NW_008824306.1:1200102-1217147 GCF_000699105.1 Pygoscelis adeliae | reverse complement strand
CGGGGGGGGAGAGTGAGCAAGTGGCTGTGTGGTGCTCAGTTGCCAGCTGAGGTTAAACCACGACACTCTCCCTTCATCTTCACCATCTTATATATGCGTTCTTTTATCATCAAATTGAAATTGCTCCAAGTACTGCAGAGCCCTCAGAAGACACCATGTAGCTTTTACATATCTTTAACAAGTGACAGCTACATGGCCACATGCACATGGACAACCTCACTGGAGGACCTTACCTTCAAGGTGGAGTTTGACCCAGATGTGAGGGCAAGTGCAATCTAAACGAGTGGTAGGTAAATACCATAAAGCCGTGTACATAAGACTTAAAGTTGTTACCACTGTGGCCGCTTTTTAAATTTCTTAGTCTCACATTTCTTGAGATAAAATGTCTTTATAGGTCTTTGCAGAACACCTGGCCTGATGGAGCCTTGTTTATGATGGCAGCTTAGTATGTGGCACACACCAATGCACCAATGAAGGCGGATCAGCACAAACATTTGTGCAAGCAAAATGAGTTGCACAAATACTCACAGGATGTGAAAATGCTGTGAATGGGCTTAGGACTATGCAACAAAGATCATAGTCAATGTATTTTCTTTCCTTCTTTAAGGGCTTGCTAATATCTGTGTACCAAAATCTATTTTTTTCTTATGGAATAGTTTGAATATCCCTTTATTAATCACTAAAACACTGGATTCTTATCTGAGGCATAGTCTGCACTGAAAACATGGGTATGAATGGAGAGCAGAACAGCAATACAGCCTAGCTGTAAATTAAGAAGATGCAGTGGTCTGGCTGTAGCAGTGCCAAACCAAGCCCAGTGTAATTGTCTCTGTCGATACACGCCTTTTAATTTTAATGGACAATGTTTAATCAGCCAAATTATTTTAACTGTGAAAACTTTAAAATAAGAGAATTGGAAGTATCTTAACTGTTACTTACCACTGGCTTTCCAGCACATTGCTGTTAAAACAAGGTAATTTTAGCTCTATGATGGCAACCTGGTGGTGACACGGGGAGAGAGATTGTTTTCTTAGGGTCAGTTATGCTTTAAAAAAATCTTTATAATCAATGTAACAAGTGTGTGCAACTGCAATATCACACATATATATTACAAAACACGTAGTAAATTAATGCATTTGAAAGTAGTTGTTTTGATCTTTTGCTCAGGGAGATCTAAAGTGTCAACTAGTGGATAAATATCCATTTTATTTTAAGAGCAGTTTGTCATTTTCTCTTGGAATGAAAGTTTTTCCCAAATTCAAGCACATTTTCTTGCTGCAGTTAAAAGCCGAGCGAACAAAACTGTATTTTTCAACTAATAAATCCTCTAAAAAGGAAATCTCATTAGTGTAATGAATACATTGAATGGTTGTTTGTTAAACACAATTAACCTCCATTAATTGGAGTGGTGTGCTCACAGAAGAGGGATTGTTTATTTGACAGAATGAATTTTTTGTGGGGAGAAGACGACATTTCAGATAACTTGCCAAAATAACTTCATCTCTGGCTGATGGCACTAAGTTACCGCAGGCAGTGCAAATGAAAGCTGTCTGGAGTGTTGCAGAAGGATTTCGTTACACTGAATGACCACGTAGTAAAACAGCAGGTGAAATTCAGTGCTGATGGGTAGAAAGCAGTGCAAATGGGGATTTTCTCCAAGCTTTACATGCACAGGAATGGGGTCTGACCTAGCTATTACTGCTCGGGAAAGAACTTGGGCTGTAACAGGCAGTTTTATGAAAAGAGCAGTGTTCAGCAGCAGGCAAGAGGTACAAAGAAAAGAGTCTGCCTGGAATTGCTGGCAGAGGCACAAAGAACAAAATAGAGTTCATCGTTGTGCTGCGGTGTAAATCCTCAGCTCAGCTGACTGTTGAATGCCAGCCGTTGCTGTGCTCTCCCCGGCTCAGAAAGCGCCTCCGGTCCCCAGCCGGTGGTGGGACTCAGAGGCCCCCAGCCTCCGGGCTGCTGCGGGGCACGTGCCGGTGGCCAGGACCGACGTCGGTCGTGTGCGTGGGCTCTGCTCAGCTGGCAGGATTGTGCACAGGTCCAGGTCCAGGTGGACCTGCAGGCTGCAGTTTCACTCACCGATACCTTCCTTACCGTGCGTACTTTGTGTGCTCACAGTCCCCATTACTTGCATTTAAACAGGCATGCCCGTGAAATGCAAATCAGACACAAATCAGCATAGATATCCCTGCGTGAGCCCGAGGACTGAGCGGTGGGGTAATTCCCAGAGCCGAGGACCCCGCGCTGCTCCCTGCTGCGGGAGGCACCTACCTCGAAGGGGCTGAGGGGGGCTCGAAGCCCACCTCCTGCCTACTCCAGCCCACTCCTGTCAGTGTGCAGGGTCACTGCCAGGTCCGGTTTGCCCATCAGGGAGGTATTTTACAGAGTTTGGGATGTTAATATACGGAGATAAGGGGGAAGCAGGGTGTTACAGTTCCATTGAGAGCAGTGCCAGGGAGATGTCTAATCTTACAATCCACTTATGTCCTTGGGAAAAAAATGTTACCATCTCTGTCTCCCTCTATTTAATTTAATGGCCTTCGGGGACAATTGCTCAGAAAGATGAGTTTCAGAGACCAGAGCCCTGATACCACAAGCTTTACTGCTTTTGCAAGCACTGGAGTCTGACATATATGCAGCGGAATGGAGAAGGTACTAATTAATATATTTTTGCTATTGGTTTTGCTTTTTCCTCTGCTGCTGGATCATTTTACTACCAGCTTTATGATTTTATTGGTAGATCTGCATAGTTTCTTTCTCCCATGTTAATTTTTCCTTGTTCGTGAGATGGAATTGATGCTGCTATTAGGGATCTCTGCTGTTTGTTATCATCACAAGCATAAGGAAGGCCTTATCTTTTTAAAACTTGCATTATCATTTACTGTTGCAGTTAATTCTTAGGCATTCTGTATCAGTGTTGCTGCCTATTGTGAAGCCGATAAAATGCAACTGAAAAATGGGCCAATTCTAAAGTGCTGCGATCAATATGCAATACTTCTTATATGTTAACCTTTACCATATGGATTTAATATCACATCTGATTTACACCTAATAAAACAAGAGTCTGCCTCTAGAGTCATTCTCTTATTTTTTTTTTAGAATGGAGCATTTTCCGCTTCAGATGTTACTGTATGTCACACTGCTCAAGGAGCCACCCTACGGCCTCACCCAGCTCCCCTAACCCAATTAATTTGACTTCAGCAAAAAACTTCCTGACTTCAGTTATCTGCCAGCCATGGGCAAAACTGGATCCCTTGTTCCAAACTCTGCTTGCAGTCCCAATGGTTTAATCCTGGGGAAAAGTGATCTACCTGAACAGAAGTGCTCTGGGCTTACTCGAGTAACAAGTGTGAACATTTGCCACACCATCTCTAGACTTCTCTGTAAGGTTTTAACCAAACTCTTACACATTTCTGGCTGTGATCATCAGATTTAGTTTGCAACCTCGACAGCTAGAAGTAGGCATCCTGCTTTCTTGATTTGTAAGCATGTTCAACCCTAGTAATTTCAGTGGGGTTGTCCAGCTGGCCTTACTGTGAGCCTGCATGCCTCGATACTGCAGAAATGTTTTCCTGGAGCTTACTACGTAAGGAGCGTATCCCATGGCTGCTTCCTTGGAGACAGTAGTGCAGCTAAATGATGGAATATGTTTACAACCGGTACATCCTGTTTCAAACCCTGGGTCTTTTTTAACAGATATTCTGTGTTTTTCCTCTTCAGTGTTTTTATTTGTCTCTTTAAGTTGTAATACTTCAAATGTTGACTGCATTAAAAAGATATGTAATGATTTTATTCTATTCAGTTAATAAACATTTAACCCCGAGCCACCAGAGCTCTGGTAGCAGTGGAAGGCTACTTCAAAATGATGGCAACATGTGCATCACAAGATATATTCCTCCCTGATATGCCAGGGCCCTATTGCCCAAGTGGAGGATACTCCTGGGCCCTAGCAAAGGACATACCACAAGTCCTGATATCGGTGTTTTTTCAGAACAGTTTTTCCCACCTACAAATCCCTGTCTGTAAGTGTGGTACCCACAAAGAAGCAGGTCCCTGTCTTCTCCAGACATTGATCTCAAACACTGCGCATGTGCCATGTGTAGGCAGAAAATCTAGAAGCAAATGGGAAGGTTGGTTTGCAGCCTGCTGTTACCACATTTTTGTGTCAAGCCACAGTACTTGGGGGCACAGCACGTGGGTGTGGGGGACTGCAGCAAGATGAGGGCCTTGCTGGGGTACTTCTGCAGAACTGGAGCAGGCCAAAGGCATCACGCTTAGCATGCACGTACTCTGAGGGGTCAGTCCCCACCAGCTCCAGCCTCTCATCTGTACTCAAATTTCTCTGTCTAGAGAACTAATTCGCTCCATAGCAAAGACTAGATGCAAAGTATAACATGTACGCACTGTGGGCAACTGGGATTTCAGGACCACGGTTGAAAATGGGGAGTGCTCCACCTGGACAGCATAGATGTCTCAGTGACTCATGTCTGGGCACCTTGTGCATCCTTCCAGGATGCTCCTGTCCGAGATCAGGCAGCACCTAGCGAAGCAGCTGGAACAAGATTTGTCTCACACAAATCCACATCACAGTTGTGGACTTCCCTGCTGGCCTGCTAGAGACGGGAATCTCCAGGGATTTTACCTAGTGTTTTGAGGGGAATGAAATGCTGCTTCAGGAGCTCCACACTTCTTGTGGGCTTTGACTTACATTTTTTCCATTCATTCACCTTCTTCACTTGTTTTCAGAATGGTGCTATCTATGATTTTCTCCTCTGTAGGCCTTACACACCTCTACAGAGGCAAACAGAAGAAGTAGCTTAATTCCTAGCATACTCATGTATTCTCTTTTCTTTCATCTTCCTCTGAGCTCTGTATCACACCTGACCACTCAGCCTGTTAGGAGTCAAAAAAATTGTGAAGACTTAGACAGTACTAAGGCCCAATTATTTCAGTTGTGCTATTGAATAATGGACCAAAAAGCAAGATGCCTGGAGTCCATCAAAGGCCTGGTGAAGGTCTATAGAGATGCCTGTGTTATTTTAGGAAGAAATACATGCGGCTCAAGTAATGTATAACTACTGCATTTAAAGATCTATGGCACGAAGAGAACACAGGGTGCTTCTAGTGACAGGAGCTTGAGAGCATCCTTGGCAGAGGAATAAAGTGACTAACTACAAAGCGTATGATATTTCCATGACGGAAGATGATAATCAGTCAGAGAAGCACTATAAAACGGATCAGGGACAGGATAAATGTAGATGGAGAGGAGCCGTAGGACGGAGGTGCTGGACAGCGAGGTACCTCCATGAGCTGTGCAAAGCCCGTACCCCGTGCTGCGCTTGGGGTCTGCCCTCAGCAGAGAAACCTGGGGGAAGGTCTTGTGTTGAGCTGGGCAGCTGGGCGGGGTGAAGTGTGCATTGTCCCTGCAACAGAGGGGTTAGAAACAGGCTTGGAGCCACCCAGCACGGGGAGCAGCTGCCCCGGGGATGCTAGGGATCTCAGCAGTGCCCTGGGCAGTGGGGGGCAGAGGGGGCTGTGGGGAAGCAGCTTTGGGACGATGGCCACCACTTCAGACATGGCTCTGCTGGGTGGCTTGCAGGTTGTGGCAGCAGCTCTCCAGAAGACACAGTACCAGCACCTGCTGAGCCTGCACAGCATGCAGCTGGGTGCTGCAGTGTTTAAGGAGTTTTAAATTTCTCCCTGAAAAAGCAGTATTTGGAAGGGCTTCTGCAGGTTTGAATCGATCCGTTCTTGACAACTAGGAGCGGCTCATGGCTTTCTCCAAGACCGATAAATCCTCTCACAGACCTGTCTCAAGTGTGTGGGATATTGCCATGATCTTGGGGTCTCTGATGTCAAGTGCGGGCTCACAGTGTGAGAGGAGAAATAGGTTTAAGGTGGCCCCTTGTGCCTCTTGTTCCTCCAAAACTTCTCAGACAGGCAGTGAGGACCAAGCTGTGCTCTGAGACCAGAGAGGTTGGCATTAGATGAGGCAGAGTCATATTATTTAACTGGGCATTAGTGGAGCCCGAGATCCTGGTTGTACGACCTCAGTGACGAATTAGTTCTTTATGGCCAGAGGTGAACACGAGAAAAACACACCAGAGCCCAGGCAAGCCCTGCATGGCCTTTGTGGCGAGAGGCAGGAGCCATTTCAAAGTGATAAACAGCTGAATGCTGTGCTGGCATTAATGCAGCCACTGAGAGAATTTCTCCTATGTTAATCTATGAATTTCATAGCCCAACACTCCATTACTTATTTATAGATTTATAGCTCTTTCCCCTCCCTCCCCCCCAGGCATCTGGCTGCTGTGTATGAAACACACACAGTTGCAATTCCAAAATGTCTTCTGAAAAACTATCACCACCCCTGTTGCCTGCTGCTGCGCGTTGGGGTAGCAGGCAATTACAGATTTTGCACGGTACCTGTTGGCTTGGCACCCGTGGGCTCAGGAGCACCCCCTGAGCACCCAGGGCCAGACCAGGGCCATCCAGGGCCCACCCCACACTCTGGCTCAGCTTGTACCAGAGCTGGGACCAGTTGCTGTGCCAGGGGAAGACAGGACCCATGGGCAGGGGGACTCTTTCCTCTGGCAGCAGCAACAGAGGTCTCTGTTGCACCTAAGAGAGATGTAGGTGGCTTTAGTCCTCCCTACTGTTCATGTCAGAAATAGAAATAGATCAGTTAATATATTTTGGGTCTGCTGCAGTATTTTCTCCCGTGTGCAGGTTTTTTGTTATGCATTGGAGCAATAATCCTACACGTGGCAATTCACTCCTCTCAGGGACTGTGTTTTGGGCTGTCTCTGGGCTGGGGTGGTATCGTTGCATGTGTTGTGTTGGGGTGTCTTTTAAACAATATTGTGCATGTATTTTTGTAGTTTTTAATTTTTGCTGCGAGTTACATCCGAGCTGTATATTTCATTGACTGCAGGAGCTGGGATCCTCTTTGGAGCCCTGCGAGGAGAAAGGCAGCTCCAGGACCGTGGCCCATGTGTGGAGGATATCTGGCTACTGGCATCTCCAGATGTAGTCCTAGGACTTTACAGAAATAGGGAAGCAAAGCATTGCTATTGTTGTGAGAGAGTCAATGAGAAAAGCAATCTTTTGAAGATAAATGTGTTACATATGCAATATGAGTTTAGGAGGGTAACTGGTACCTCTAATAACAGCCAGAAGCAAACAGATAGCTATGAGAGAGTACAGTGCATGCTTATGTGTACGGCAGTAGGTCATGCACATTATGTTTTCTGCCAGACAAGATTTCTCTATATGTTTTAAAGATAGCCCCAAGAAAAGTGTTTTTCAGCAGTCAAGATGTGAAGCTTAAAATGCAAAGAATAAAATTTGCACAGTCATCGGCAGAAGTCAACATTCGCTACCTGTTATCACATTGTGCTTTCTAGTGTGTCTCTGTTATTTCCACACCGTGTGCTGTGCTGAATTGCAGGGATCTTGGTTATGGCAGTTACTTTCGTTGCAGTGTTGAGGAAGGGCTCAAGGGCCTGACATCCAGCTGATACCTGGTTCGTCAGTGTGAGTGCAGGGGCTTGAGGAGCAGCTGCCTCATATTATTATATTTTACCTTGCAAGTGCTTCAGCTGGGATGTATTATCCTGCAAAGTTCTTTGTCATTTTAGCACTTCTGCCTCATCTGCCTCACCGTGCCTAGGTGTTACTGCTGGTATCTTTGTTTTTCTGAAGCTGAAGGACACCACTTAGGTCTGTAGATATATACATTTTCATTTTTCTCCCATATATTTTTAATGATTAGTTTTAAAATATATCATACTTGTCTTAAATATTATTGCAGAAATGTTCTGATGCTATTGACAAAATTGCTAAGTAATATTCTTCTATGGTTGTGTCAGTACTTCATAATATTTTACAAAGATTCTGTTCTATTTAAGTGAATTTAATTTTTCTGTAGCCCATTAATTTCCCAAGTATTTTTATATAATGTTTCACTTACACAATAATTAAAAGATTATTAAAAAAAAAAAATCCTGTTTCTAATCCAGGCAGGTTTGCAAGTGTTAGTTCAATGGCAAGAGCTGAGTCAAATCTAAAATTCTTGATTAGCAGCTTTGGTCCTACTCTAAAAGGATCTACACAGATAGATAGCTCTCTGCACCTATCAAAACCTCTATCGTAGTCATAATTTTATTTATTTTACCACATTATTCAAGTCTTCTGCACAGGAGAGCTGTGTCTCGTTGTGCCATGGACTGAGTAGGTGAGATAAGCCCATTTTCCTCTAAGGAGGTGTTTCAGTAGGAGAAATAATTGGTGGAGGAAGAGAATAATTTCCTAGGTTTCAATGCTTTTGTTACATGACCGTCATCTTTCAAATTCAAGAGTTCCATCTAGAGGAATCCTATTTCATGAGCTTGGTTTTGCTGGCCTTTTAACATGTGTCATGTTCACTGCCTGAAAATAGATAAATTCATTCTTTTTTCTCAGTTTTCTTTGTTGAATACCTATGAATTTCATTGTTTCTTCCTGGCAGTTTTTGAAACAACACTTTAACATCAGTATTCCCTGTTTATACTTAAGATATCGTCTCCATGTTTCTGTTTTCCGAGCCTGCTAAAATGAGAGAAAGTCTGTTCGTGTCTGACTGTCAGTTATGAATTTGTAGCCCAGAAAGTTACAAGGCTCAGATTTTCCCATCAACAGAAATAAAATATATCTTTAAGCAAAAAAATATTTAGAGTAGCTGAACAGATTCAGGCAACAGTGAAACCATGTAATAATATAAAAAATATTGAATGCAGACATACCCACTGAGAACTAATATTTCTGCAAATAGACATAAATCTTTATTCAGTTTGTTTTAGGAGTCAGTGTTTCCAAGTCTTTTTTCTTAACGTGTAGAGAAATCTGGAGAAAAAAAAAAATATCCAGCTGAAGTGCAAACACAACAAGTTTGCTATTATCTTTTGGGGTTAGGAGTTAAATTGATGTTGGGTCTTTTTTTTTTATCTAATGAACCTTTTGGGCCCTTCTGTGGCTCAGATACTTCAGTTTATCTTTTCTAATATCCTTTGTTTGTCAGACAGATAAAATACCTTCTTAATGTTTTTAATAATGAAGTCTCATATCTAAAACTATACTAGGATGATCTTTGTATTCAGATGTGTGGAATTTGCCTGAGAGAGAAGCCAGCTTTCTAGGTGTCAGAGAGAAAAGTTTTAGCACTCAAAACCATGTTAGCAAAAGGATGGCATGGTGCAACCAATGGAAATGAGCTGAAGAAATCCCACCGTTTATGCTGTGAAACTTGAATTTTGCTATTCTAGCTTAACTTGATTAAAACAAAACAAAAACACTTTAAGCTTTCCTGTGGCTCTACTTTCCCAAGCAAAATTAACCATACCTTCAAAATTCATACCCATGTTAAGAGTGTAACAGCATTCCTATGCTGTATGATCTTTACTGGTGTGGCTGTATTAGCAAAGCCTTCACACTTAAGTTCTGATCACTTTTTTTTAAGAAAATCCTTTGATGTGTCCTTAAAAAATAACTATAGCAGCGGTGTAGTGTATGTGGATGCTATACTAGAAAACTGAGGGCAGGGCAGCAAGGTTGAGATTGTAAAAGCAAGTTACCCAGGCTATGTCCGTATGGCTCAGTAAAAGAAAACCAGGGGGACACTGCAGCTGAGTTATGTGGAATAGCCTGAATTTATAATGCTTAGAGCTAGTCTCTTAGTAGCAGATCTGCGTTGGAAATATCTGACTGAAACAGTCCAAAACAGAGCTTGCAAGGCAATGACCTAAGAGTTAACTAGTATGAATGATCAGAAGCCCAGTGATTGCACTGGATCCTTGCTTAGCTTTTACTTAGAAGTAAAGATTCCCCTTTAATGACATGTAAAAAAAAAAAACCCAAACCAAAAAACCAAACAAAAACATAAGTACCTTTGAAAATATAGCAGCGTGAATTCAGCTGAGCACAGCAAGTAAAGTGTGTTTCTCCACTTAGTTATATATATTTTTTTTTTCTTTCAAGCTCAAGGTAACATGAATTAATTTTTACCTAATTGCCTAATTTTACCCAGTTAATTAGAAGCTGGATCATATTTCTGATTTTCAAGCTAAGGCTTATTTCAATTTTGATTATGTTGTACAAAAAAAATAGAACTTTACAGTGTTGTCTTTAGTTTCTTTTTTCTGCCAACGTTTTTCTGAAATTTTTAGATGTCATTATGAAGACAAGTTAAGGTCAATTTCATAACCTCAGGCTTAAATTTGTTTGTATTTTTAATGAAGCCACATTGTGGTATGCAATCACAAGTTAATTTATCTAATCTGACACCTGCCACCTTGTTTCTGTCAATGTTGACTTTAGAGTCTACTGTAGTTGTCGTCAGCTTTCTCCCTCTTCATTTTGTAACTAGTTTTGCAATTAGGTAATTTTAGGAATTCAACAGAGGCAAAACGTAAGTTTTCATTATTTTTACTATCTGTGCTTATCAGATGATAACCACGTGGATGTTTCTGGACAGTTGGATGCAATTAACTGTGGTGAGAAGTTTGCTTAGAAGATATTTCATGTTCTGCTTTAAAATGTGGATGGCTCTACAAAGATGCCTAAGGACTGCTGAAGTCTTTTGCTCCTCAGGGTGTCCAGAATTGGCTAATTACACAGCAAAGCCAGAACCAAGTGCTTAGGTTTAGCCACTGAAGTGGCTAAGAGTGGACAAAAAGTCTTCCTCAGCCTCTTTTGATTTACAGTTCCTTTCAACTTGCCAGTGTAAGGTGGAGACCTTCTGCAGTGAATTTCATCCCACAGACTATGGGATTGTTTTTCTTGGCTACCTTTCAAAACCCTATCAAGAACTATTTCATAGCTGCCTCTGGGTCTGCAGGTCGCAGGCTGAAAAACACATCTCTGGGACCAGTGAGGAGAGCTGGTGACAACAACGAGTTTTGAATGGCAGATGATATATCTTGGGTGCTGATGTTTGTGAAGTAAACGTCTCAATTAGGTATCTCAAGGTAGGTGGAATGGGTATGGGATAAAATACAGAGGTAGAAAGTTGAAGGAAATGTTCATAATCTTTTGAGGCTATACTGGTGGAAGTAGTATCTTCTTAACATTCCACTTGAAACAGGAGAAACAAACTCTGAAAAAAGTCACCATAAAGAAAATCTCAGTATTGGCAATCATCAATTTCAAAGAATAGGACCTTCCAGTCTTCACCAGGACCACGATCTGATGCTGTGGCCTTGTAGTTAAATGCTACTCTGTACAACCTGCACTAAAACCCAGGGACTATGTTCTTGTTTGCTCTTTATTGTGTTACTGAGGTGGTGAAATTATGGTTCAGTGCCAGCAGAAGGCCAAATTAATGGATATGTCCAAATGTATTCGGAAATAAGTTGCTCAGTGAAGGTCGTCTATTTATTTGCACATATATTTGGTTTACTCACTAAGCATAATTTCACCTCACAAGTAATAATATTTGCACAGTGTAATTTCAGAAAAGACTGTGGTCCATAAAGAACTTCCCAAACAAGATAACTGTAGAGCAGATTTAATTGCAAGAATTTATTGTTCTTCAAAACAACGAGGCTGTTTAATAAAGGTGAAACAAGTACTAAAAATCCAGGAAGCAGGCAGTGCAAAGTCTACAACATCCTTAGTTTTACCCCCGTGTCTGTACATGCTCAACGCTTATCAGCTGAAGTTCCTAACTAGCTGTCACATGAAATGTCACTCCAGAGTATGTTCATTTGCTTTTTGCATGATGGTATTTGCACTGAATCTTACTGTCCATTGAGTGTTAAGTTGTGGTCTAAACTGATAACAACCCCAACCCAGAGAAGCATTTAAATATACTTTAATATTTAAGTGAAGCACAATTTAAGTGCTCCCTTAGTTGGGACCCAGGAACTGATCTTTGAATCTCCCATGCCTGAGACTCATTACATGGAAGCCCAATTTTTTTTAAGGCAATAAACAGCTGATTGGTGCAAAGTGCAAACTGCCCTCATCTGAACTGCGGAGAAACCTCAGGAAGATGGACTGATGTTTCCATAAATAGAGTGGAAAATGTCTAATATCCTAATGGATTTTGTCCCGGTAGAAAGTGTATAATTTAATCAAGGTGGAAGCATTGCATGGGAATGTGCTGTTTTCCACTTTTTTTTTTTTCCCAGAAAATAAAATCAACAATTCAAGTGTTTTCACTGCTGAGTCTTGGAGTCTCAATGCTTAAAGGGAAAGTTTTTCACATGAACGCACATACGGGATCAGGCTATAGCTGGCATTTGAAGGAGAATGAATGAATTAATAGAGGCTACCAAATATAATTTATCACAAATTCCCTTCCTGAGAAAGCAGCAGAATTTAAACGACTGCTTGAGTGTATTCATTGCCTATATCCGCCAAGAATATTCATAAAAAGAGATAGGCTAGATGTGGATTTCAGGATGATCTTTGGAAGCTGAGGACTTCACTCTCCATTAGAGAGATGCAAGGGCAGAGATAGGGGACTCTTATGTAAATGTGATTAATATAAGTCCCCAGACAGACATAATGTATCTCCAGCCATCAAAGTATGATAGAATTAAAAATAGGACAGGTGATGTACTTGTACCCTTTCCCTAAACTTCTCATGGGGTTATACCAAGTGCTGAGATCACTTTGGTAACAAATCCTCCCCAGGGTTCTTGGCAAAAAATATTCCATATCTTCATTGTCAGCATGGCCAGTGAGAAAACTTCTGTTCAATTTTGTCTATTTTGGACTATGAATGGGCAAAACCTTCCGTATGAAAGGTTACAAATTGCTGATTTTCTGTTCTGAAAAAGCAGCTCCTCCTAAAACCTGCAACTTCCAAATATTTTCCTCTGATTGGAGGAAAATATTTCCTCACCATGGAGCAGTGCAGAGAAAAATGTGCTGAAGCATACTAATGTAACGAACTTTAAAGCAAAAATTGTTCTGGAGCCTTAAATAATGGGTCACTACTGTTACTGTATTATTATTTACTTACACATCAGATGAATGTTTATTTTTGCCTTAGTAGTGTGGCTCTCCTTAGCTATAAAAGCAAAGTATTGATGAGTCAGGTAGCTAAAACAAGATGCGGAATGTAGGATGCTTCAAATAATGCCAAACATTTCATGTAAGATCTATTTAATTAGAACTTAGTTCCCTCCTTAGTAGCAGACAACAGATGTCTCCAGAAGTGAAGTACCTTTTCTTTCATCAGTTTTATCTACTTAGGCTGGATCTGGATCCTGACCATGTAAATTTGTTTTCTGTAGTAGTAAGTATAGTTATACATGTTGTATCATTATATATCGTATATACTTGTGTGAATTTCCCTTCTTTTAATTGAACTAATTTTGAACTCCTAGTTCTTCTCTTATCTTTTGGCGCTTCAAAATGGAAAATATAATAACAATGGTAATAGCAATAACGACAAGGAGCATCATCTTAGAGGTCCATACAGACTTTAAAGCATGGATAGAAGACAACCATTTTCACTTTTTCTGCATTTGGCTTTGTTTCAACTTCAGAAATTAGCTGGTAGGATTACAGATGAACACGTACTGGCCAGGAAGTTGCATACCATCAACTAAAACTCACCTGAGGTAACACTGATGTTGCAGAGCAGTGTCTTTCAGACGGAAAGACTGCCAGAGCAGGAGAAGGATGTAGACTAGCTGGGAACTCTCTGAAACTACCAAGTGAAGATCTTCACCTCCAGATTTGCAACCAGTGGTTGATGCCTGTGCTTGCCTGACCTCTGCTAGTGGAGGGAGTCGGGATCCTGTGTTTACGCTGACATGTTTGGTAGTGTGGCCAGCTGCAATGCTCCCCCCCCCCGACGCCTTGCTGGCCCTTTAGCGCTATTGGAAGAGGTTTTGTGCTCAAAGGCAGATGTAGATATATCCAACTGAAATGCCTTCACAGGCCTGAGAAGGTCTTCAGTGTTTATTCTTTCTGTTTTGACATTAGGTACTTCACCTCGTCTGTTTTGCCAGCTGCCTTGGAGAGATGTGTTTCTGTAATGGCTTATCCTGTGAGTTAAACGGCAACAGTTAAAGCTGACCATCAGTGGTATGAGTTACTTTGCATTGACACACATCAGAAAGTCATTAAAAACCAAATAGCAGTAGGTGAAAAGCTCACTGGCACAACAGGTACTGTGTTTTGACATCATTGATTACTCATTAGCAATTTTCAAAGGTGGGCTTTTTCAAAGTAGAACTGTTGTTTGAAAAATTAACCAGGCCAGAGGATCTCAGAACATGTTGTTACAGGTTTTTAGCTTCTTGCCATTGTGTTTGGATAAGTATCTCATCTTCTGTTAGCACCACCCAGGTCATTTGCTGCAGCTGAAATAGCAGAAGCTGATCCCTCTCCTGCTCTTTGAAATTTGCATGCTCAATACAAATATTTAAAGGGTAACATGCAGCTTTATTTCCTCACCCAAAACATGTGGGAAAAACATTTTTTTTTCCCTGGTAGTCTTTTCTACTTTTCCTGTCATCTTCCATATGGTATTTAAAAAAGTAATCCCAAGGATATTTAAAGCTAACAACAGTGAGAAGGAGTAGAATGCTGCTAAGGTTTTATATGTCCCACACCAGGTCCTTGTGGCATTAACTAACGAATCCCCACAATGCTTCCAGGACTGTAGCTTGTGCATTTTGTTGTCTGGACCCCATCATATATCATAAAAAGAAACACATAGATATTCAAAGTGACTGAACAGTTTATGTCATGCTAGTCAGCTGGTGACTGGGCACCAGGATGAAAGCATAGGAACCAGGGATCTGACTTCAGGTCTGTGTGAGAGTTGTTATGGCTTTTCTATGTTTCCTATCACCTGAAATGCTTCTGAGTCTGGGTATGCATGTGAGGGCAAAACATGGACATGCACCAACCTGTCACGCACTGCTGCCGTTTGTAAAAAAAAAAAGCCCAGGCCTGGCAGGCTGAGTGGAGTCACGGTGTGCTGTGGACAAGCAAAGAATGAAGACTGCAGGGCTCATATCCGGGGTTATGTCAGTAGCACCCAGCTAGTAAGTCTGGACACAGCTAATTACTGTAGCGCAAGTCACTTTTCATCTGTTTTTCTTCCCCTTTTTAATCACCTTGTATTTTTTAAATTGTAATCTCTGGAGGACAGGGAGAATGAATGTTGCTTAACAGTGTGGACAGAAGTTCATCACGACTTCAGTTGTTGCAAAGCCAGGAGTGACTTGGTAGAACTTCCCAAGAAAAAATTGCCATGACCTTAAGGCAAGGCAGCGCTATTCTGTGTGCTCTATAAATCCTACTCCGCCACAGGTCTTCGATATTTTAAATATATCTTAGAGATGCTCAAACAGTGTATTAGCACCGTGCTTTCCTTGTATACATCAATATGTTAAGGCAACTAAGCAAGTTCCTGAGTTACCATGGAGCCGAACTGCACAGATCTTGGGAGACAGTCAAAACTAATAAAACAGAATGAGAGAATAACTCCCTGGGAGCTGGATTTCCAAAGTGCAAATAGCTGAACATTGCATCAAATATACTTTTGCCCCTTTCTTAAGAGATAGCAGATGTGGATAAACTTTGCTGGTCAGATTCCATTGTTGGGCACATCCGTGATGTACAGCTGGGGTGTTTTTTGCAGACAGAATACAGCCTAGCATTTTCCCTGAGGTGAATTTCTTAAGCCTTTGTATCTCTGTTGGACTCTGCTAGAACCTCTCAACTCGAACACACACAGCTTCTTTCTCCTTTCATCCCGGCAAGCACTGCCCCCAGCGCTCACCAGGGGGACTGCTCTTGCAAAACAATGTTTGAGCACCCACCCGCCTCTTGGGCAGCTGCGGTGCAAGAGAAAGACTGGTCCCTCCTGAGCAATTCGGGGAATGCAAGCAGCCTTAAGAAAGGGTGGGGTTCATTTTGCTAAGTGCGGATGCTTTCATGTGAGCAAGAGGTCCAAGTCACTGGAGAGAAACGCCTGCTTTTAAGTTTCTATTTTTGCCTGAGACGAACAACAGCATAGGCCCCCCCATTGTTGTATTGATTAGATTGCCATCGATTATCAGACCTTCAGATGTCTGCTCTGCTGGAAGCATCAATGCTGTGGGGGAACCTCATGCAGAGCGCTCTTCCCCGGCAGCCTCTGGACAGCCTGTCTGGTTGCGCTGAGCACTTTGTCCTGGACGTTCCTGTGGCCAGGGACTTGGTCCTTGATTGACAGTATCCCCTCTTGCCATTATCACCTCTTCTCATAAAAACAGTTAATTCTGCTCCTCAAAATCTGAATCTGGGGAAGGAAGATAAAACTCAAAGGATGAGAGTGGGGACTGGAAGATCTCCGGAGGCAAGAATGTTTCATTCTCTCTTCACAGAAGTAAAATGTAGAAAAGTGTTTATTTTTCTGTTTCTTGTGGGCTTTTTATAAATGGCTGGGTGGATTACTTTGTTTTCCGATCCAAGCAGCTTTGTTAGCCAATTTAACATCGATTCCTTTGTGTATTGGGAGAAATCAGCTATAGTCCCATGGATTTTCTCAAAATGTCTCAAAAAAACCTACAAGTAAATTTCACAGAAATGCGTCCAATTTTTAGTGAGGCTAGAAATTACTTAATAATCTCAAGTAGATATTAGGAATGCTTGTCCCTGCGGGTCAGGTCTTGCAGGAGAAGTAACTAGCTAATCAACTTTTAACCACTTTTTTCCTATGAATAATAGGAAAATCTGCAATACTGAAATCTTCCTACCCCAGAATAGCTCACATCAAGCTTCTGGTTAAAATACTGTCTGTGTTCGATTCTTTGGTCATATGCAAGGGGGACACCAGAAACAGCCAAAACTCTACAAGAAAGGTGTTCGTTTACTTAACCAATGCCTGTTTTATTGGGCAAAGGGATTGTCGTGTGAGGAGGGGAATAGGATGCTGCTGCTGTTCAGCTGTGACCTTCTCCTTTCCTTTCAGGAGCTTTTCTGCTGGGGGACTGTAGGTGGGGATGGGGGAGCTGCTTTGTTTGGCTGCTTGTCCTCAACTTCTCCAGGAG
>NW_008824306.1:1179147-1200026 GCF_000699105.1 Pygoscelis adeliae | reverse complement strand
AGCATTTGGGCAGTCACCCTCCCACTTCTGTGACTCATGAGCCACTTCACCAGGACGCGTGCCACAGGAGGCAGTGACTGGCCAAGGAGTCCATGAAAACAAGGATCCATGAAAGCAGGACTTACCTGCATGTGATTTTGGACCCTGGCAAATTTTTGGAAGTCTGTTAGGGACCGAGTCCTCTTGTTCAAACAGCAAGGGGTGGCAGCAGTGTGCCAGGCCACCGGGATGCATGGTTATGCCATGCATGCGAGCTTGTGGGCTATTGCTTCTCCACTGTAAGAAAACCCTGAAAATAAAGTGATCTTACCTTGGTATGTTTTGTTGTCCTGGCAATCACAGGGAACTTCTGAAAATGGAACAGAAAATAATTTTAGTTTTTTTGTAATAGACAAAATGAAGCTCTTTGGGGGGAAAAAAACCCAAGAGAAACATCTGCACCTCAAGAACTTTTTTGTCCGGGATCTGCGTGAGAAACTTGCTGCCAGGAAGGTGGGTGTCTTGGAGCACCTGGCCTTTTTGCGAGAAAAGGGAAAAAAATACCTGGGTAAAGGCTATGGCACTTTGTAACTTCTTGTGTACTGGCTCATCTTAAAAACCCATGAACGCTGTCTAGCTGTCTTGGGAAGCATCTAACCCCTCATTACTTTGTCAAGTAATCCTTCAAGACTCACTTAAACCAGTGAACTGGAGGATTATGTTCGTTGTAGTGGGGAAGTTCTGCTTGCGGCAGATCGAGCTTCTGATAGCTGGCAGGACCCTGCAACGAGGAGGAGGAGGGAGGAACACGCTGCTATTTTTGAACTTCATGAAGCTTCCCTATAATCCATCATGAAAATTGGTGGATCATGAGGGATATCGGTTAATTTAGCTAGAGTTCAGCTGAGTTTGTTTTTCCTAGAGAAGAATTTTTACTGCGTCCATTAGGGATTTTTTAATTATTTGCAGCGAAGGAGATAACGAAGGTTCCCATCCCCTTCTTGAGAGCTTGGTACTGTGCAAACAAACAGCAAAATTCACTTCACCTCAAACAATTTGCAAACTATAAACAAGTGCAAAAACCAGCAAATACATTCAGCAAACAGGCTGGGGAAGCATAAAATAACAGCCAGACAGTTATGACCAGCATGAGATTATTATGATCAACAATCTAAATTATTATTGTACATCCCTAAGTAGCCTATTCTGGCAGCCCCATAATGCGTGTAACACACTGTACCTTCTGCTGCTCCATATCTTTATAATTGGTTGCCAGTAATTTCTGTCTTCATCACAGTATTTGATGTTCAGTGCATTCTTGATTGTTTCTTCTGCTGAATGTAGTCAACAGATAAAATTTACATTCACAGCGCTTCCAGTTGTCTGGGTTCTGCAGAATTTTTAAGTTCCAGTAGTTGGAAAACAGTCTTGATTTAAGTTTAAAATAAGTAAGATACAATTAAAATAATTTCATTGACCATCAAAAAGCTTAACTTTGAAGGAATTAAAACCCTTTCTAAGATATATTGTCACTTCATAGTCCATTTGCTATAATTTGAGCACTTTTATCAACGGAGAATCTTACCAAAGGGTTCGTGAACACGAGAGATGATTAAAAATAAAAGATCAAAGCATGCAAACAAATCCTATTAACAAACTCTAGCAAAAGAGGATTGTTTTATAATTAAATATGAAGCCAACTCAAACAAATATTTGGAAACACTGAAGTGGGATCCCACTGTAGCTTTTGGCGGGGTGTGCTGTACATATTGTGAAGACATCTTTGTCCTGTTGCCACTGGTCTGGCCAGAAGCCGTGTGTGGGGAGCCTCATTGCATCTCTCGTCTCTCCCACTAGCATTTTCCTTTTTCAGTGCCGTGCTTCCAGATACCCTCACGAATCAGCAGCTAGTTCAATAGAGTAAAGAAGCAGCAAGCTTGAAAATATTGCATTAAACCCCTCAGCTCAGCATCAATACATGGAGGTGCCTGCCGGGAAGAGGGAGAACTTGATCAACTCCATTTCCCACGATGGAGTACCAGTCATCTGGGGGGTTTAACCAAGTTTCTCATGCCTTCTGGAAAAGATTCAAGAAACAGAATTTGCGCTATGGGTTTTTGTAAATCCTTTTGCCACTAATGGTGCTACTATTAAACAAATCTTTTGAGGTAGCATGTGAAGGCTGTGACTAATTTGCCTTTGCCCACGGTTAAGCAATACAAACTGCTTCCCTGGACTCAGAATAATAGACTGAAATATTCCCATTTCCTGCAGATGAGTGAAAATAAACAGATCCAATCTCAGTTGAAAGAATGTAAGTAGAACAGGCCTTCATTTGTAGGGGAAAATAAACTCTGCTGATCCCTTGGATCTGGGAGTATAAACAGCATCCTTTTTGTCCCAGGGCAGTGTATAATGTGAGTGCGTGGTTTGAACATCTTCAAAATAAACAGCTAATCACCCTTTCTGGCCTATGTAGGTTGTGTTCTGGCCCCCGGCTCTAGGCCTCATGCAAACTATTTTCTCCACAGCAGTATTGAGGGAAGCCCTGCTCCTCTCCCAAGAAAGAGAGCCCATCCAACTCTCTGTTTGTTAGTTAACATTTGCTCCCCGAGGAAATCCAGCTTGGGGATCTTCCTTGCAAGCCTGGCAGATCCAAGGCGAGAATATTCTCATCACTTCCCGCTGGGAACAAATGTAACCTTTTCTTCCTGTCTCAGCTCATCGTGACAGACGCAATGGGAAGATGAGCAAAACCAGGGTTTTTTATTCTCTTTTTTTTCCTGGATTTGGGCTGTCTGCCTGTTCGTTGTGTATCAGCAAATTGTAACTTGCTAGGGTTTTCGTATGGGAGTTTATTCCCTCTTTCCAAAAAGGTGATTTATCAGCAGTACAACTGTCAGTGTCCACTGCAAGTGGTAACTAATTAATCCATAAGGATTGTATAGGGCCACTGTTATTACTATGGTATTGCAGACAGAGGACTCAAGCACAGATGTGTTGTAAGACTTGCTCAAGCCAACACTTTGCAAGGAAAGACCTGGGAGCGCAGAAGTTGCTGATTGAAGCTCATGGGCCAGACCCTGCACTGCTGGGTCCTTAATGGGGCTGCTGCAAGTGCCGGTGCACTTCAGCTGCTGCACTGTGACTATTAGCAAACGGAATTAATACAGAGAGAAATCAGTGGCAAAGGCCAAGTGGACTTTTAAGCTCTGGTTTATCACGTCTTTCTGGGCTGCAGCATAGGGGCTATAAGAGGAGAAGTAGCTGACCAGATTCAGAGCATTTCCATATTTGCACTTTTCTAGATTTCTCTTGAAGTATGCTTAGATCTCTGAATCTGTTCCCATTTTTCATTGCTCTTTTTAAATAGCTGTTCTTCCATATCAAAGCCAGACCGTCCTAACTTTAATCCCCCTTTCAAAGTTTCTTTTCATCTTAAGAACAGCTAAAGGTGCTCTGAGGACTGTTCAAACTGTGATTTCTGGAGGTGCTAAATTCCTCTCTTCTCCTTTCTGACCAAGGCTTGCAGTGGGGCTGGGACAGAGCTGCTAAGGACCCCAGTGGGGCCCATCTTTCCCAAGAAGTTGTCCATAGGTGGGTACCAGCCTGGTCATGGCCAGTTTGGTTTCTTCTTGGCCACGCTTCTACGTCCATTGGCTGCAGGAAGCAGCTACTGCATCCAGCTCCGGGTCTAAAGGCACAGACCCTTTTTAGTGCCCTTTCTCCAGATCGAGGAGTTGTTGACACAATGTCCTGTTGACACAAAGCCTGGAGCTGAGCCTCAGCTCTTTTGAGCCTCTCAGATGTACGTCCCCTCATAGTTTTTCTTGCCTGTGACTGCCTTTTGGTAACAACAAGCCAAGGAAGATAAGAAAAGCTGAGCAAAGGTATTTCTGAGCCACAGGCACTTAATTCTCTAGGATGTCCTTAGAAGTAAACGTTTATATATTCTGCCTGGTTTGGTCACACTTCTCTGTAAGTGCCGTATTTGTTAGCCTGGGGGCCAAGGTGAGACACTGCCGCTGTCCCGGCTGCTGCCCCTGAGCACCGAAACCATCCCCGCCCCTTCCCAAAATACATCTCCCTGCTCTCGCCGAGGGGCCGCGGCTTCATCCACAGCTGGGGCCTGCTGTAGAAAATTGTATTGTATAGGTGTGGGGCGGTGGTGGAAAGGGAAACGAAGCAGTGATAACCCCATGGTGAGGGCTCCTTGGGGGAGAGGGCTCATGTGCTCAGCGCAGGATGGGAGGCGTAATGAGACAAGGAGGCAACAGCACGAAGAGTGTTCACAGTTTAATAGACATATTTCACACTGTCACAGCATCTTTGCGAGAGCTCGGTTCCCGGTTTAGGTATCTGAACAAGTGACAGACTGCATGGAAGGGCTGTGACAGGGAGGCGTCTCCCCTCAAGCCTTGTGCTCAAAAATCTTGATGACGGATGCAAATCACTTAGAGCCGAATTAAGAAAAGTATATTTAGGCACCTAGAGAAGTAAAGAGGCACTTAATAGGATTTTCAGAAGTGCATAAGCAGATTAGGCATCCAGCTCCTATTGAAATCAATGCTGATGGAGCATTTAAAAAAAAAAAATCTTGAGGTATCTCAGTGCTGTTGCAGCCTGGGTGCGTTTGCAGGGGGTGAGTGAGCTTAAAGCCGTGTTTTGTTCAAGATAAGCCTTGCAAGTAACAGAGCTCCCTAGTTGTACCATGTCTCCAAAACCATAGAGGCAAGTTCTTAAGCTCCTGCAAAAGCTGAATTACGCCGGCCTGTGAGAATAAAAGAGCAAGCCCTGGAGGGAGAGGTAATGAGCTCTGCACGCCTGCCTGTGTGGGAGAAGGAGCGGGACTTCTGCAGAGACAGAGGCAGGAAGTAACACAAAACCGAGGAGACAGAGCAATCATTGGATCTTCACTCAAGAAAAGGCCTTGCGACAGCTTTTTTTGGTTACAGAGCTGGCTGAGGGGCTAGGCAAAGAAACTGCTGGTTGTTTGATTTTGACAGGGAAGCAGCACTTTTGCAGTCCTTGTAAATAAGCGGGTTTGACCCAAAGAAACATCTTCCGTGCCCAGTTTCTCCCCTGGGTAGAAAGTAGTTGTCAGGACCTGGATTTTGCCTTACTCCGTGATTTATATGTGGAGTATAATGCTGTAAAGTTAGTTCCCTGCTTTCTCTGAAATGCAACTCCCAGTCTGTCAAACTGAAATCAGTCCTTATTTGCTTTACTGGGCAGTAGTGAGGATACATACAATAAAGACTGTGAGGCACTATGGTAACTGGGGCCAATTAGCTGCTACCCAAGGGCAGTAGCTCCCAGATGTGGGATATCAGACAGCTACGAACCTACAGAATTGCTAACAGATCACTCATTATCCTCCTCCTGAGACTTTTAATTGGGGAATTAACACACAGTATTTTTAGTGAGTGTCCTCAGAACATTTATCTTCTATGGCATGTCAGTCCCTCAGAGAGCACTATTTGGGAAGCAACTGCTTCTCCAGGTGACAGAGAGGAGTTATCTCCTCTGAAATCCCTGTTGACATGAGTGGCTGATGCAGACAGTAGGCAAAAGATATGCATGTCATAACTGCACTGCCAAACATATGAATAACATTGAATGAATGAAGCGATCTCAGGTACCCTATGGGCTGCTGACTCCAACTTCATATGGTGGATTCTAAACTGAACTCGGCTATAAACCTCTGCTATGAAGAAGACCAAAGGAAATGACATGCTGGAGAATTCAGAATGGTTATTAATGTGAAACGTGCTAGAAGAGTCAGGCAAGAGAGGGAGCTGATTTATGGGCCAGCAGACAACATTCAGCTAGGAAAGTCCTAGCTTACTAACTAGACAAGAAACCTGGAGGTAGGGAAGAAGACTTCTCTGTGTTACATCTTACCTGATCAACAGCATTAAAAACCAGTAGGGACAAGTTTCTAGATGCTGCTGGGAGAAAGGAATTTCTCAGGGCTTCTGGCCTTTTTGCTTCATAACATGTTTCCTGTAAAAGTTAGACCCTTCTGACGTGACTGTGGTGGTGAAGTATCTGATGCATTGTAGTTCTTTGCCTACCCAGAAGGAAAGCAAGAAGAAACCTTGAAAGGCAATGCGTGCCTCTATTTACTTATAATCTTTTCTCTGAGTTATAAGTGCTGAATTATTAGTGTTATGCTAATATAGTCCATTTGAGCTCATGGAACAGTCTCTCATTTAAAGAGAAGTGAATTTGGCAATTTGCCAGCTGGCTAACAGGATATTAATCAGAGAATACCTAGGGACCAACACCACTATATTGCTTTTAATCTTTTGACCAGTAAGGAAAACAGGAAGAAATCCATTTCCCTCCTTTCTTTGCTCAATGGGATAACCAGCTGGTACAGACTAGCTGCAGCTCAGCTCAATTTGGGAGTAAATATTTGGGTTTTAGCTAGGTTTTTAGCTTTTTAGAGAGCAGCACTACTCTCTTCCCAGCTGCCGTGCAGCCGGGTGCCATTCATGCTCACAGTGGGCCTCCTGCCGGTCTTTGGCTCCGGGAGTCACGTATTAATAGCAGAATGTCACCTTGCATTGGAAAAAATGTATAGCTTTGCTCAGATGTGCTTAGAAAGGAAAAGTTTGTTTGTGCTAGACAGTCATTTAAGGCAATGGCTGCAGACAGAGTTCAGGACCAGATGTGCAGCCCGTACACGTCTGTGGGAGTGCAGCCCCAGGGAGGGGGGGCTTCCAAAGCAGTGGAGTGCCCACCAAGCAGAAACCGCCCCGTGGCTGGGGGCTTGGTAGTGCAACGTGAGGGGTCTGGTTTGTTTGTCCCCAGATATGAACACATGAAGTAGAGCTAAGAATGTGTTATATTTCTATGCCCTTGCAGGACTATCCTTTAAGGACGGTGGAGATGTCCTCCCTGAACCTGCAGGCAGTCCTGCGGTGGCTGCAAGGGGTGGGGAAAGTGCTGCCTGACCACACCTCCCTTGCCAGCTAAGGAGTCCAGGTCTACCCAGGGAAGTAGACCATGGCTGCCCAGGTTTTGTTGTGATTTACCCCCCTTCTCTGAAGAGTGGGTGTCCTGTGGAAACCTTTGGGGACTCTTTGGTGGGGTGTAGGCCTGAGCTGGTCTTGCCTTGCTTCTGTGTGCTGAGACGAGAAACAAAAATGAATTACCCGGACCTTTAAGGCAGATTCTGTACTTTTTACACAGGCCCTTCTGACCAGCAGCGAAAGACTGAAGAGTAAAAGCACTTTAATATCCTGGGGAACCTACACGGAGACAAGTGGCTCAGTTCTTCTGCCTCAGTGCCCTTCTCCAAGACTCCTGGTGGGGAGAATCCATCCCACGGATGCTCCTGGTGGGACCATTTGTTTCCCACATGGGCATAGCCCATCAAATCAGCACTGTCGGCTTGCTGCAGAAAACGGGGCCAGGGGTCCGGAGCAAACTAGTCCTGCTGCAGCCCTGGAAAAGAGCAAGCTGTCTGAAAAGAAAAGACATCATTAAATTTCCTTTCCACATGGTGAATGAAGAAGATTTTACCTGGGGAAGAAAGGAAAAGTGTTCTTTTTCTTAGCTTCGTCCACAGAGAAAGAAAATCTTTGAGGTATTTTCTGGCACATGGCTCCTGTTAGGCTTCAGCCAGCTGAGCTGTTTTCAAAAGCACTGGAATGTAGTTTCAGCAATAATCAGTCAACAGAAACAGAGGCAGTGAGGGTATTCTGTTGTACAGAAGTCCTGGGTGAAAACCCATACATTGTGGCAAAGATGTCAAAGAAAACAGATTTAACAAATTAATGTGAATCTTGGGAGCTGAACTCCTGGAATCTGGCTCTGCCCTGAACGATGGAAAATTGGAGCCATTGCTGGATGGGGGATGGCGATTTTCAACTCCAATTTCAGACAATTGACTGAAACTCATGTGATGAACCTTTTGCCCTGCTGACGAAAAAAATTAATTTCCCGCCATTTTTTTAATTTATTGCTCAGAATGCATAAGTAGTAAATTAGAGATACAGCTTTTGGTGTAATCCAGCATAATCCTTTTACCACTGAAACATTCTGCTATATAGTATTTTGACCGCTCTGTGTGTGTGTGAAATTGCTGTCTAAAATGCATTGCTTAAAATTGATATTTGCCTGTTTCAGGACAAATCTGTTAAAAAATTCTAAAAGGAAATTATGCAAAATAAAGCAACTTACTCTTTATTGTCCTGGGTGGAAAATGCTTGAGTTCTGCATAGTTTCAAAGCACTTTTGAAGGAACTGAAATGGTTCAGTGTCATACTACAATGGTGTAACCTTTTGTAGGCTAGTTAAATTATTTTCACGAGACAAAGAAATCCTTTACACCGACAGTGCTATATTGGCAAAGGAACGAGTAGTGTGCTTGCATTGTACTGAGATCATGGAAGCACGCTGCTCTGAACGAGCTGAGTTTGGTCAAGGCCAATACACAGAAACAACTGATGTTTTGATAACACTTCAGCAGCATGCAACAAGTGTTGATATCTCTGCCGCGACAATCGGTAGTCATTGAAGATCTCTGCAGTGAAGGCAAAAAAAAAAAAAAAAAGGCAGCATTTTTGGAAGTGTTCTGCTTTTCCCAAACTCTCAGTGAGATTGGGAGAGGGGACTTAAATTAAGGGTGAAGATTGGTAAGTGTTAAGGGAGCTGGAGGTACCTCCTCTCTTCAAAGTCTGCTCTCAAGACTGCTGAGAAGATTCCCATTGTCTTTCAGTCTTTGGACCAGTCCATATATGAAAGAATTACTTTATTCCTACCTCTGGTATGAAATCCATTGAGAAGTCTGCGTGAGGGAACTTGGAGTCATTCTGCTGGTACTCGTGGGTATACCTTTCTGGAAAGAGAAGTTCCTGTTTTATGTTGTCTCCTAAGAACAGAAATCCCTAAAAAGATCTGGCCCTCCATGTGACGTAATCTGCTTATACAATAATATTCTTCTTTTGAACGAAGCCAGGAAAGAGTTTCCTGTTATATTTCAGGGAAGTTAGGTGATGTGCAGAGTGAATATGTCAAATAATGGAGTTCTAGTGTATAGCAACGAAGTCAACAGTAATAAAAGTTTGCTGTCTTTCTAAAACGGTCGTGTGCATTAGAGTGTCAAATGCTCTAGGACTTGTAATGCAAGAAGACAGGATGTTTCCAAGGCAATGAGATGAAGCTAATTAAAATGTCAGATAACACAAGTTTAGATTGTTTGAAACAGATCTTTATGTAAGATAGTAAGATCTTCATTAGAGGATGACCACAAACTTGACTTTTTCATAAAAAATAATAACAATTTTTCACATCAAGTCTGACCTCTGCTGCCTACAAATTTGGACTGATATATCAAAATACATATTACCTTTAATGTTCCTGTCAAACCTGAGCTGTGATGCATGCAGTTATTCCCTACTTGGAGGGATGCTTCTGTGAAACTTAGCTAATAAAAACATGGCACAGCTGGTGGCTGCTGTGTGTTGTCCCAGGGCGTGTTAGCATGTGACAAACACCATGTACACATCCTCTTCTTGACACCAAAAAATGAGATGCATCTAGTAAAAAACACAATATATGCTCTAATGGTCTTGCAGCGATCTTCTCGTCATCTTTCTCCCTCCTCACACACCTTTCTCACCTCTTGACTCTCTCCCTTCCTTCCCTCGTAGGCTCTGAGCCTACAATTCATCTTGCAATGAGGTCCCTGCTGCCTCTGAACATGTCCTACGCTTGCGCACAGGTCCCTGGCAGGGTCTGTGCTTCCTCTGTGGGAGATATCAGGCTGCTTTTTGCCAGCTTGGACCGTGAGAGGACAAAGAAAAGAGCTTGTCCTGGTAAAATAAAGATATCCTTAAAAAATTGAAACAAAACTCAGCAACGCATCCAAATCCCAATTCCAGCAACCTGGTAATTTATCGGTGCCAGGCGTCAGCCCACTATTAGTCTTTTTCTGGATAGAGATGACAGAGCTCTGTTGACAAGCTGTAGAACTTATTTCAGGAGCTGGCACCTGGCTCCCTGGCATGTCCCTCTGACGGCTGCGTCACGCTCCTTGGAGCTGCTTTTGGCTCTGCAGAGGTTACAGCCGGAGCGGGCTGCCCGGCGCTCCCCAGCCCACCTGCTTGGGAACCTTGTTATATTTCCATATATTTCCATAATTACATGTCCGTGCACCGCTGCCCCCAGGCCTGTCTAACGCCGAGCAGAGCCTGCGCACCAGCAGAATGGGCGTCTCAGCGCTCAGACATGCGGAGCACGAGGGGGAGGCTTCTCACCTGTCCCCAGAAGGGCTGGAAGGCGCTTTTGCCACACAGCAGCTGTCTCAGCCTCCCTCCCCTCCTCACTCTCCTCCCACGTCCCTCTACCCTTTTTCCGCTGAGCCGTCTGCTCTCGTCCTTGCTTGGTGTCATGGTCAGTGGCACGGGACCACCGGGTGCCTCCCCGGGGCGTCCGCTCCATCCCTTCCTGTGAAAGGCCACGGCGTCTGATCTGGAGCTTTCCTGCTCCCGCTGCAAGAAAATATTTAGCATTTTAATATCTTTTCACATTTTTAGAAATAATTTATGTATGAACATACACAGTGCTTAGTAATCATTTCTCAGATGAATGTGGAATTTTTCTAAAATTAAACTATCATTCTTTTCACACTTGGCTGTCATATCTTTCTTAATGCAAATCAGTCATTGACTAGAGACACCTACTGTAAGAAGCTATTTTAGCTGTCTGATCGGTTATAAATTGATTTTAAAAGTGAAGACCGTTTTGGGGAGATAAGCTGGGATTGGTAGGGAATGGAAAAAATAATTCAAAGGGGAAGTTTTGTATTTGAATGTAGGTGACTATTTACTTCTATCTCAGAGCAAAGAGTATAATCCAGGGGTCCTATCTCTCTTTCCTCCTGCTTTAACTCTTAGACCACAAATCCCACACCCGCCCCGGCCCTATACGACGCAGAGCCCCTGAGGACCAGAGGTGGGTACCCAAGGGCAGAGCCCAAGGAAAAAATATTTCCCCTTTCAGTCTCCATTTGATACAGGGTGAAAGGAAAGGGGGAGATTATCTCTGAAGGAGTCTGGCTACTCTTCTGTTCTGAAACAAGTCCCTTAACGCAGGAATGAAAAGGAATCCATTATGGTTAGTTTCAGAGAAACCTCTCTCCACCACAGTATTTCCCCCTGCTATGCTTCAAGTGCTCTTCAGAGGGAATATTCACATTTTCTGGGCAAAGAAAATGGCTTTGCTAACACAGTGGTGGTCTGCACAAAGCAAGAGTGAAGCAGAGAAGATTCACTGGGTGCAACTTGGGAAGCTGGAAAAATGAGAACTGTTTTCTGGTTTTCTTTTTTCTGCTCTTTGTTCTTCAGGGCCAGCTCTGATATTGTCTGCTGGGGCTTGAACAAGGAGCTTAATTTTTAAGGCATGTCTGACTTTTCTCTTTGGATTTTTTTTCTGTTGCTTGTATTGCCAGTTCTTAGTATGTAATTAAAAGTATGCAAACAGCGGCTGACTTTTTGAATGAATTCAGTTTGAGTGAACATGCTTACAAACTTTAATGTTTGCGTGGTGTGCCTGTACGAACAATAGTTATCCTGGCGAGAGTCAATTTTGAAGTCACACAGATAAATAAATATCGAAATCAACTTCTACCTACAAGTACTTCTGTGCTTTGCTGGTTTGTTAAATCATTTCTTTTTCCCTAACAAATTACAGCTAAGCAACACTATTCAGATTTTGATTATTTATGATCAATCCACCTCGTCAAAAATTCTGAATAGTGTTAATCAAATGCATTTGAGTAAACAAATGCATGTAACAGTTGCAGCATGTTTGTAGATATTCAGAAAGCAGAAAGAGTACCTAATAAATCAAATCAATTACAAATCGCAAGTTCCTTGCACAGCTCTATTGTCCCCTGAACGCTCATAATTGGGAGTTCAAAGCCAAACATCCTTTGTTACTTTTGTAAAGTTTAAAAGGCATGGTTTTTTAATACCTAGACTTGCAGTTTCTCAGATGTGTGCGGGATTTTCTAATGTGCTCTATTTAATGCAAAATTCGGGACAGTTATAATCCTCCTCTACACTTGAGTTAGAAACAGAGTCCTGCGATCAGATTGCAGTTTTGGAGTGAGGCCAATTGCTGAAGAAAGTGATTCTTCCCCCCCCGCTCCTTTCACTTATTAAAAGATACGCCTCGCTTGGCTTCTAATGAAGCTCCCTGGGAGCCCTGCGCTGCAGCCTGCCTCGGCGGGAAGGTGCGATGCCTTTGGCAAGGCTGCGCGGCATAGCCTGGAGCCACCCCGTCCTGCCACACTGTAAAGGGAAAGCACTTCCCGGTTCCTTCTGCCAGCTCTTCACATCAGCTGCGCCCAAAACCTTACGCCATCTGTTTGCATCTTTGCTGTAACCTATGAAAGTCTGTTTTATTAAGAATTCAGCACCGGTGCCTGGGCTACGAATGAGTACAAATACATGGCGTAGGCATAATTGCACAGGAGCAGTTGCAGGGGGGCAGCCTAAGGGCCTGCCTCCCCACTGTCTGGTTTTGCAGCAACAACCAGTGGGGTGAGGAGGGCTGGCCCTGCTTGTTCCCCTGAATCGGGAGACAGATGTGCCATTTGCAGCCAGAGAGGGAAGGATGGCTCTAGGTCCATAGCTGTGCAATGTCCCGTGAAGCCGGAGCCAAACCACCGCTGCACCCCGCACCCTCAGGACACAGCATGGTCCACCTGGGAAGTCAGTCATGACACTTCCAGACTTCTCATCAGACTGTTTGACAGGGCAGGTTGTGACTGCCTCATGGGTTACCTGTGGGCATGGGGTGCCTCTAGGTGGTATGCACTATTGCAAAGCGCTTGGGCACCTGCGTGTGTCTTCCATGTCAGGGCTGCCCTTGTGTGGCCACCTCTGCTTCAGGTTCTTCCTCCTTCTCCTGTCTTGGGAGAACAAGACGTGTATGGGCTGAGAATGTGCTCCTTGTGACCTGGGACCTTGACAACCTCACGCATGGAGGTCTGCCAAGTCACCTGCCTGCAGCCTCTTCTGCCTGGCTCAGCTGAGTGAGGTGCTCCAGCCTGATGGCTGGGAATGGGTGGATGTGAGTGCTTCCCAGGTCACACATTGCACTGTTCCATGCTCTGCCCAGCCTCTGCCTCTCTGCCATTGATTTCTTCTTGGCTGCTAGCTTGGAGACCATGATGCGTGTGTGCTTGCAGTGGTGGGCCTGCAGCTCCAGTCCAGTTGCTGGCAGTCAGACCCTCTGCCACACATGCGCACACACATGCATATACACGTTGGTCTCTCTGGGAGCTTGTGCAGACCTATGGTCACTCCAGTATCCAACTCTCAGACCCCTGGTCTCTCTCTCATATCCAGCCCCTGACCTATGGTCTCCCTAATAGCTGGCTCCCAGACTCCTTATCCTACTTGTCAGCAGGTCTGGCTTGAAATTTTCTAGTGAATTACACATACGTGCACTCACACAGGACTGATGTTCCCTAAGGAAACATGCACACACACAGACACACACAGACACACACACACAAACATACACTGGTGTCTCCAGTTGCTGGCACCCCAGACACATGGGCCCTCTGACCCATGGCCTGACTCCAGCTGCTGCGCGCACATCCCCATAAACACACACACACGCACACAGAACAGAGTCTCCCTCACCCAGTAAAGTAGTTAGAAATGCAGTTTAACTAGAAGACTGTGGTGATCAGGCATGAGGCATGACCAAACAAGCATATTGACCAGCAGCCTGTTTACATGCAACTGGCTCCTTTTAGCCACTTATCTCTGTATTTTTCCAGACTTGTTCCTTTGCAAGCCACCTTCACCCTCCTGTTCTTGCCTTTGGTCTTTACCCTTAATATTCTGTAAGTCTCACACATTCCCACTAACCCCTTTAAAACATCCGGCAGTAAGTTTTACACCATTCCCCAAATGCTCATCCCATAATGAGTCCTGTACACCTGCGGGCAGTAACCCCGCTCAGCCTGCAAGGCTGTCTGGTGAGAGCACCACGCGCAGACTTCTCTGACACCCAGACCGTGGCCGGGCTGTCCTCTGCTGAGATCCCTGGGAGTAGCCAGGTCCAGGTGCTATTGGGCTTCCTCTGCCTGGTACTGACCTCTGCGCATCTCCAGGCCTTTGTGTTTATGGTGATTAGCTCGTCATCACATAAACAGATCCCACCACTGTAAATCTGGGTGGCTCTTGGAAGAGTAATCCTTGAGTTTCTACCATTAAGCGTCAGCAGATCCACAGTTTGATCTTCAGAAGTTGTGTGACTTCTGCGTCTTCCGTGCTCCTTTGGTAGACTTCTTCAGTCAATACAGTTTATACAGTCACATGTGGAAAAAATAATCTCCTAAAGCACATTTTACTTCTGTTTTTTAGGAAGCCACATTATGAGGCTAACAAGGAATGTGAATGGCATTTCAGTACTAAGCAGGCTGGGACATCATGTGTCTCATTCAGTAACTTGGGAGAGGAAGACAACCCTTTAGTCTTGGTAGAGAACCTACCATTGTCTTCTGAATAAGATGTTGTGCTGCTACTAAATATTCTTCCTTCGGTGCGCAAGACACCGAGTGTGAGCAATGCTGATAGCCTTCAGGAGGTGATCGGGGAGGATATCTGATATTGTATAAATGGGGTTGTTGTTCTGTTGCCATTTGTAAGACTAAATCCGGAAAACCTAAGACTATATCCAGAAAACCTATAATCTATTGCTGTGAGATGTAAACAGTGAACACTCAACATCGGAGACAGCCTGCAGGGTTAGGGATGGGACAGGCCCTCCCGCGTTACAGACCAACAGAGCACACCAGGGATGTAGTGCATGCGGGAGAGCGCCTGGTAAAGACACTTTGTTGTCATATCAAAAGCAATCCAGCAGTACAAGGTTCAATACTTCAGTCTGGAAAGATGTTTTGGGAAGGCACTGTTGTGCAGACTGCCTGCCCTCTGCGGTCTCCCCTGCAATAGGCAAGGACATTAGGTACCAACGACTCTGGAACTATTGGAGCTGCCAATGTAAATGTTTTTGATTATACTCTTTGTGCAAAGGCCATGTGCATTAACGCACAGGTTACATGGAAACATTCCTAGGATGGTGACTTCAAAACCATTTGCAATCTTCTGTTTACTATTGGCAAATGTTTCCAAGAGATATGTTTGTGAGGAATATGTGTAGAATTTGGCACCATAGCTTGAGGATCTATCCAGTGACTGCTGAAGGGATGGCATAATACCTGTGTTGTCAGGCTTGACACAGTTAGAGATGAAGCACTTCTTTATATTCATATAGAATTAATTCCTTTCTTGGCCACAGAATAGTCATATTTGACGTTGCCCACTTGGAAGAGATGCTTAAATGGATCAACAATGTTTTTGATAATATCTGCCAAGAGCATTTTGACTCAGTCCTTTGCAATTACTCATTTTTATAAATCATGCATCAGTTTAAAGTGTAACGCAGACTTCTAAAAGGTGTTGAAAATGAAAACCTAGTAGCATTTTGTATTTCTTACATTCATGTCATAGACTTTATGTTGGAATTAATGTAGGTGTCCAGAGAAGCAGACCAGATGTGATGCTTAAATTCCTTCAGTACCACGATTATCTGGACTTCTTTGTATAATAAAATACTTTGCAAGACAGTTAGCCAACCAGCTGCCAGAGCCATCTTAAAATTGACTGATACTTGCCAGAAGCACTGAAGCTGGTGAGAAATGCCATGGTGCATCCAGTACAAGCATACAATCTGTGGTCATAGATACTGGTTGCAAGACTCGGCAGCAAAGAAAAATGGAATGAGTTGCTCCTCCTCCAATTCTTGGTCAAAGACTGGGAAAAATGTGTTATGAAGATAACTGATCTGACATCATTCTCTAGAGCATGGGCACATGTCTCTACTTCAAGCTAATCAGAGACCACTGTGAGGAATGCAACTTCTCAAACTTTGCAGTGAGGTGGTAGACGCAAAAATTATTTTGCTTGTCTTCCAGGCCTCAAATGGTGGATAAAAACAGTCATAATCACTGCTGAAAATAGTGACCTTTTTTGAGTTCAGCAGATCTATTTCTTGCCAGTGCTCTGGAAAATTGGAACGTAGACCTGGGAAAGATTCACTTAGAATAATAAAGTATATGTTGGCTTGGTACTTGCATATGTACAAGGCACAGATTGTCTGCATGCCTTTTAGAGGTGCAATAATGTTGATGTTTTTGAAGACGGGAATTCTGGGAACTTAAAACCTACGCAAAGGGAGTGCACTTAACAGAATTTTGCTGAGCTTGGGCAAACATGGGAGCTTTCATCACAGTTTTCAAACACTGTAGGAATTCTTGAGTCATCTCTGTACCCCTGAAATTACAACAGCTGATATCAACAACTGCTGTTAGCAACTCTGCTGTGACAAATGGGGTGAAATAGGTTCTGCTTAACTTCTGCCATATGAAGAATATTTGCTCCAGCTTCCACTGGGGATACTCTACCAAGCACGAGTTTGGAAACGATCCTTGCAACAGGTCTGCTACTCTCCCCTATCTTAACATTGAGGGCTGGATAACTGATGCCAAACAGAATGCAGTTTGCGGGTGCCTGGACTGCAGGATCCACAACTACCACGACTCTTAAGAAATACAGTTGCACCCTTTGCTGCCAAAGCAGGGACTCTATGTACCTTAATAGTGAACTCCAGTGGAAAAAAATACAGAAGCTGAAAACCCAAGGATGCAACTGAAAGATGAGTTATGAAGAGCAAGATGGAGCTCAGAATAATTTCACTGAAGATGGAGAAGGAAAAAATAGGGAGTAGGAATCAAGGGAAATATATGTGTGTGTGGGTTGTATATGTAAGCAATGAATTTTATGATGTGGTACGTTCTTATATCTGTTAAGAATTTCTTTTGAGCTCTGCATTTGAAAACTAAAAAAAAAATATTGCCAAATGAAAAGATGCTGCCATTAGGTATATTATCATCATTAGTAAGCCGTCACTTAGAACAGGTTGTATCTAGATGAAATCTATAAAGAAAGTTGCCATCAAAACACATCATTATTATTTGTCATGTCAGATAGTGACAATGGCTGAAGTTTCTCACCTTAGTTCATGACTAAATAGTCTATCCTTTCTGTCATCAAAGAAGCTGAGTTTGCTGGTCTTTGAGGGAGGCCTGACCACATGCTCTTTGTCCATTACTTTTTTGTGGGGAACCTGTTTGAAGGTTTTGATATGTATTTTGGTTGTTGAAGCTGCGTTATTTGCCTTATTTTTGCTAGCCTGGTACATGACATTTTTATTATAGCTTGTTGCAAATATGCCCACATTATATATAATTGGCATAGGTGAAATATATGTAGAGTTACTAACAGTAATAGAAATGTAAATAGCAATAATATAAAAAGATAGCTACTACTGATTTACACTTCTAAAGAGTAACTGTATCTCCAAAATAATTAGCCAAAAAAAATTGTGGTTGTATCTAGAAATATTTTTAAAATATAAACTTTATCTGTAGACCTTCATCCGTCCCTGTTTCCAGCTGAAATTGTGCAGCATAGAAGTTGATTAAAATTCTCTAACAGTGAACCTACAGGTTGCATCCTGTTATTGCATTCTTTTTTATTGAATAGTAAAATGATGAACAGTGCATGTAATACGTGGTAGAGCAATATTCCTTTATTTAATTTTGCAATTTAAAGTTAAGAACATTTTGGTTAATGGAAGGTGAAGATAGTGTTAAGGGGGTTATTATTTATCGATGATTTATACAGCAATGGGATTGTATTGTAAAGCACTGAGTTAGAAAAACTGACATGTTAACTCTTCTTAACTCTCACGCATTGGAAAATTGCCCTTGGTTCTTGCTGAATAATGCACGTCATTGGCTGATATATACAAGGCACGAACTGTGTATAGATTCATTTAGAACTCCCAGGTGGGAGAATTTAAGTGTGTTTTCAATGAAGAGTCTGTTATCCCTTGGTAACTGAGAACATTACATATGAAAAAATATGGCATCTACAATGAGTCATCTTAAATCCGGATAGAACTGGCTGACCCTGCCAAATTCACCTTTCTGAGCTAATCATGGCCTTTAATCACCAGATTTTTTTTTAATGGTAGCTGTTTCTCAGATGCTCTAGTTAGACATTTGCCTGGTAGTGATGATAATTTAGCAAGTCCCTATTAGAGATGTGGTGATGTTTTATTGCTAAAAAGCAGAATTAAAAAAAAAAAAATAATCTTGCTGGTTGCATTATTTCACCATTTGTAAGATAACTCATCTAGTGGACTGTAAATTCCCCAGGGCAAAGATTTTTACGTTTATATTTGTAATCTGTCATTCAGACCAACGGGACAAGGTAGTCCATAAACAACAATAACTGAACACCAGTTAATTTCAGTTTATAGGCTGAATAAGAAATTCAGTCTGCAATTTTGCTTTCTAGGCACGGTTATGTAATATTTTATATGGCAATTAACATTATAGCGGTAAAATTTTTAATGTGATCCCATGCCAGGAAAATATCCACAACCAGTCTAAACCAAATGCCTCCGAGGACTTTCTAGACTTTTCATTTGTTAATGTAAGTGCTGTTGTATTATTCTGACAAACCTAGTCAATATATTAATCCAATAGCTAAAAAAATACTCTTTTTCCTAAAATCTGATATAAAAGAATAAGTGCTTACTAGGCTGCAATAGCAGCACATATTATCTAGCATGGAGACAGTGCTGTTTTATCAGAAAAAGAAGGCATATTTCTGTGATAGTAATTTAATCTATTTCTAAACCGCATAAAGATAAAGGATAGTGAAAGTCTGAAGATGAAGATAATGAGAGTTGCTGAAGCTCAGAATGCCAGAACTTCAGCACTGAAAGATAAGCAACAGTCTTTTACTCTTCAGGTGTGTTACATGAGGCTGCCTATCAGAATGAAAATGAAAAGTAGTATTTTCAGCATTTTATTCTAATTTTTATTATTGCTTCGAATGCTGCTCTCTTTAATTACGGCAACAGATGTTAGCAGTACTGTACAATATGTGTCTGCACAATATGTGTTCTCTCACATTTTATTCTTGCAGAGAGTGAGACTTGGATTTATTTTTACTTAAAATTAAATAAAGAAATTTATAGGATGTTCAATAACTGGAATTCTTAAAAAGTCTCCTTACAAGGCATGGGGGAGGCTGAGAGTTCAAATGCGCCGTGTAACGTCAAGGGAAGTGTAGATTCTTCCTTCCCCTCTTTCTCTCTTCTCGGTGATGTAGGGATATTTTTTGAACAGAGAATAAGTGACAAGCGCATGTATTTTTTAGCTTGCTCAAAAAATAGTCGAACACCTGCCATACCGTAATACCACGATATGAACTGCAGTCAACTAAGGATTGTCCTGATCAGGAAAATAGAGATATTTATTGAAACCCACAGAAGATGCAAGCTTTGATCTGGCCCAGTATTTTGTCTTCCTTCATCTCTCATTTTGTACATCAATATACATACATACATACTATGTCCCCCCAGGCCAAAAGCTGAAACGAAATTCCAATAATGTAGGGAGATGGATTCTAGGCAACGTTAAAAAAAAATCCTGTGTGCCTGTGAAATCCAGATCCCCTTTTCCAGGGACATCTGGGGAATGCCAAGTGACTTAAAGATAGGATTTAGACTTCGCTGGCCTGCGTGCCTTCTTCTGAGTGCAATGCTGTCTTAAACAGCTTCCACCCCCTCTTCCTCCCCGCTGACCCTCCTTCGTCCCTTCTCTCTCCTGTCACTCTCTGTCTCGTTGCCAACAAAAATGTTTGATGATCTGAAAAATAATCTGAACTAGTTTTTTCCATCTGGATCTGTTCCCTGACATGTGTCCCAGTGTGACCACACACAGCTGTGCCGCCGTGGGGGTAGGAGTGGGAATGATTTTAGCTGAGTGAAGTAGATCTGCCGCTGCGTGTGAGACCATGGCCTCAGTCATTTCTACCATTTTTCACCTTAATCTTACTCCAACAATTAACTCATCCGCTACTGACCCATGTCACCTGTCATTCTTGAGCAGCTTTCAAATTCCACAGAGTCTAAACCTCTGCTTGGAATCAGGAAGGTGCTGCCCGATGAGCTCCCACAGAAGCAGGCAGTCCCTTTTGGCCACGGAAGGGCGGCCGTGTTAAAACGCAGCACAGAGCCTCTCATGCTGTAAGTCACCAGTGTTGTACACTGTGGAGGGGGTTTGCGCATCGGGGCACAAGCGGAGAGGTTTGTGCAGGACAGTGAATATCAGCGCTGTGCTCTTCCACATTGTGGGCAGCATCATTTTGCTCCTCATGGTTTCCTGGGCTGGTGGCTGCCCACCCCAGGTTATGGGCTGGAAAATCCCGCGCTGCCTCAGCGTGTTTTGCCCCATATGCAGTTTAAGGTTTTATGGTCTCTATCAACATGTCTGCTGCCATTTCTTGATCTTATACTTTCAGACAGCTCCTTCTTCTCTCTATGCCATGTGACGACATGGAGCAGCCCCGATGTGAAGGAAGAGAGCCACACAAGTGAGCATAATGACAGACAAGCCAGGTCTCTTCTGGTCAAGGTGAATGTATGAAGTAAGATAGAGCACATCTGTCTGTCATATGATGTGAAGAACTTCCAGCTAGCCCTGACCCAAGCTGGTAAAGAGTGTTGCGTCTATGCTTCACCTTTGGGTCATCAGCCCAGGACTGAAACTAAGATATGCAGTCCTTCTTCCTCTTCTGCTGTACAAGACACCAAGTTGTGAACAGTCTCCTGAAGATAAGTTTCTCATGTAAGACATCTCCAGACCTGGCAGATGAACATCCCCCTCACCTTGCCATACCTCTCCTGTTCTCCTGTGTCCTGCACACACCCTGTGCTGATGGCTG
>NW_008824306.1:1170288-1179032 GCF_000699105.1 Pygoscelis adeliae | reverse complement strand
TTTGTCAGTCTTGAGTCACTGCTAAGTGCTGAGGTGACCCAAGAAAACTTCAGTACCCATCTGGGGACTAGCTGGCAGCTGAATGGCAGCCTTGAACATGCCGTTAGCATATAAATGATAGTCTTAGGTGAGCAAAATGATCAATTGATGTCAAAGTGGCTTTCAGGATATGTTCTCACTTCTTCCTGGTGAAAGCCAAGACTCAAAAGTGAAACTTCTGTCATGGAAGAAAAGACAGGGCCAGAGACTGCCCACAGGGGACAGCTATTAGCTCACAGAGGGACATAAGATGTATTTTTCCCACCCGCTCATTTTCCTCCAAGTCAATGAAATTAGAATCTGACCCTTTTGTTCTGATAACCTTTGAAAAGGAGTCAGGCTTGCCAAAAACCTCTGCTAATACACCAAAGGAAAAGGAAGCAAGTCATAAACCATATTTTGGATCAAACAGTAACATTCTGTTGCGTGCATCTAAAACACAGTGGAGGGAACACAGTGCTGCTTTGGAATATGACTAGGGACATGAATCACGATATTAGCTCAATATTTGCCCAAAGAGTATAAACCACTAGGATTCAGGGACCTAAACTATGTTTGTAAGAGCTGCACAAGAAAATGTGTATTCTGCAGCCTTGTTTGTCTTAACTGTCCAATTCCTAGGTTTTCCCTGTATTCCAAGTAATTTTTTGTGTTCTTTTCCTTCTTTTTTGAACAAGGAAATTGTATAAATAACACTTATGATAATGAAAGAAACGCTCCACCTCAGAGACAGCAAAACATTGGCAGCATAACCAAATTTGGCATTGTCATAGATTTGGGTTGGCAACACTGACAATAATAAGCAACAGATCTTTTTAATGTAAATTTAGCACTAGACATCAAAAAAGTGATGATCGGTACCTGATAAAGCCGCCTCAAGAAGAGTTTGGTCAGTCTAGTGAAGATCACGTGGAGTCGTGCGAGTCAGTCAGCTGACTCTGAAAAGTGGAATATGGGGTGAGTCAGCAAGTGGCTGGCCTTGTGGTATTGGGAGAAGAAGGTGAGGGGTTTATGTTGTCTGTCTGATGACCCTCTGGTAACTTGTGACACTCTTGGACGCTTCAAACCAAATCTGAGAAGGGGCAGTGTTTCCAGCAATCCTAATTTATCAATCAAGTGTTGAAAAAATCCTGGTAGGTGGGAGAAGGACGGAGGTTTTCTTAATGACATGTCTGGACAACTTAGTGTTCTCTGTTGGTTTTGGCAGCCCCCCAGCCGGCCAGGTGGCAGGCACCTACCGGCAGACCAGCTCTCCAATGTGTATTTCCAGCCTAGTCCCAGTACTGGCTGTCTCCTACTGAAGTGGCAAGACAGAAAAGGGCAGCAAGGACATGAAGGAGAGATAAGTGGAGTCACCAGAAAGCCTGGGAGATATGAAGGCAACTGGAGATATTGCAAGGCAAAATGTTACAGGGACATGGAGGGTACTATGAAAGGACTTAGGGGACATGTGGTGAACTTAGATACTGGAAGCAGAGAGGGGTTATTTGGGGTGGAAGAGGAGAGTTGTGGGACATTGAACTGCAGGAAATCAAGGTTCAGTAGTTCTGCTCCTCAGGGAGCAACTTGTCTTCAGAGCTTGACAATATTCCACTGTGGTTAAATGTGTCTGGAGGGATTGGTTTATTGCTATCATGATATATGGATCTCTTACAGATCTCAGAGGTTGTGAAGGGGTTCAGTTAGCAATGGCAGGCTATAAATGGGGAGGAAAAGGATGTCAAGCTTAACAGTAGGGAGGAAGGAAAACTAAAATAATAAATATTGATTTGGAGTATGTCTTTTATTATCTCTGAGCGAACAGGAAAATGTTATAATAATGTGATCTTTATGTGACCCATAAATTATCCACGTGAAGCTTTTCTGCATTGGTGTTGACTAATCAACGAACCATTCTGGCGAGCTGTTGGCTATACTGTTCATTCAACAGCTTGAGTTTGTTACCATATTTCATTGTATTCCTGTAGGCTGTACATTTTTATTAGTTTATCGTGATTTGTGGGATGCATGCCCTGGACTCAAGGAAATCACTTTTACCAGGTGGTTCGAATCAGTAAGAAAGAGTCTTGTCCTGAGTTCAGTGATCCTTCGATCTGTTCCCTATTGCACCACACTGTATAGCTGAAGAGAGCTAAGTAAATCCCGATAATAACAGACGTTTTACAAAGTTAAAATCTTTCATGTGGATCCTGACCATATACTGAAAGTGAATTGTAAAGCTAAAACAAGCACTGGATACACAAATTGAATGCTGCATTAACCTACCAGTGAGAGGCATTTTTGGAATAACAAATGTAATTTTTTGCATCTAAAATTTATTTGGATTTCATCCCTCTCTGACATCACTTTCGTGGATGACCAGGGGATTTGTGTATGGACAAGCCTAGTGAATTTTCTGTTACTATGGGTACACATGGAACACTTCCAAGAGGGGACGTCTGCAGGAAAGCAGGGTCGTGTCTGTGACCTTCAGCTTCTTCCCAAGAAACCTGAAACAGTGTTGAAACAAAAATGAAGGCATGGGCTGCACCAGGAGCTCTGTAGAGGTCACAGGTCCTTGGCCACATGGTGCCACATAGGGTGTGTGTGTGGGAGGTGTGTAAGGCAATTTTTGCTTTCCTGCAGGTGCTTTCCTGCAGACCACGTCCCTCCCCTCACCCCTGTGCAAAATGGGACACCCACCTGACACCACCTCCTTCCTGGGACCTGTGGACCCCTTACCCAGTTGGCCTCATCTCCTCACACCCCCCTGCGAGAAGTGGCCAGTTGGTGACTAGGATGGGGAGGAGAGAGGGCCAGGGCTGGTCCAGCGCTCTGTTAGGTGGACTGGCTCCTCCACAGCCTTCCCAGCTTGGTTAAACATTGGAACAGGCTGCCCAGGGAAGTGGTTGAGTCCCCATTCCTGGAGGTATTTAAAAGACATGTAGATGAGGCGCTTAGGGACATGGTTTAGTGGGCATGGTGGTGTTGGGTTGACGGTTGGACTCGATGATCTTAGAGGTCTCTTCCAGCCTTAATGATTCTATGATTCTATGATTTTATAATAGAGAGGCAAAATGGGCCCTGACCCAATCTGTCCTTTCCCTCCATTGCAGGTGCAAGCTGGGAGCTTCCCTTTAACGGAAGGGTCTCCACTCTCCTGGACATGCAGCTCGGGACTGCATTTCTCCACGTTCAAATTAAGGTGCTAAGGTTTCAAGACCCAGGGATTACACCTGGACACCTCATTGCTTTGAATTCATTATTTTTGTTTAAAAAGTGTTCTTCATATGGAATAACATGAAAAGGAAAGTAAAATTTATTGTCCAAAAAACATTCCCCAAGGAAAAAAATGAGTAACGTGGCAACTTGTGATTCCTCAATATGTAGGTCAGATGGAGGAAATGTAAGTGGTGGTATGAATATCAAGTTTTTCCCATTCCAGAGTCAAGAAGGAAAAGTCATCCAAAGAGACAGTGCAGATGTTCACCATGTGGTCACATGCCTTTTTTTGTGGTCTGGCGAAGAGATCATATAGCTAGTATCAATACTTTAAGACTTAATTAGATGTCAATGCCTTAGTTGCATATATTGAAGTAGATGTATTAAAGTTATTTTTGTCTCTTAGAGCCATTATTTCATGCTACCTGCAGAAAGGCATGGGGGGTTAGGGTACCTCTATGCTGGTAATTACTTATGTGTAAGCCACCCAGTTACATTTTTGTCCCATTTCCATTTTTTTGGAAAAGCTTTGCTCAGATCCAGCAGTTGTAGTGCTATTCTGAGATGAGCCTAGCTAGGTCTGCTTAAGTCTGGGATATTGTCTGATTTCTGTTGGTACCTTTTCTGTCCTACAGGTTTTGGGTGACAGGCTGGCTGAAGTGATGCACCTTCACCTGCTCACAAGCATTTACATGTGACCTGAAGGAGGATTTTCTTTTACATTTTCCACTTCAGAATTCCACTATTTTGCTTATTCAGCGCAGGTTGTGAGGCTCAGGCCATCTCTTGACTCTCTGTGGGAAGTTACCTGTATGTGGAAGGTGAGAAAGTGCATTCACTTCTACTTCAGTTACCTGAATCGTGTCAATAAAGTCCTTCTTGGGCAGGGGCTGTATGTGGCCTCCTGCAGCCCCCTCTCCCGGGTTGACCAGAGGCAGGAGGGAGCAGAGAAGCGATGGACTACATCAGTGCAGGAGAGCAAGGTGGCTGCACAGCGCTTGCAAAGAGTCTGGCCACAGATCCATGACCTGGCACCAGCCCAAGCCCGGGAGGCTGTGAATCCCTTCCGCTCGCAGTGGAAAGCACTGCTACCGCAGCAGAAATCAGCTATTATATTTGTGCGCACAGGAGGGTAACAGAGACAAAGATCAAAGCCCATTTACTGGTGCAAAGTTGGATCGCATCATTAGCAATAAAAAGAAGGGTGTTTTGTTTTGTTATAGACCATTTTTTTTGAATCTCTGACTTTCCATTTACACTATTTCTTCTCTCAACTTCGTGAATTCTTGTATTTGTCATTCTGTTTATCGGTCTGTGAAATCTGTGTGCATGTGTGACTATCTTGCGGTGTAGTTTGCATATACTATGTTGCATGTGCCGAGAAATATGCTGGTGGAAGACTTTGAACATGAAACACATTTAAAGGGCCTGAGCTTGCATGATGTGTGAAAATCAGATCCCTGTAAAGTCCCACACGTTAGATGACTAAAGATGAGGGCACGCAGAATCGGTGACCACTTTAAAAAATGTATTTCTCCTTACCAGATCTCCTCCATTAAGAGGAGACACTGTAAGAGACAAATTATGGGGTTTGTGTAAGTTATTTTTCTTTATTAGAGCATTGATGCTTCGAGTATTCGGGAAGCGTTGTTTCTACTGATGCTCATTACTATTGGCGCTCCAGTGCAAATAACCAGCGTCCGACACAGTCAGGATTTTTTCTGAATGTTGTTCTGTCTGACGCTACATACTTTTTCAAAAGGAATTTTTGTAAACTTTTAAAACACTGAAGTCTGATTGCTTTGAAATTTTAAATTTCAAAAGTTTCTTTGCAACAGGGAATGGTAAAATGAAAGCTGAACAGGCACCTCTTCCCACACAAGCAAATTTTTTGCATTTTTCAAATGTTTCTGCTGCTGGTTGCTATTGAAACTTTGAAAAACCTTTCTAGTGCTTAAGTGTGACACAAAAGAGGGACTTTCATTTTTCTTTTTCAAAAGTGAGGAAATTTCAAAATTATTGAAGGCGATAAAAGGGAAAATGAAAAGCAAAACCAGAACAACTTTGATATTGTCAATTTTACTGTGTCAGTGTGAAAAGGAAAGAGGGAAAAAATGAGAAAGTCTCTCTCTCTGTATGTATCTTAATTTTGGCAGGTTTCACATTTGATTTTTTTTTTTGTGAAAGATTCTGATTTGCAATAATAGCAATTTTTCTTTGAAATCTAAATCTTAATTTTCAGATAGTTCTGGGAATAAATCTGTCTTGTTTTTTGGAAAAAAGGAGCCCTTCTAGATATGAAGTGAAATGTTTTTTGCTATATAAAGAATTCTAAATTTGGACAGTTAAACTAGAAATAACTCATAATATGATAATTGACTATATGTCTTTGATTCCAACAATTCCCCCTCCCTGAATTATGGGAGAAAATTAACTAAACTTGCTTGTTAGTAATAACTACCTTGTGCCTATTCCCGTAAGCCAAGACTGTCATCTGCAGACATGAATAAAGACTATTGACGTTATACTCACTGAATTTGAAGGAAATTTCTTGCAATGTGTAAAAGTAATCATGTGCAAATATGTTTGCAGATTGGGACTCTATTCTCACCCAAATATATAATGCAGTTTCCAGGTGGTAGCTATCTGATATTATGTCTATTTTTGTTTTAGCACAATGAATACTCAGCAGCAGAGTAATACTGCTCACTGCCTTTTCCTTCTAATATTGTTCATGGCAGAAATCCAATTTATACAGTGCAAAAAGTCATTATTTCCAATAGGCCGAGGATCTTTCCTGGAGAGAGCATAAGCAATGTCTTCTACTCCTACTTGTGCCATTCATGATATTTCAGTGATGTGAGTTAGCATATAAAATCCATTACCCATAGAAGGATTGTGGGAGGGGAAAAAAAAACAGAGACAAGAAAACAGGGAACATGCCTAGTGCTGTGAGGCACAGGGAATTAAAAGCAAATAGCAAAGCAGGTGGAAAAATCCGACAAGGAAGCTTAATACACTGAAGAAGTACTGAGAGCTTGTGGCCCTGGGGAAGAGAACTGCAACTGGTGTCTTGGTGACATCGTTCCGCCCCCGCACACCATTGCTGGGGAGTTAACTATTGTTAAACAGCACTTTTATGAGGGGCTTGCCACAGTCCCCAAGCTCTTTCCCGGATCACTTTTGATGTATGAAGAAAGGACTTGAGCGGCGATCCCTTTCTCACCTGGAAGGCTGTAGGGACTCGGTGCCAAGTGCAGCTCTTCAATTGTCTTTTGAAAAAAGACTCCAGCAGGATGCTAAAGCAAGAACATGTTTTGATCATTGATTTCGTAAACAGGAGTGACTCATGTGCCATCTGTTTTGTCCCTCCACTTGATCATATGCGCTCCCTGTTTGTGCTGGTTAATATATTTGCCATCTATTAAAGGGAGAGGAAACTTTTCAGCAGTCAAACCAAACATGCCTGAGAAAGGCTGAAGTTTTGAACGGGGCTGGTTGGAAAGCCGCTGCCACTATCACTTTCCACTGAAACATCCAGTTCTGGGGCAAGGACGTGCTGGGTGACAACCCACTGAAATCCTGTGAGAATGGGTCGGGGATTTCTGCATGTCTGAGGCACATCTGCATTATGTAAAACAGTGACTGCACTAGCTCCAGAGCGTACTAAATGCACCACATCGTGCCTGGGCTGGCAGACCCTGCTCCTCTGTGCCCGTTGTCACAGCCCAGTGGTGCGCAGAAGCGGCTGTCCTGCTTTGGAGCCTCAGGGGGACTCTTCAGCCTGGAAGGGAGAGGACCAAGCATGAGTTATGATGCAGTGTGGATTTGTGAGCGGTACGGAGAAGGTGAGCGGCGACTGCTCAGAGCTGCCCGGAAGAGACCCTTCCTCCAATGCAGAAACTAGGGGCGGGGGTCGACAAATGAAAAGCGGCAGTTGGCAGGTTCAGCAAAGCCCAGGAGCTATTCCTCTACCCAACACCTAGCTGAACGGTCGAACTTGCTGCGGGATGCTGAAATCATATCTGGGGCTTAAAAGGTGCTTGAATAAATGAATGGGAAAAAATTTCCATCAACAGCACTTCTGGCTCATTCTGCAGTGTAAACCCTACATGATGTTGGCACTAAAACTTGGACTCCGAAATCACTAAGCCTTATAACAGACTCAAAAGACCAATGCCAGAATAAACTGGAAAACTGGATTACTGGTGCCTCCGCCATTCATAGGCTGTCATTTTACCAGACTTTTTGCCTCTGAGGTCTTAATGGTCAATTAAAGAGTCCACCAACTCAGATGGTTAATAACCCCATCCGAGGAGAAGGACTGTGGAGTAGCCAGAGCATGGCACACTCCACCCATTTCCTAGACATTGCCTAAAATCACCTTAATATGATGGTGACAGAGCTAACAGGCATTAATAGATGGTATAATTGGAGGAAAATCAGTAACAACTTGCGCTCTTGTTAAGCATTACATCATGACAGTAGGCAAAAAGCATAAGCGGCGCCAAGGAATGACTTAGGAGAGCACAGCCTGCCCAAGGAGCAGCCTTCCTTCAACAAACTCCATCTCTCCTTTGATGCCTTGCTATCATGCGCTTGAAAATCATTCCTCCTAGGTTTTAAGATTTTATATACAAGTATATTGTGAGAGAAGCACAAGATATGCTGTATAAACATGTAAAAAATACATCTTGAATTGCCTGTAGTTTCAGGTCCCCAGTGGGCAACCTGACTGTCACATACAACACCCTAAAAAGAGCTCACAGGTCTGGTGACATAGTTTCAGCCTCCCAGCTCAAGCCTCGACACGAGCCAGGATGTGTCACAATCTTGCTCTAACTGGTTTCTTTTTCTCCTTAATCAGTGAAAATGTTACCTAGCTAAATGAGAAAGAGGAACAAACTGTACCTATCACCAGAAAATCTCCCTCAGAAACAGTTTCCAAACATATGCATAGGTAATGAGTCTCTTTTCCTGACTATGTGTCACAGCACTCAGTGCTCTTCTGGTTGTATTTCGCAAGCTGGCATTGCTTTTTAATACGCTTGCTCCTGGTCTACTCTGAATCAGTTCTTTTGCATATTCTCTGGCTGTTTTTGTGAGAAACCGCAGTTTTACCAGGCAGTTTCTGTCAGCCCCATGCCATGCTGCTTGATGGAGCATGATTGTCAGCTCTCTCTAGTTTTTCATTTTCACCTTTCCTATCTCTAGCCACGTCTTTTTGCAGTGCAGCGTGAAACCCTTTGTAATGGAAAAAGGTGCAGAAGCCATTCCAGTGGCTCTCACTGTGATTCCTTGCCAGCAACAACAGCCACAAATGCACAACGGTGTAATTCAGTACAAGTATGAATGCATTCAGAAAATATGTGCGAGGTGTTGTTCAGAAAGCCCAGCCTTTTGCTCATGAAATCTCTGAGAGCTTCTTGTGCATTACATCAGATTTCTCAACAGTTTACAAGTCTTTCCTCCCTCCCCCCCCCCCCCCCCCCCACCCTCCTACC
>NW_008824306.1:1156103-1170148 GCF_000699105.1 Pygoscelis adeliae | reverse complement strand
GAAACATTTGTCACGGTGGATTGTTTTATTCAGCCCTGCTGTATGTAAAATGCAGAATGTTAATACTTTATTTGGCATAAACATGCATAATTTGGGAAGACAGGTGAAGTGATGGATTAATCATCAGGCTTTTAACTTTAAGTCTTGTTAGCTGCAGTTTTAAAAGTTGTTTATTTGAAATTACAGGGTGGATATGATGTCTAAGTGGAAGCTCTTTACATATATAAACTAAAGCTGCTTTTGCTGTTGGTAATAAGCTAGAGGTTTGATTTAAAATCTGTCATTTTCTCTCATACTTGCATGTTCAGATAGACTTATTACCAATAACCCAGTGGTAAAGGTACAGCTACCGCAGTGGCAATAACATTTTCCTTCTGCTTTCTATGAATGTCTCTAAGCCTTGACTTACAGGACCTCTCCTGCTTGTTGTGGGAAGGTAATTCCAGCTGGATGCACATCTCACCTTTGGCATCTATTAAAATGTCTAACTCTGGCGGTGTTTGTGGTAGCGGATTTGCGCCGCGGCTTTCTGTCAGCCACGAGTTCGAGCAAGGGCCCCGTCATCCCGAAGGCAGCCGGGCAGAAGCAATGCCTGGCCAATGTCAGCCCGCAGATGAGCTTGGGGGAAGCTCCTATCACTCTTTTGCCATTTTCTCGAGCCTTCCAGCCCACCTGACGTTCAGATATTTGACACATGAAACTGCACCTTTGGGTTGGGAGAGCAGAGCCATGTTCCTGGCTTTGCCCTTCCCCGTCACCTTTGCAAGCCTGATCTGCAGACCAACACCCCCAGACTGGGCTGCACAAGAGTTCCCCAAGAAAGAGTCCTGCTTCCCTGCTGAGAGGGGTTTGCTAGTTCCTCTTCTGGAAAATTACAGACATCTGGATACATGACTATGAGTCTTTGGCATAGAAATAAATTGAAACTAATTTTGCTGCTCTCATTGAGTAGGGAAATCTCCCTTTATACAGCTCACAGCTGTCCCAAGTCACCTTCCTCAGTATCTATTTATAGATTTTATGCTCAAGACATCTCAGCTTCAAAAGAAATTCTTCTTAGGAAAGAACGCAGCATTGTCTGGGAAGATAGGGGTACTCCTGCTTTGAATTTGTGCTGTGGAAGAGAGAGAGGTGAATATTAGTTTTGTCAGAATGGCCATTGAACCAAAAGAATGGAAAAATGTTCACCTGATGCTGAGCCAAAAAGTGTATTTTTAAGGATTCTTTTGTGAAACTCAAACATTTTATTTAAACTAAAAGGAGATTTTTCAACTTTGTTTTGGGACTATTTAATCCTTTTAACTTTTTTCTGCTTTAGATTTTGTTTAGATAAATAGTGTCATTTCAGAGGAATTGTTTGTTTTGATGTCAGACAGAATATGTAGGTATTTCTGAAATGAAACATTTATTAAGCAGCATCCAAACACAGTGTTTTGATGTAATATTTCCAGTACTTTTCAAGCTCTATTTCACAACAAATTTTTTAGTTCCCAGGGATGTTTTGCCCAGTTGAGGCAGAGGCTGGTCTGGGTCAGACAAAGACAATAAGCAGAAAATCCTTCCTAAAAGAGTTAGAGACAGAAGAGTATTTTAAGAAGCAAATCCTTCTTCCTTGACCAGTGCTGGAGGGAAGCAGTTGATTAAATGGTCTTTAGCGACGCTGGGTGATGCTCTTCTATATTCTACTCTCGGGAACTTGTAATTCTTATCTTTCAGATCTGAGAAGAGGTACAAAAAAACCCGTGTTGCTAATTGGTATAGCAAGCTGGCACATAGTTATTTGTTGCCAGAGATATGCGCTTTTCGCTTAATGGTTCTAACGTTTCAATTTCATTTGTGACTGCCCTGTTTAGAGGTGAAAGCCCTGATGTCTGTGTTCAAGCCTAGCCTATTCACAACACTGAAGACGCACCTTGCCTGCCAGAGTATAACCATCCTTGGGAAATACACTTACCCTGAACAAGAAAAGAAAGAAAGTGTGAGGAAATCATGCTCAGCCTCACAGCGGCTTGGGGGCATGGCGCTGCAGCAGCCTCGCCCCCCTAGCAGTGTATAGCTTGGCTTTGTGCAATCCACCTCAGATAATGTCCACTTCAGCGTGTCTTTGACAGGAGAAACTCTGGAAAACAACATTTTCAGCAGTCAGACAGGAGGAGATGAAGACTTGCCAGCATTTGTCATCTGACAGTAAGTAAGTAAACAGGTTGGCAACAACATCTAAGATTATATCCTCTCTGCTTGGGACTGTGTTATATTTCAGTTGAGCTTATGACAGAAAAGCTTGCGTTTATCTTTTATCTTCAACTTTCACATTGCTGGTTGTCTGTGAACGGAGACACTGCGGTGCTTGTAGCTGGACCAGGCTGGAAGGCGTTGGGGTCCAACAAAGGACTTCTGGGGAGTCACATCACGATGAGGCCACACGCAGACCGTGCCACGGTGTAAGAGCATCACCTCCAAGGCAGCTCAGACGCACTCTTTTCCAGAACGTGAGGTTTGACCCTGCCATCGGTTGCCTTCCTAGGAGGAATTTCTTCTAAAGTGCCTTTTATCTGCTTTTCTCTTCCTAAATCACTGTTGCAATTGTTCATAGTTGGCTGTGTTTAGTTTGTATTTATACAGCTTTCCTGCACTGAATAACCACTGTTTCATATTAATTATTGGAACACAATAAGGAAAAGAATTGGGGAGAAAAGGAATCAGCTGTGAAATTATCTATTCATAGCAACAGTTTCCTGTATTTACCAATAAGTTTTTCACTTGCCTAGATAAAGGTATTTTATCCTACTCATTCTTGTTTGTTTTCTTGCATTGGAATCCTGTTTTCCTTCCTTCCTTCCTTCCTTCCTTCCTTCCTTCCTTCCTTCCTTCCTTCCTTCCTTCCTTCCACTCTTCTATTTATGTAACGTTCCTATTGTAATTTGCTGCATTGGAAGAGGAACTGTTCAAGCTCAGTTTTGCCCTAGCCCGAGCCTCTGTACTTTTTGGAGGACAGGATTTGTTGGGTAAGTGGATTAGCGTCTCTTTTTGCTGTCCAGGGCTGCATCAAATTGCTACTATAATCATAAGGGATAAAATCTTTGGCAGTTAAAACTACATATTTTGGGGGCTGCTGCCTTTTGCACACCACACATTTGGGACCTCTAGGTGTTATCTGGAGTTTGAGAATTTTATCGGATTTATTTTCAGATTTTTAATAAAGGGATGGACTCCATTTAGAAAGCAAGTTTATCATCACCCGGCCATGGCCTGTTTGTCACTGTGCACAAGAGGATTTTAAATCTGCACTTTAGAAGATAATAATGAATAGAGATTCTGCTGACTGTGCTCCCTTTGGCTCCAGGATTGTGTCCAGACATCTGAGCTGTAGAAACAGGGAGATAGAAGCAGATTGACCACATTGTTTTATAAACCACGACAAACGTGCAGCATTTTGAGTAAAACCCTAGCTTCCCGCTACATTACTCCTGTTCCACATCTGCTTCCCGGCCCCACTTGCATGCTGCTCTTAGCTTTGCTACAGGAAATACGTAGCAGCAGTGTTGATCACAAACACTACTACAGACTCTTTTATTCAACCAAAAGCAATTGCAAAATGGGACTGTGTCTGCCAGGCAAACACACGGTCCAGGTCAGAAATAGGTTAATTAAAAGGAGATAAGCAAGGCAGGAAGTCCTGAAATAGATATTAGTTGGCATGATCTTGACTTTGAATCTTACTTAATAGTTTTCCTTTTCAGACAGTTTATTTCTTTTCTAGATCTTATTCTTTTGGGCAAGGAGGAGAGGAAATGTGATTAAATGAGATTAAGTGGTGTTTAATTAACATTTTTTCTCTTTCCAGCTGTATGCCTGCTACTCCTTGTGTTGAAGTCAGTGTTCTTGCATTTGGTGGGGACAGAACCAGAGCATGAATAAATAATTGAGTGCAGTTCAGTGAAAAGTGCTTCATGTGAAATTTCAGAATTGTGATGACACTGGATGCAGCAAACTCACATTTAACACGGGTAAAAGACTGTGTGTGCTAAAGCACAAGCCTGTGCATTTGCTTGATTAAAGTTCCTAGAGTCAAGGCAATGGGGAGGGAGGAGGGAGGGATGGAAACCTATGGCAGCTTGATGCATTTTGACTGAGAAGGGCAGGAGGCGGCATCAAATCTCTCCCAGGTCCTGCCACACCTGTTCCATGGGCAGGATCTATGCTTGCAAATCCATAGCCAAACAGTTACCTCTTGGCTTATGCAGGCACTCGCGTACAAGTGTCGGGTCTGGTTTACCTTATGCACACTTAAACTTGCTCATTACAGTGGTAACAAGTCCTCTTTAGCTCTCTCGTTGCACAGAGAGAACATTTTTCTTCTTCTACAAGTGGGACATGCCCTTATTTCGGTGACACGGCTAACTTGGAGGTGTGGATGGCCTATACAGGTGGCTCAAAAATCATTACAGAAAGCTATTAATGAAAATAATTTCCAAAGTGTATTTTCAGGGGGATGCAGCGTGTGAGCAGCAGCCACCTGTGGTACGGGGGTGGGGATGCGAACAGCAATGCATGCGGTGCACCCTGCATCAGGGTGTCAGGACATTGAAGAATGGCAATTCACAGTCTTATCAGACCTGACACAGTCTTGTCAGGGTAGCTATCCGGACTGGGATGTCAATACTCTCTGAATTGTATAGGCTTAGTTAGACCCCTGAGACAATGAAGAGATACTGACCACCTGATTGCCAAATCCGGCCTTCCTTGCATCGTAGACGTTTCAGACTTGAAGTTGAGATTGGAAAGCTATATAACTCCCTCAGCCACATACAAATGAATAAAAGAATTTCTTTTCTCTAGAAATCAGATCCTCTATGAGATGAACTTCCCATGACTTTTTGGCAGTAAGAGGTATGTTTTTCGCTGAGTTGTATTCTTCACATATTGACTGTGCTTCCTATGAAATTACAAATACATTTAACATGAAATTGGCCAGATTTCACTATCAATTTTCTCATTTTCGCCTTTGGAGAAGGATCTCACAATGCTTGGTGATTGGGCAATAGAATGACAGAAGAAATTCAATGTCAATAGATGCAAAGTGATGCATATGGGAAAAAAGCACCCTAGCTACCTACAGAATGACAGTTTCTAAATTAGCTTCTAATGTTCAGGAAAGAGATTTGGGAGTCATTACTGATAAGTCCCTGTGAAAATCGGTTCATTGCTCAGCGGTGGTCAAAAAGATTATTAGGAATTATTAGGAAAAGAATAGAGAGCAAACAGAAAAAAATAGCCATGCTACCACATAAATTCATGATGCATCTGCATCCTGGATATTATGCAATGAACTCATCACCACAGCTCAGAATGGAGAGCTGAAAGTGGCCCAGAAAAAGGAAGAAGCAAGCTCAGTGAACGGAGTGGTTTTTGTGTGAGGAAAGGCAAAATATACTGGGTATTTTCAGCTTGGGGAAAAGATGAAGCTTGATAACATCATGAATGGTAATGGGTAGCTGAAGGAAGAGATTAATTATCATTCCTGACAATATAAGAATACGGGCTGATGAAATAATCAGCTGGGCATTTAAAAAGGGAGCACTTCATCACCCAGCACGTGGTGAAGTTGTACAAGTCATGGCCATGGGATATTGTGGAGACCAAAATAATAAATGGGCTCCAAAGCTAATGGGGCAAATTTGCAGAGGATAGGGCCATCAGTTTCTGTTCAAAATGACGTTCAGGATGAAACCCCCAGCTCAGAAGTCACTATGTCACTGATGACCAGAAGCTGGGAGGCAGGGGAGGGTCACTCAGTGTCTGCATTACTCCTCATATGCTTCACTTGAGCGTTTCCTTCTGACCACACTCAGGGTCTAGAGCCAGGTGAATCTTTGCTTTTCCATATGATGACAGTATTGCTGTTCTTCTGTTACACTTTTCTGTCATTAAAATTTATGACTGAAATATTTATTTATTTTCATTTGTATGCTTTTCCACATCTTCCATCACCATATCATGTGGGTGACCTAAACGTATCAGTGAGTTTGTCCCTCACAGCTCTTAAAAATGGCAGATAAACAGCTAAATCCCCATTTACAAGGGGATCCTCACCCTGGGAAGAGTCTGCTGGGCTGGGAAGGGCCCTGAGGGAGTGACAGCTGCCTTCCTCCTCCTCACACTCCGTGTGATGCCCTGAAGAAATGGCTGTGCAGCGCCTTCCCATGCCAGCCATTCCCCTGCCAGCCCTCCCAGAGCTGGCCGCCGCTGGGCTGCATCCAGTCCTTATGACTAAGGCACAGTGAGAGAGGAAAATAAAACCCCTCAGTGTGGCAAAACCCACAAGTCCTTATTCAACACTGAAGTGAAGCCTACATGGTTTGGTCAAAGTCCAGCAGCACATCTGTGGAAGAGGTGGAAGCTGGATCCAACCCCTTTCTTGCTAACCTGTAATTACAGTTGTCAGTGCAAGACACCTAATATATCCTTCTTCAATCTTCTTTTTTCTCTTGGTGTAACTTTTTCTTGTATCCAGTGTGCTGTAATTCTGGGTTTTTCCCTTTATAGTAGTTAGTTAGTTTCTTGGCGTAGTCCCTGACCACAAATACTTTTGAGTGGAACATCTGGTTCTAATGTGCGCTCTAGAAATGTAACTTTCTGCAATATTCCACTTTTCTCCCAAATGATACTTTTCCTCTTGTGTTTGCCCAGAACAGCTTGTAAGCTGATCAATATCTGAAGCAACAAAGGATCCATTTGAGAACAAAGACTTCAAAAGCCGCATAAGTGATTTCCCAGAACTTGGGGCCATTGCAGGAGAGGTAGTTTGCAGCCTGGCCACGCACACGGGAACACTGTGGGGCTGCCTTCCTCCTCTTTCTCCATACTGGCTTTCCCCACTGCTCCTACCAGTTAGCATAACTGCAGAGCCAATCTCAGCTTGTTTCTTTCCTGGTGATCCCACCTAGCTATCTTCTCGTTTTTTCAGTTGTCCTTCACTTCTAGCCAAGCCCATTCAAATGTCCAGAGGAGGAAATATTGCTACCCGGTTCCTTCTGTTGTTTCTCACTGCCATTACAGCTGCTTTTTCAGAGTTACTAGCTTAGGAGCCGTCCTGTGTTAAGTGAGTAAACAAACCTTCATCTGCTTACAGGGGGAGTACTGCTCTGCGTTAAAGAGGCTGTGTAGTCAGTAAAGTGGAGATACAGGATGATGTTTAATGTACTTTCAGGCATGGGAAACACGAAAAGCCAGCTGAACTCCAGAGAAAACTGTAGTGCGCTTCTGGTATATTTGCAACACAGATGATGTAAATAATATATGACTCCTGGAAGGAGTGTAGGAATATATAAAGTTTTATGTAGGGGAGCACTGCACGCGTGTGGGAGATTCAGATGCATCTACAAGTCACGGGCTGGATGCCAAACAGTGCAATGGTGCCCACTGTAAACAGGGCTCAGGAACTGAATTACTTAAGTAATTAAAGTCGATCGTGACTCACATGCTGAAAGGGTAAATTGTGCGCTGCCACAATCCACCAAGTTATTTAACTTTGGGAAAACAAAGCTCCTCAGTGACGGGGGAGGAGGATTTATTATTCCATTATTTTATCTTTACAAGCTGAGCCATAGGCAAATATGATCATGGTTTTTAAGAGTTTGCCTGAGCGGGGTTGTCTTACCGGCCAACCACTTCATCATTACCATAAAGCACGGAGAAATAGAACATGATTCAAACACGTGAAAAAATGTGGCTTAACCGTTTTAAATCCTTTAGGGCTCTCACCGTTGAGAGGTGAACAAATCTATGCATGCTGCGAGGGGCCTGCTGTCCAGCTGTGTCTGCACTGGCAGCTGTGCTGTAACTATGCAAGGTGGAGCTTCCTCTGGTGAGGTGCTCCCACCCATCCTGGGGTGGGCACAGGAGGAGTGCTGGATGCAGGAGCCCGGGGTTTCAGCCTTCAAGGAGCTGAGGTTGAAACCCCACTCAGCTCCCAAGAGCCTGCCTCATAGATTTCTGTGTCCTGAAAACCTACTGGTTTACTCTGCTCTGTGAGGCACACTTAGGATGTGATTTCTTTCCATTCAGCTGCCCTGTCCTTTTGCACAGCCACTCTTCCAAGACCCCTCCTCTTCTTCATTAAAAAACAGAAGGTAGAAGAGAAGGTCCCAGCTCAGCCCTCGCCTCCCATTCCCAGTTCACCCTTTTTGTAGTGTTCCTCTCTCCTCTTGACCCAGAGAATATGCCTAATGCCTTTTTCAGTGTTAGGATCTGCAGCTATTCTTTTTTCATCCGCTTAGCATGACCACGAATGTCTGCCATATGGGCCAGTCTCCTGATATTTTAATCTGGCCTGAGTTTTGGGTCAGTAATAAGCAATAAGAACGATTATAAAAAAGTTTGTCACACTTGAAATAAAACAATTTTTTTTTTTATTCCTCCAAGCCATATTCCTAATACAGCTTCTTGGACACCTGAGAAAATGCTTACATTGAGATTTTCTTCTGATTGCATTGAAGTGATGCCAGCAGGACAGAGATTCCCTCTGTAATCATTTGCATGCTTTTGATGCTGTTTAGCACATGGTAAATGTGATGAAATAGAGGAAAATGATTTGTGTTGCTGGAGGTCAATAGAAATTTCAATAATTTTACAAAACATGTCTGGAAAACTAGCTGGCTGGGATAGTCGCACCAGAGAGACCTTGGTCACCTTGTGTAGCAGCCAGCAGCCTCTTTGAAACCTCCCCAGAAATATCTCTTAGCTTGAAGCCTGGTCTTTGGTGGCTGCTGCGTGGGCGCTGCATACAGCCTCTGGAGCAAAACTGCTGCTGTGCTGCGCCATTACCTTCCCCCAGCAGCTCTAGGAGCACGGTGGCTGCGGGGAAGAGCTTTCATTGCCGTGGAGGAAACCAGGGCAATTGGCTGATAGAGCTCTAAAGGAGCAGGGATGCAGCGTTTTGGTGTTTTCCGAGACTGCATGACCTTCTCTTCGATACAAATAATCTGGCAGACAGGTACAAAGCAGCCACTGGTTTTGTCTGCTGCTTTCTCAGACGATCACAGGGACCACAACCTTTGGTCAGTCACTTAGTGCAGCTGTGTGGCACTAACGGGACCTGGCCCTGGGGTCCACAGCAGAGAAACCCCATGAGGGGCGGGCTGCTGCCAGCACCTGACCAGGAAAAGCTTCTCAGAAGTGAGAAGGATCAGGTTAGAAACTCAAGCAATTTAATCACCGTCTTTTGTAAGAAATGTTGCGACAGGTAATTTTGTCCTCGTTTATTAAAACTATTCTTTGATCTGAAAAGAAAAATCTCATTTTATAGGAATAGTGGAGTTGTCTGGAAAAGGTATTTTGAACTCATTGAGACATAGCTGGCAAATTTTAATTATAGAGGAGCACTTACTTTAGCACTTTTTAGTCATATTTTACTCCTCTGAAAGCGTGGCGGGTCTGAGTCAGCAGGATGCACAGCTGACTCCAGCCCAGGGAGGAGGCTGGGCAGAGCAGACTGCAGCCTCCAGATGTTGTGCACTATTTTCTTTTCAGTGGCCTTTTGTAACCCTCTTGGAGACCGGGTGATATACAGATTAAGGACATTTTTTTTTTAAAAGGGAGAATCTAGATAACAAAAATGGCTAGGAACAGTACAGTTTCTGCTGGTCTGACTCAACAGCATCTGCCTCACTTAAAGCACTGAGAGATTATTGAAATAAGGCAGGTGTCCAGGTTTCATTGAAGTAAATATTTTAAGCTGTTTTTGTACGGAGGAATGGCTGTAAGAGCAAAGTTGGCTTATTTTGACGGAAATGGCACAAAGCAAAACAAACAAACAAAACATGAAAAAGAAGGGAGTATGATTTTGATATCAGCTTTGAACTGTCCTTTCTGAGCTGAGTAGAAGGTCGGTGTTTTGGACACATACCTAAAAGACTGACATTTTGGAAGAAAAGGAAGTGAAAGAAAGAAAGAAACCTGCACCTGGCTACGAAAATGGGGTTTTGCCTTGCTGGGGGGGAGGACAGCAACGCATCGGAAGGGTGGAAGGGAATTGGTCTCTCTCCAGACTCTCTCCAAAACACAACATATACATGCTACATCAACATGCTCTTAAAACACTAAAGGTGCGTATATTTTTGACAAAAGTCTTGTTATTTTACCTGTCATTCTGATTTATGCTTCTTACAAAACATAGAGCTGCAGTTGGAAGAAAAGAGAAAAGCCATATGGCAGACTATTGCCAAACAAACACACACATACAATAGAGATGCCAAACAGCTTTTGTACAAACGAAAGGAGCAGAAAAACAACCTCATCCTTCTTTGGTATCTCTACATGCTTTCATGAAAGAGTATTTACCTGGCTTTTCACCTCCCTTTAATCCTCCTGAAGAGACTTGCTCTATTACAACGTGTGCTCAAGGTATTTCCTAACACATTCGGGTTTTAATAAGATCACAATTTACAGAGGTAAATATGGCTAATCCTGTGAATAACTTTGGAACTGGCGTTAATTTTAAGTGTTATCACCGTATTTTACATAGCTGAAATATTGTGAGACGGAAAGCAGCTGGCTGGGCAGGGACTGTCACACCTCAGAAATGGCCCTTAAAAAGGGCCCCCGTCAATCGGGACTAAAACCCGTGCCTTGCTCGTGCAGTGCCTGGTGTTACCTCAGCCCTACGATGGCAGCAACCCTTACTCAGGCAAACAGGACCTTGCTTGTTTTGGGTCTGCCAGGTGGTGGGTGTGGGGAGGCTCTTCAGGAACCTGCGATTACAGTAAGTGTTACTTATTTAAGGAGATAACTGTCACATCATTTTAAAAGCCCCAGAGCAACACCACTGTACCTTTTTGTAAGAGTAAATGAGGAAAGTAATAAAATTCTCTCTCTCTCTCTCACTTTTATTAAAGAGGGAGAATGCATTTTGTCAATTGTGGAAGCATTTAGTCTGATGCAGGCTGCTGAACTGTACACCAGATATAACTGCATGCAGCTGGTGCATACGTACGCACACACACACGTGTGTGTGCAGGCACACAGACACACAGACACGGCACACCCCGCCGGGCACTACAGGCAGCACTGGAGCAGCATGCTGAAATGGGATTGTGAGCTTCAGGGGGAAAAGTGGCTGGATGAGGAGACTAGGACAGCCAGGATTGGGAAGAGAGGAGCAAAACTGGCACTGAGAGCAGGGGCGACAGCAAAACCGGGGGTTTGGAGGAACAGTCTAGAAGGAAGGATGGAGCAGTTGCACAAGGCAATGGAGAAGTGCAAGGGGCCAGGGACAGATAGCAGCCAGGAAGGCATCTGGGGCTGCCTCTTGTCGTTCCTAAATTCCTCTGTTTCCATGTTCCCCTGCTTCCAGAGAAGGTCTCTGAATGCCTTAGCAAAGTGTTTGCTTTAGTCCTCTCTAAAACAGATAAATGTTGAAGAAAAAATCTTACTGTCCCTGCCAGCCACCCTCAGTTCCTAGAGGCAGAGATCTGGACCAAGGACTGCGCCGTGGCTCTGGGCGCTCCACACTCAGTGTTTGTTGATCCGACTCCCCACGCTGGAATTGATGTATATTTAAAATAGATTACACGTTTCTTGCTCCCCATCCTCCCTTTTCCCCACACAGATTCTCACAAACATGCCTAAGCAGGATGCTCAGCCTGCGCAGACAGACCACTCCCACTCTGGAAATGTGAGTACCCGAACTCAGCTGCTGGCCCTGCCACAGGGCAAATCAGCCCTCTTGTCTGCCAGAGCACTCGGCCATAGCCGTGCCAGCAGGACGGCCTGAACTTGGCTATACCCGTTTTTACTTCTGTCTGTATTGTGGACATCGACTACAAAAGGGGACTGCGATGGGCTGTCTGTATGTTCATCCATGATAAAATGAGTAACTTAATGAGAATTTATCATGGATGCGGTAGGTCTTATTCCGCACAGGAGAACTTGCGTTAATTGATTGTGTTAATCACATCCTCCCCTATTCATCTTAATCCCTACATTTAATTTTACTTGGGTTGCGCGGTTCCCTTGAGAAGCTGTGCTTGATCTGAGTGCAGTCAGACTCAGTTAAGTTTCTTGACATGCCAAGGGGAGTGGAAGAATGCACTGAGGATACGGCTCAAGCCAAAGCAGAAAGGACAGAAGGGAGAAAAAGGAAAAGACATCTGGATGGAAAAACTGAAGTACTGTCCTGGGGTTTATCATTACAAAAATACTAAATAGCTATGCCTGTTTTAGGTAGTAAAACAGACAGGAGCAAGGTCTTTCTCACTGAGGGACATGAGGTAGCACTACCTGCTCCCATACTGCTGCATTTTCTTCCCCCAAGGAGCGTGTGTCCTTGCCCATATAGTCGAATGAGGGCAACCATGGCTCAGTGCTGCTTCCGGACCATGCATGGACGTTGCGTGGCAGAGTGCTGATGGGCATGAACATAAACCATACCAAGGAGTGCACTAACGTGTAAACACTATGAACATTCACGGGTGGTGTTTGAGCCCAGGCCATGGCCCTGTTCTGTTTGCTAGTATTGACGTAGCTCACGGGTCTCCAATCTGTAGGCAATACACTTTCATTTTGTGAAAGTCTCTGTGCCTACAGGATACAGTAAGGAAAGGCTGCTAGATTGGAATTTCAGATCTATCTTTGAAATTCTTCACTTCTGCAACTTCAATTCAAATCCTTAAAATTACTCAAATATAGCTTTTTGTGATATAATTTGCCTCAGCCTCACTTTAGTGTTGAGGGACACTAGCCCAGTAAAATCCTGGAGGAACAAAAAACCCCACCTAGTCTTTTTCTTCATCATATTTTGTAAGTGAGGTAATTAGCCGGGATTTAGAGTAGGTAATTTTACCCTTGACAACAAATCGGCAATCATTTGTCATGAGACAAATAGACATTCAAGCTGGGCAGAGAACAGCTGAAGTAGAACCTCAAGAGATTATAAAAGAAACCTGCTGATGTGCAGGTTTCTGACTTTCCGGTGTCAGCATTAAGCGACACTATTCAGGTTAAACAAACCTTTTTCTGTGTGGAATAAAGCTTTGCTTCCAAACGCCTTTTTGTACCTGGTGAGCAAGACATGAGAATTTGTGTAGATAGATATAAAGGCATGTCGCTGATCTGCATGCTTGAATATTAGCCACCCCCAGCCCCCCAAGTTTAGCTGATTGCAGCAATCAATCAATTTATAATATAGTTATAAAGGCACAAAGCACAGGATATAGACCAGGCACACATTGTTGTTGCATATAAAGAGGGGGTAAACAAAGCAAGAGCCTAATGAAGCTTTGGTTATGACCATCCCCCTGGGAGCTGGAATCCAAACATGGGTGGTCACAGGTATTAACAGCGCGTGCTTTGCGGCATGGTCACAAGAGGCCAAGCAACGTCTTGAGGGGGCTGCCTTCGTTCTCAGACAACAAAGCAGGGAAGACTTTAAACAGTACAATGTAAATAATTTCTTAAGCCATAGGGATCTTGATATCGACACAACTCTGGTGGAAAGCCCCTTGCAGGACCTTCACTGAGCAGCCCCGTTTGATTTCTTGCCACCAAACCCCAGGAATGTCCCGGAGGTAAATAGACTCTGACACTGCATACCATCTTGGCCTCTCCGTTGTCCTTGTTAGGCACAGGCTCCCTCTCTGCTAACCCTCCCTTGGAGAGGGGATGCTCCAGCCCAGCTGCCCATGGGCTCACCAGCAGAACAGGTTTCCTGCAGATGCCCTGTGCTCTCATCCCGTGGCAGAATTTCACTTTGGAAGTCACCGTAGAGCTACACTTTCTCTGTTCAGAGGTACACAATGCTGAGAGCCAATGTACTCAACATACTTTGCAACAGACCTTAGAAACTCAACAATGTTTAACTTTAGCGAGGTTGCCTTTATTTATGATGCATTTACTCTTGTTCTCTCCAGGCAAGTCTGTTAATACACTGATAACGCTTAATCCTTGACCTGTTCATAGATAGATAAGCAGGCTGGTACCAGGTCTAGTCTCCCTAGCACAGTAGCATAAATTATAGCACAATACAAGACATTCCTAAGGATCTGAGC
>NW_008824306.1:1148480-1156090 GCF_000699105.1 Pygoscelis adeliae | reverse complement strand
GTGGAATTAATAAATATGCTTCAAGATATTCCTTGTGTTGTAGCAGATTAATTTATTGTTATTAATGTATCACATCTTTGAATGTTGTAATCACGTCCTAGCTGCAGGAAAATGCTGTGATCCCTGCTCCAAAGATCTTAAAATGTTATGTTAGACACAAGTCTATTACTGAGATTAAAGAACTAAGAGAATAAGTGGGACAACAGGAGTCTGGTGAAGAGGAAGGTTACTGCTACAAGACTGCCTGTTTTTCCAGGGGAATCCTAGTTGCATCATGAGATTTAGGATCAGTTTTTTTCTCCTGTTGACATTAGATTAGAAGACACTCACATGTTGGCATGCAATGTGTGAACTTCAAAGGGGAAGGGTTTTGGGTAAGGAAGGAGTGAAGCAAGTTTTCCAAGAGAAGTTCCCATGAGCCCCCTAGGCACCTTTTTTGAAGTAGCTGTCTAGATGTTCCAGCTATTTTAGGCAACACTGGAGGACTTGCCGGCTTCTCCAGGCCATGAAGTGGCATGAGAGACAGACAGCAGCATTCCTCAACCTGGCACCTTCTCCTTCCCTGCTCCTGCAGGTGCCCTGGGACAGCAGTCCTTGCTGCCTTCCCACCCCGAGGCCATGCTCACAATCAGCCCTTGCACTGGCAGAAAGCAGGTGACAGGGTCTTTCACCCAAAGCTGTTCAGGGCGTCTGTGGTAGTGGTGCAGCTTCTTGCACTGGGCTGGACCTGTCTCCACTGCACAGTCTTCCTACGCAAGACTGTAGATGAGGAACTATATGCTATTTTAAATGCTTCATTTACAGGTTTCCTCAGCATCTCACTTTTGTGCTATGAATTCTGGTTACTGCTCAGTGCTGACCTACAGTTCATGCCTATGTTGTGAAGAGGGCTAGAGATGGTCAAGGCTCTTCAGTCATGACTTTTATAAAAATTCAAACGACTGCCTTGCCAAAATGGCTTTGGAAATAACGGGGTTGGTTTGGGGAAGGTTGGGAAAGGAAGGCTATTACTAAAAGTCTATTTGTCAAACTGAAAAGAGGGTATTCTGGGAAAGTCAGGAGAAAATAGTTATTAAAACAGATACAGTTTTCTGGATCTTCTCATTGAGTTTTTGGTTTCTGAAAAGCAGTCTGTTAATGACATGAAAAAATGCAAGAAGAGAAGGAAGTTCTGACTAATCCTAGAGCTGAATGTGGATATGTTGTCCTTCTGAAAAAAAAAAACCTTGTCTCCTTCCGTCCCTGCCTGCCTGCCTCCCTCCTCTCTCCCTCCATCTTGAGCACTGATACCACCATAGTTCTTATGACTGTGCAAATTCTTGTCCAGCCACGGTTTCAAACCAGACCCAACCAGACAATGACACAGTAATGTTAAAACAGTGGCCTTTGAATTTTGGGTGAGCTGATTAAAAGAAAATAATTTTAAAAGTACTTTAAAAGCATTAGTGGATTCAGCCTAGCCAACAACACAAAAAATAAAATTTTTATTTATTTAGTTCTTCTCTTTTTTAATGACTTTTGCATTTAAATTGTTGCTAATTTAATGCAGGAAAATCACCAGCTATGTCAGTATAATTTGCATCAATTAGTCACCCAGAAGTTGGTGCAATTCTATTATTTTGATCATGCAGAAAAGCAATAGCCTAAGGGTCTCTTTAAAGCAGGACTAACACGCAGCCATAATACATTGCTAAAAATACCTCAGAGGTGAGCATATCTGCACAGGCCATAGACAACTCCTGCTCCCTGAGAAGAAAGGTAAAGAAGATACCTTAATGAGTAAATCTGTGTAGGGTTTTTTTGGAAAGTGTTTCATTGGTTATTTTAGTAGCAACCTAAGAGGCATTTAAATATGAGGATATTCTTGTCTAAAATATAAAAGAGAGAAGGACAAGATGTATAGTAATCAAGTATAAGCAAACATTACAATTATCAGTTTTTTCTGCCTAGCATTTCCCCAGTTACAGCTGAAGATATTATTCTGATAAAGAAACAGTGGTTTCTATTCAAAGCAAGTTTCAGGACTGTGAGAGGTAACAGAGTTGGCCCTAGCTTTTTGCCATCCTGGCCACCTTGTTTCTAGAAATTGGCTGACCAAGTGCCATGGAAGGGTCAGTCCTGGAAACACTTGCCCCCTCCTTGTGCCCGTTTGGCCCAAGGGAGGACTGATGATTTAGGCTGTTTCTACACATTGCTTTAAAAAAACCCCAACAACCAACAAACCACAAGCAGTGATAGATCTGAGGGTAGATGGAGTTAATTCCCTGTTATTTGGGCTCTGTATTGTTTATGTGTTTCTCACATATATCATACAGTCAAATTTATTCATTTTTTACTTACAGCCCTACCATAGGTGAAGGTGTGCTTATCTTTCCAGTTTGTTGTCTTTTTCTGAACATATGAATTCACAGTTATAGATTGGTACTTGCAAGAGCAGTGGTGAAGAACAGAGATGCCATTCTGGGAATGTGACTGGTCACCAGCTGTTACCAAGATTTATCAGGCTATGACATGACAGTATTAAATCATGATTATGTAATTTCAAACTCTTGCCTTGTACATATGGATGCAGATATGGCGATTATGGAGTGTGAGTGTCACTACTGCCTGTGACAAAACCATTGGGCCCTAGAGGGGTCAATGTGCGGTACTTTGTCAGAAATGCTCCTCTTCTTCCAAGACGGGGACGTGCTTGTAGTTCTTGGAGGAAAGCAAACAGTGTGCTTCTCCTCATTCTTTGGGAACATTTCACTTCACCCTTCTCTTTGTTATTTGTCATGTGGAGAACTAGCAATTTTTTGGTACAGATATAATTGCAATTTCTGTTTTGATTTGTATTACCTGGAAATCAAACCAGAGCCTCCAAAGGGCAGGAGGGCCTATATGGCAGCTCTCTGGAGTCTCAGTGGCTACAGGGTGTCTGTCTATATGGAATATATTTTTTAAAACATGCTTGCTATGAGGACTAAATGGCAACATGGGCTGTCTGCCAATAACCTCAAATCTGTAGTGAGAAGTAATTCAGTCTGCTTGCAAGCTGAGCTCTAGCCTTTCTCTCCTGTATAGACTATCAATTTCTCTGTGATTTACTAAGAGTAGGTACAAAGCATATTTTATTAAGGCAACATCTTCCACTCCAATCATGGTTCTTAAAGCAAAATGCCAACATTTTACTCACTGGCTCCCAGCACTTTTCAGGCCTACTTTTAAACTTGATATACTGTGGTGAGCACAGGTCTTCATCACCGGTGGTAGCTTTCAGCATAAGTCATTGCTAGATTTAGCTGCTGCTTTCCATATATCATCAAGTAGCTTGAAGCAAATTCATTACCAGAAGGCTGGTGTGTGTCCTTGCTGCATTTTTCCACCTTATCTAATTTGTTGAAATAGTCGAGCAACAAGCACTTAAAAGTGGAAGTCTGAAAGTATCAAGCTGAGTTTCAGCTGGCTGAAGATGCAAGTAACATTTACCATTTGCTTCTTATCAAATCCTGTAACAGAGATGACAGAACATCTCCTTGAGAAAGCCCTTGCTGTTCTCACCAAAAGCAAACATGAAGCTACTGAAGTCCGGCATGGGAAACAATATTTTATGACCTACTGCAACAACTGCCACGTGTGAGTTTACTAACCTGCAGTCTGAAAGACACTGGCGTCTTGCTCCTAACTGTTTGGAGCAGGCCCTTGGAGGCTGCAGTCCTGATGTGGCTTTCAAACAAGCCCTGTTGAATGGTGACATGACATCACCTGAGGGCTGCTGCCGAAAGAGTGGCCCCTCTCCCCTTCACCCTGTCCCCAGAGCAAGACCGCTCACTCCAGCTGCTTCCTTTGCACTGGCACTGCTGTGCGTCCGACTCCATGATGTGCTGGTTCAGGGAGTTCAGCAAGCAAAACATACACTGAAGAGCTGTTTGGCTTGAGTTGGCTGCTCACATGGTAGTACCAATGCTGGCTTTAGGGAAAGGGGTGGGGAAGTGTTGCTGGGGAAAGGGAGGGTAGACATACCCTTTTTGGCAGCAGGGATGTTTCATCACAGTGGATTTAGGATTTGGAGTGCAAGGAGCATCTCATCCACAGTGAGTACATGGGCTGCTCATGGGGAAAATAACTAACCTGGTTGTTATTCTCTGTGTTCATGTTCAGGAAAGCCTGGAGTTCATTGGCCACACAAATGGTGATACCAGGCTGTGTCTGGCCCATGCCCAGGCGACATCCACGTTTCTAAAGACAGGTTGTAAGAGATAACAATCCCACAGTTTGCATTACAAAAATGCCTCTCTTGACTAAAGATTGAGTTTATCAGCTGCAGGTAACACTCCATGTGATGTCTGCACCTGAACAACCTTCAAAGAGAGAAGGGGTCTGTAGGAATGGGAGCATCCCCAGAGCAGCATCCTGTTTTGTGCCTTGCCTAAGGAGCTGGAAAGCAATGAAGGTGTTCGAGTTCAACATTTACTGTTCAGGCTTTCCAGGCTCTTAAGGCTCTGACTGTGGCTTTTGGAGCTGAGACAGGCCCTGACAGCAGTTCAGCTGGATGAAATAAAGAGAGCAGCAACTGGAGGCAAGCCAGGATGCAGTTAGCAGAGGGAGAGCGAGAGCTTCTTTTTCATTTTTATAAATTTGTTCCAAGACTGTTTTATTAAGCTTATTCTTTCTTTGCGGAACACTGGTCTAGTTTCCAGAAGGGTTTCAGGCTGACTGGCAAAGCATTCCACCTGTGAGGAAACATTGATCCCAAATGCCTGCCCACTCCTGTGGAGACCAGCAACAGGCATAAGGCTGGGGTGCTGAGGAGATCTCCCCTTTGAGATGCATGGGGACTAGCTTTTCCCTTGAAGACAAGTTCTATCCAGCATACCCTGTGATTTGGCGGGGCACTGGGTGGGCTTTACACAGGGTCTCCTCAAATACGTAACAGCCAGGAACAGGGAAGGACATGCAGTAAAAGCCAGGCAGATTTAGAGCTAGGGTATTATAACTGCAGTATTGCTGTGGTTGAGTTCCCCAAAATTTAAATAAAGGGAGGCTTCCTAGAAACCCTGTTGTGAAACTAGCCTTTTTTCTGTGCTCTTACGGCTGGTACGTGCTGCAGAAACACCTCCCTGGCAGATGAGGGGCACACCTGAATGCCAGGAATCCCCAGGAAATTTGGGGCCATCCATTGGCAGACAGGCAGAAACTGGGGAGCTGGAGCACACCTGCAGCCTCCTGACAGCCAGACTGAGGGAGAAAGGAAGATCCTAGTAGAATAGCAGCAGCTGTTCCTGGAGTGTGCCACACAGAAAATAAAGTTGCTCTGATGAGAAAATTAGAGGCCAGAGTGAGGATGCTAAATAATGCTGATCTCAAACAGCTACAGGCTGAAAAGGAAGAGTTTGAAGAAAAAATTCAGAGGACTAAGTGGAGGGATATATGAAGGAGAAGTAACAAGACATTCCCTCATGCTGAAACTCAGCATGCAAGTGAAGCCTTGATTTTAAGCACAGAGCAAGGGAAAAATATAACTGTAGGGAAGCAGTTGTAGTTACACACTGAAAATATGAACCAGCCAAATGTCTTCCATCTGAGGCCAGGAGAAGTACCAGGCAGCGTGGGACTGTGGTGCTGTTGATGGGAGCGTGTGTCTCTCAGTATCCATCATAATCAGGGCTTTGGAGACTGATCCCGCAAGCTGCCCAGTGCTCCCACTGATACCAGACATCACAGCCATGGGAGCAGAGAGAAATGCATAGCAGGTCCACAGGATCAGGTCTAATCAAAGCAGAGGTAAGGATTTCTGGGAGACTCACTGTGGGGCAGCACATATATATCTTGGTTAACAGGAGGGTATTTAAATTTGCATTGAGATCATGGGCAAAATAGCAGGGCTTACCATCACAGCATGGTAAGAACAAGGGGACTTAAGTAAATTGTACTGATGCAACTTGAATCAATTTGTATTTGATTTGGTCAACAAGCCCCAAAGCCTGTATAGATATTTGTATTTCAGAGGGATAATGGATTATTCCAAGTTAGGTCAAATAAGAAAGGAATTGACTCCAGCCAAGATCAGACAGGTGCTCATGTTTAGGCTGGACTTGTTTGTGAAGCCGCTGCCCCCTCTGTGCTTAAAGGACTAAGTGTGGGCAGCTGAGTTAATTCCTGCATCTCAGCTGATGGACTGTAACCTCTAGCTGAGGACAAACCTTTTAAACACGTGTGCAAGCTGTTTGCTTCTTAAGCTAAATCAGTGTGAACCACTCTTAAACTAATCCAAACATCTTCTTGGAAAGAAGTTTCAAAAAGCATCTTATATTTTGCTGTTGCTTGATTACATCAGCTTGAAATTCACCTTTCAATCAAACCGGTAGAAATTCACCTGTAGTCTAGTCTTTAAGCAATATGGTTCTCAAAAATTGATCTGTCCTCAGACTGAAAATGAATGAACAGGAGAGGAAAAAGCTTTATCCTAGGCAGTAATCTTGAGAGTGACTCTGATCTTCTCCAAGTTTAACCTAATACAGTGCCCCTGGTATCAAAGCAGATAGTCTTCCTTTACACAGAAATAAATTTGATCAGTGGTTAGGCTGTTAATTTGGTATTATTCAACCAGATGTAAGGTTTTTATAACATTACGAGTTTCTTAATAGTTGAAAAATGAAACTTTACATTAGTGTCAGGGATGTGGGGAGAAGCAGAATGAAGAATGGAAAAAGACGATAATATTTGCCCAGGGCAGACGATTAAAGAGCAATCTACTTAGCGTCACCTATATATAATTTCTCCTGTCTACCATTGCCACGGTTTTCCACACCTCAGGGGCAGAGTTGGCATTCTTAGCAGAGCTCCTAAATGGTTTCTTGCTTCGGTGAGGTGCTCTTATTAATATATTTTTTTATTTTTATTTTTTTCTTTTTCTGGAAAGCAACAAGTAAAGCCACCCCCAGACTCTGCAGAACAACACAATGAAGTTAGTCCCGTTGCTGGCAGGAAGGAGTTGAATGTTGTTGCACAGCCACTGCCTTTGTGCTCTTAGGCAGCAGAGTGGGTGCATTGCTTTGGCAAGATGACAATTCTTACTTTGATTTTTCATACATGTTAATGTATTACATGGGTTTTCTTGAAGATACCATCAGCTTCTCTTTCCTGCTTATTTATTCAGCAAACTTTCCTGAATCTGAAGGAAAAAGAACCTTTAATTTTCAGGAATCTGTATTCTTTAAGCTAATGTCTGTCAAAATGTTCTCCTATGTTTAAAAAGCCTAAGCTCCTCACAGTAGTTTGTACAAACACTTCTTATAAAAATGTGTCTGAAATGATATATACTCTTGGAATAAACTGTGTGCAACTTTTTCTGTCTCTTGGTGCTAGTCACTGCTTTCTGAACTTGAAACATGGCTGTACTATCCTGCCAGCCTTCTAAACTTTGTAGTGTGGCAAGGTCCCCCCACATTATTAATGTTTTGCTACAGCACCAGTGACATTACATGTATATTTGATGTTTCTTGTGCAATCAGTCAAGAAGCCTGGTTTGCGTCTTTCATTCCAGCGTTGCCTTGCTGAGGATGCTGGTTCTTGGTGGGGTTTGCTCTTCTTGGAGGCTGATCACAGAGTTCCCATTAACCTCTGTG
>NW_008824306.1:1120336-1148450 GCF_000699105.1 Pygoscelis adeliae | reverse complement strand
AGCGGTTATTCAGAGGAAACAGGAAACCCTTCGCTGCTGCAGTACAACACAGGGATAAGTATGGAAGAACGGGATTTATCTGAGGACAGCATTTCAAGAAGGTCGTTGGTCTATCACGTTTGCATGTTTTAAAAGTTTTCTGGGTTGGTTTGGCCTTTATTTCTGTTATCACATAGATTACAGAATCTGTTATGGAAAATATTTGAAATAGTAATCCATGTAACTGGGGATAAAAATTTAGATGCAACAATTTACTTAAGGACTGAGTTTCTCTGAGGGTGTGCTGATGTTGTGTACTTAGTGTTTTATGGCTCCAGCCTATGACAGATGCCTGTCTATCAAAGGCACTGAGGATCTATGGCTGGATTTAGGAAAGAGTTTCAGGTATGCTGTACCCATGAAACAGCATCACCAATGCCTCACTTAAAACACACAGGAATAACTTCAAGAGCATTTTTAAGAAATGTGGCCTTAAAGCTGTTGGATTTCATTCTGAACCTTTGTTTTGCATTTTGTAACCAGTGAACAGTAATGAGCTTTTCACTCCTGCTGGTAGCTGTGAATAGGATAAATGATCTCCCAAAGATGCATGTTGACAGATTCCTATTTTTGTCTTCTGCTTCTTTTGTCTGCCTGCCTGGAAATTTTACAAGAGTGCCCATTGCCTTCGTATCTAAAAACTTTATTCTTTTAACTGTCCTCTTTGACCTCTGCTATTAGCTTTTGGGTTAGAGTTACCTCTGTGGATAAATATAAGGCTAGTTTACACAAGGAATATATATGAGTCCATGCCTCTTCTTTCCGAGGCTTAGATAGAGGTGTCAGCTATATGGGATGAACCCATCTGGCAATTCTTAATGTTGATTTAACTATTTCTTGCTTTTTTATTGCACAAAATTTAATTACGTAGCATTTATTTGTCTTACAGGAAACTACTTTTAAGAATATCTTTAATACTACTCCTAGATCACTATCCAAATGTATGAAGCTTAGACCTGAACTGTAAGGCTAAACATTTATAATGTAAGCTCTATATAAGAAATTCTGAGTAAATAATAGTAATAACATTTTTCATTTCACTTCATTGTTACAAGCATATCCTTCTCTGGCACGACGTTACAGATCAAGCTAAATGTTCAAAAATGAAAATGCAAAGCTAAAATGCTGTTATTAGCCTACATTTTAGTGCCAATATATTTTCAAACAAGCTTTATGGCTTTGGTAATGGAAAACAGTCTTTCTGTTCTGAAGTCTGCCTTAAATTCAGTCCAGGCTGATGTGACCAAAAGTCATCACCCATTCGACTGCTCTGTGATCAGCTACAAAATTTAGAGCTGTAGAGGTCAAGTGTTTGGCTGTCTGTCATAATTGGCATCGGTTGAAAGTCTTAACAACAACTTCAAAGAGGGAGCTCTGGGTACTGAATACAAATGCTCTCTGAGCCCCAGTGTCATCGCTCATGCTCATATAGCTGTCTGTCAGTCTTCATAACATGTGTCAGATTTTTTTACACTGATTTTATGACATCTGGCTGCCTAATCTGGGATTAGGCAGAAGCATTATTCACTTCTAACCCCTGAAGAGGCGCAGGTCGGGGAGCTGGGGTTTGAGAGGGGCTCCTGCGGAGACCACATCTCCCAGGAGGTCACAACTGAAGGTGAAGCAGAGCCCATGTCTACAGGGGCACACAAATAGATGATAAACAGCTTGGGAGAGACAAACTTCTTGTGGGTCACCCGAATAGTAGAACAAATGGCCAAAATGTTCTAGCAAGACTTTGAATATGATTTCTTAAGAGGTCTAGGGGGAAAAACCAGTCAGGTTCATTTACTGATTTTTTTAATGGAGTGTGGGATAAAATCAAATACTTCAGTGACTTCCATTGCAGTAGAAAAGAGAAGGGCCTTTGAGGAGTTATTCTGCTTTCTCTGTTTTCAGTATTATTGATCATAAGCAAATGTTGAAAATCAATATGTTGACAGAATGGGCAGGAGCAGATTTTGAACTTCACTCTTGGGAATTTTTTCCTTGAATGCTTCTCTTCTTACAGAAAAAAGAAAATGATCAAGTGGTATAAAAGTTTTCAAAATCTGATGGATATGCAAGTTAGAAGATCATTGTATAAAAAAAAATCTTTTCATGCTTTGTATATTGGGGATTTCTCTTTGACAGAAGAATAAATAATACTTTCATTTTATATTTTCTTCAAGCTTTTTCAGTATGAGACTGAGAAAAATATGCATAGAAAACCTAGAATATTAGAAAAGTGATACTTGAGGTGTTTAATTAGCTTTCATCCTGGAGTGCTCTTTTTATGTACAGGAGATCTGAACTGAATTTCTTGTATTGAACTACTCCTGGTATCAAAAAATGCAGCGTGCTGAGTAAAAAGACCCTTCTGACACATACAGAACTTCTGAAGATCCTTTTGCATGGAGTTTGGGCATATTTAGACTTTTCCTCTGAACATATTGAACAAATAGGCAACTTTGTCAATGATGGGAGGTGATAGTACTTTAAATGAATTGTGCGGAGCTACCACAGCTACTTCTTAGCCAGGTGTGTGGGCAGTTGTCTCTCTGAAGCCAATATTCACCAAGGGAGAGAAAAGTGGCAACGCTTGTAATGTTTGATGGCATCACTTAAAAGATGAGACTTGCTTTTTTCTTTGCCTTTGAATCCCTTTCCTACCATCTCTGTCAATTATCATGGCTCACATTTTCCTTGTGGAAAAAAAAGAAAAATCCATCCAAGGAAGGAAGGTGATCCTTTCCCAAAATATTTCAGGTCTTTTTGACACATTTGAGAGCTGGAGAAGAACCTGGAAGAACTGGGTTGATGGGCTGGGATATAACAGCTGCTAGTTGGAAACAACTGGCTTACTTTTCAGATATCCAAGCATCATCAACTTAAAGATACAACGCGTTGCAGTTGCTTTGACTGAACTTCTGTGTAGGCTGGCCAGAAGAGCTGGCACCCAAAGCCACAGGACAGGACAACCTCGTCTCTGTCTTCCCAGGTAGGATGTCACAGCTCAGTCACAAAATCATGGCTAATTAAAAAAAATCAGTTCAACAAAAAATCCTCAGCTTTAAGTTTCTAACCAAAATCAGTACCCAAGGCACTGCTGGAACAAGTCCTTGCCCTGACTCTTGTTTTTCTTCCCCTGCACCCTCTGGCATTGGTTCCTGGCTTGTGTTAACCTCTGTGTAGCTGAGTTGTTGACAGCTCCTGTTTTCTAAAGACAGACCAGAGACTCTGCAGCTTTCTACTGTCTCAATTTGGTATTTTAAGGGCAGGATGGGGCTAACCCCTCTTCTGTATGAGGTCAGGCTGGGGAAGATGCTAGCATTTCCTCTCATTTCCCCTGGAGTAGACAAAACCCTTGTTCTGCCAGGGACAAAAAAAGGTCTAGCAATTTCACTGCCTGCCTTCTGCTCACTCGCCTGCAGGGAATGCCTTTAATGGTTCATCTGGCAGCTATAGCGTACCCTTCTTCACAGCATGTGCCCCCACCCAGTGAAAAAGGTGCTGCTCAGCCCTGTGCGCATGCATCGAGTCCTTGAAAGAAATAAATTCTGCTTTCTTCAGCTTGCTGAGGGTTTGCCAGCAAGCAAAACCTGGTGAGGTTTCTGCCCATTCGAATATGAAGTCTGATTTCTCCTAGCAGAAGTGGTTGAAATGATACAGCTGTTTTTAACAAGGCGAAGGAGAGGGAACAAGATTTTTTTTGCTTTTAGAATTGGATTTTTGATTTTTCCTAATGGCGTAATAAACATACAGCTTCTCTCCTAGTGACTGGGGTATTCTCCACACCAAACAAGTAAAACAAAATACATTTGTGACTAGGACAGGGCAGCTAGTGGTGTCTGTTCTGCTTCTGAGAGCACACCCCATGTAGGCTCTACCTTCTCTTCAAAAGGTGTGTATACCCCGGGGGAGAGGCGGGCGTGGGCTGCAGCTGAAGCTCACACTGCTTCCTTATTGTTCCCGTGATGGGGCTAAGAAAAGGCTCAGCTGGTAGTTTGCTAAGCTCAGGAGCAGAAGCAATGGAGTAAGTGTTTCTGCATTTAATAAAGAGAAGTCGTCAATTACAGCACCACCCAGGAGCAAGGGTAATTGGGGCAGGAGATTCAGTGGCAGGTCTTTGCCAATTCTCCCCTTTGTTCAGCACAGTTATATATTCAGTTGTATATAGAGTTATATATTCAATATCCTGAACGTAGGCCATGCTGTGGAAGAAATCTACCTCGAGCTTGAGGTTTAAAAGCAAACTCAGATTTCAATAATTCAAATACAAAAGACGTCCTAATTTTTATTGGGGATGTATTTTTGTTTCTTTCCATGGTTGTATAACATGCGCGAATGTGAGGGAGCTCTTTGTTCTCTCTATCAAGGGTGCTGTACATCTGCGCAATGCAGAACTACCTTGGCTCATTGTACTGACATTAAGAAAACCCCGCCTTGTCTGCAGACTGAGTATGAGGAGTGCCGTCTGCCAAGAACGATGAGAGTTAAGTCATGAGGGCAGAAAAGTAAAGTTTTAAGGTGGGCTTTTGGTTTGTCTGACTGAATTAGTTATAACTCTCACTGGCAAAGAAACCAGAGCAGCACAGTAGATATCCCAGGCTTGTAATGATCGATACTGCAAAGTGATAAAGCAAGTCCTGAAGCTGGGAGCTAGGAGCACTCACTCAGGTCTTTTAGCTCTGTTCCTTACAGGAGGACACCGATTTCTTCACTTTGTTAAAAACTGCTATGTCCCTATGTATCTCCTTTGGAAATATATGAATCCTTATTATTATCATTGTTACCGTGCCAGGTGCTGCAGAAACCTAGAAGAAAAAGATGCCCGCTTTCCCGGGAAATGTTCGGTATCAGAATGAGAGGCAGCTGTCAGAGGCAGTCAGGAGATAAAGCAACACAAAGAAAGAGTAAAAGACTATTTATCAGCATGAGATATGGTGTTCTCAGCATACGAGGAATTTTTGAACCATTGACTTTCATTGCTGGTGGTGAAAAAGAGTCTTTTCCACTGCTAAGTTAGAAAATCCCATTGACTTCAAAAGGAGATAACTTGTGCCTTTAAGCATAAATGCACAGAGAAGGCCTGGTGCAATACTACTACAGAGGGCTCCCTAAAGCCTACTTAGGTTGCAACTTGCTTTGGTTACTGTTTGTTTATTTATTTATGTGATGACAACTGATGGTTTTAGAAGTCTCAGACACAGTCACACATCACCATCATTGGCTTGAAAACTTCCTATCGATATTAGGCTAATAGAGAAAACCAATTGAGAGCATGTGTGCACTTACCGGCTGCTGCTGGAACCGCTGAATGTTGCGTCAAGCCAAAAGATGGTTGATCTTTGTAATGTGAATCTGAGGCTCTACTAACCTGTGCTCCCACTAGTTGTTTGCAGAAGTCAACATTAACATGTGTACTCCAGACATAAGCCCAGAGTGTGACTCTTTGCTGCAGTAATGCCACATTGTCCATTTGTAGCCAAGGTAATTCATATACCTGTAACAGCTACCCGGGGCAGCTGCATGATGCCAAGCACGTACCTTACGGTGCATTGTCTGAGCAGACATTCGGGTGCCAGCCAAAGGACTTATTTTGGATGTTGGGTTGAGTTTCACATCATTTAACTGTGTCACGCTGTGGGCATTGACCCCAGCCCCAATCACCCCGGGCTCACTATATGGCAACCTGGAGAAACAGGCGGTTCTTGGGTACACTATCTTTCAACTGTTTCAGAAGTCTCCTTGGAACAAGACAAAGCAGTTATTTATCTCTGTGGACTATGAAGGAACCTCAACAACAAGCTCCAGTGTGGATATCTACAACGTAGACATACGTATTTGGTTTGACGACTTCCACATTAGATCTTGCCTGTGTGCTCAGAAGAGCCTTGGTGAGCAGCCTGAGTGAGGAGGGCCAGCCAAGGCTGGCCACCCATGGGTGCTGGGCTCTCTCACAGAGGAGACTTGGCCTTATGACAGGGACATTGACTATCCAGCTTGTTAGGATGGTGGAGGACAGGAAGGAAGAGCCATCTGAGCCTCCTGTGATGACTTTTGACATGGGCCCTTCTTAGTTTTTCTGTTCTGATCATAAGCTGCAACTGACTGAGCTGGGGGACATTTACTTCTACAAATGGAAGAAATTAGGTCACATCGAAAGGACATAATTCAGATGCCCCTCTGGAGCCCAGCCAGGACCGTTTTCCCCTTCAGGCAGTGTCAGTGCTGCATGAAGGGGCATCACCTGAGGCAGGAGAGGAACCATCTCCTCCAGCCTCCTGGCGGGCTGGGACCATTTTGCTTTGTCCTACTCTGGCCAGTGAGCAGAGATGTGTCAAAGAGGTGGCCCATGTTGGTGTGTCTGCTGGTGGTGATGCAGCCACAGAGAACCAGAAGGGTGAAGCGAATACCATGGGTGGCCCCATGCTCTTCCCAAAACACAGTGTCCGTGAGCACACAGCAGACCTGCTCTGCCTCAGCCCTGAGGAGGATGCCTGCATTCCCTGATGGCAGAGAATTGCCCTTTAGAAAGGTGGTGTGCAAATTTATAGCACGTAGCAGGAAAATAGTAGTTCAAATACTTCCTTAATAGGATCTCCAGTGGGCCCAGGGTGGAAGGAAATGGCAGGCTTGCCCTTTCCCCTTGTCGTGGTGGTTTTATGCCACAAAATAACCTCAAATGCGCCCTCCCCATAACTAGGCCTCGCAGGCCAGCTGACCCCTTGCCCCCCACCAGTGGCAGGCCTGCTTCCCAACGAAGCCCTGTGCAAAGGTGCAGCAACACAACTGGCTTCTTCTTCACTGGGTGCATAGGGATGCTTCGGGGTGATCGAAGAAAAGAAGCCAGAGCAGGAATAAATAAATCCAGACAGTCCTTAGCAAAAACAATTAAGAGAGGCATGGGGAGCCCCTGCACATCACCTGTGCCCTCCCTCCCTGCAGCCCTGTCTCCTTGAAGCTGCAGCAGGCTTGGCTGGTTTGTGTGCTGCTCTGCTGCTCTTTGCTGAAGGGTGGGATCCTCCTCCAATGAGCAATCAGTCAATGGTAAATGATAAGGGAAGGCCACTGAGGCTTCACTAACTGCCTTCATTACAAACGTAATTGTAAAGATTTGCTATAATTCAGTTAGCTGCCCTAAAACCCTTGGCAAGCCACATTATTGAAATGATTATTGTTACAAGATTGTTGTAAATTGGAGTCAATCATCCAGAAGTGAAATTGTCTTTTTTCTATCTGTGTGGTAGGCAACACGTCTTCCTCCTTCTATTTCTTTAAATTAAAATCTCCTGGATATTGTACCTGGAGTACCATATTGGACAATGGGATCCCTCCCTAAAAAAACAATTAAAATTTCTCATCTCCTCAACAGAGCAGCACTGAGTCCTTCTAATCTGAGAGCTCACATTGTTACTCGCAGCAGGTTTGTTTGGTGCTGTAGAAAAAGAGCTGTCAGGGATCACATAGGTACAGCTGACTCCACTTTGCAGAGGCAATAGGTAGCTGGACTGGACCAGAGCTTCTCCACCTGCGCCCTGTGGGAATGGCTGCTAAACAAGCAAACCGGCCAAGGAAAAATGTATGTGGACATTTCCAGACACATCCCAAATGAACACATTACAGAAAAGTAATTAATAAATGTTCAAAGTTTCAGCTGATCTTTATTGGTTATAAATTGATGAGCTGCTGTGACAGCCCTGCACAAGATGGCCTGCTAATTATTTTCAGAAGAGGATTCCTGGATTTGAAGTGGTGGAGAAGCACTGGACTAGCCCATCTCTTGAGGTTCTGCAAATCTTGACTCCTGCCTCATGTTCAGGCCTGGTGTTCATCGCAGTCTGAGGAAATATGAGATCCTCACCGCTGCTGCTGGTCCCATTGTGTCCCTCTGATGCTTGAACTGCCGTAACTGTCATGCAGGGGATCTTGTGCATATTTAGGACATGCCACCTCTCATGGGTATGAGCAGGTGGATAGCTGGAGATTGTGCTAGCCATTATGAATGCCAGTTCAAGGGTAGGAGTTGCTGCGCCTCCTAAAGGGATAGCATTTTGTGCGCTACATAAAATGGCTAATAGATACCCCAGTTAGTAACTTTTTCTGAGGACTAGGTCAGTAGCTGTGGCAGGCTTTGGTATGACTACTCAATGGGAGAGGTTCCTTTTACTTGATCAGAGGTGCAGATATATAAACATCAGGTAAAATATAGTCCAGCATAGTTGTTGACAGTAGCTCTTTCGGTGTTTATGTGCTTCCTCCGAGGTGGGCTGCTGGCTCAGTCAAAAAGAAAAGTCGTCTCTAAGCTCTGGCTGAGCTGTGATCCCCATAGGAGCAGGAGAGCGGGAAGGAAAGAGAACTTTATATCAGTGGGTACCTCTTTAGACTGCATGGCCAGTTTCCTGTCTAAACGAGGATAGGTGTCTTTAATCCTGGGTTTGTACCTTTGGAGCAAAAAGAATCAGTCCTGATGCCTCTTGTTGCTCCCTTGTCAAGTGATAGCACCTGGTGCTGCTGTGGAAACTGTGGAAACAGGCACTTCAGCTGTTACTTGCAAAACCCTTAACATTCTTCCTCTGATAAGCAAAGGTTCATGTTGTTTTGGAACTGAAAGCATAGCTAGATCCCAGCAGCCGTCAAAAAAACAGTGGGAAAAGGGGCAGAACGTGGCTGCCTTCTGCTCTCAGAAGCAGAGGGATGTTCTTGCTGCTTCCTGTTCCCTGTGGGAGCAAAACTCCCCCAGAGCCACTCTTTATCTCTGCCTCATGCAGAGAAACCATGCAGGGCAGGAAAGTCTGGAAAAACCCAGTGCTTCTGGTCTGGGTGTATGTGGTCTGCTGTCCTCGCCCGGCAGCACAGCAAGGTGCCCCGCCGGAGATCACCTCACTGGTCTTTCCAAGTAGAACTCTCCCCTCCCCACCACTGAGGCCCTCCCCCCTCTAGGTGGAGCGGCACTGAGGAGATATGCTTTGCCCATTTCTCTCCCCTGTGGAGCAAAGGGATCATATTTTGGGGGACACCTCTCCACCTCTTCTATTTCTGGCTGACAGACAGCACAGATTGCCCCTACAACCTGTCTCCACGCACCACCAGCAAGAGCATGGGTGGCTGTGACAGGCACTCCAGCGACTCTTTTTGGACATTTTTCCTTTTTTTATGTCCCTTTATTGTCCCTGGATGCATGCTGTCACCATGCAGCCTGCTGTGCTGCATTAGCACCACGCAACCTGCCAGACAAGGGAGACCTTCAACCTTAATTATTTGGCTTTGACTCTTCCCTGCTCTCAGGGTCATGCAGAAAAGTTTGTTGGTGTGTGACTCTCAAGGGTCCTTCAAACCACTACGGCTTTCATGAGCATCACTCATGCCTAGCACACCTCTCCTATCTTATGCAGAAAAAGCAGGTGACTTGAGTGTGGGGTCAATGAAAGATATTGAGAAGAAATTCACTAGGAAATAAATTATTTTCTTCCTAAACAGAAAAGGTGTCATAACTTCAGGGAGGAAATACCAGATTAGGTCTATGGATGCTATTCCTACCTAGAGCCCAGGAGCCAGTTGTGGAATTTTAATCATATGAGCCCACGCAATAAGAAGTGTATTTTTTTATTTATTTCAGATTTCTGTATTCAGCTGAAACTGATTCTATTGTTGTATCAATGAGATCAAATACCCTAAGTCCACCCATTACCTCCCCTGGGGAGAAAGAAACATCAAATGTCTTGCAGATGGATTTGGGGTAAAGCTAAAAATGAAAGGTTGCTAATTTCAAAGTGGCCAGTGAGAGTGCTGGTCAAATTGAGAGCCTGATGCATTACTGAGCTGAATATAAAGTTCTCCTTTTGTTTGGCTTTTTTTTTTCCTCTTCTGAATCAAAAGGTTTCAAAGGCTTTTAAATAAAACTCAAGTGATATAATTAGTACAGGCCCATGAGAAGTGACTGAATTAATAAGTACGGCCAGGGCTATAGCTACATAATGGAAGCCTTCAGTTTTTATTAATTACATGTTTGAAAATCTGGATTAAACAACCAAATTAATAAATCAAAACACCGATGTAAGATCCAAAGGACAACAGCATTGTCACTCTGTATAGCAGGGCACCAATTCAGTGCTTAATTGATACAAGAGCTGTAATAACATGGAGCATGTTTAATTAATAAGACTCCTAACTGGTCATGAAACTTTTAAGAGCTCTTGGTACTGTGAAATTGTTGTAGTTTACATCCAGTGTGCTACAAAGCGTCAGATCTCTGCAGGCCACGTGTGATGTTGGGTTAGTAACCATACGCAGGCAAAGACACTTCACCGTGCTGCCGAGCAGTGAGGGGCAAGGCTGGCTTTTGGCTCCTGGGGAGGTGAGCCTTCACAGCTTGCAAAGGGCTGGAGCCCGATGAACCTTGCTCGTGGAAAAAACTCATGTGCAATGGGGACTTCTTATGCGAGACAGAGCAACTGGGTTGGCCTAAAAAGAGGTGAAGAAATACTTGTGTTAAAACTAAGGTGTGAGCAACCTCTTCTAACATTGATTAGGAAGCACTTCTGAATTTTGGCTGATGGTTTGTGCTCCCCTTTAATGTGAGTGTTGCCCTGGGTCCAAGGGATGCTGCATGACGGCTAGCGAGGCATGGGGCTTTCCTCTCCCAGACATCCACTCTGAAGGGGAAAGTCACCGGCTGGAGGGGAACTTCACTGGATACAGGCAGCACATCTTTATCAGCATACCACAAAAGCAAAACTCATATTTGAAGGAGTTTTACCATCCACGTGGTTAAAAAGACTGGAATTCATCTTGGGTTTTGCTTTTCCCTAAGAGGAATAGGGCCAAATGTGGAAAGCCTGGGCAGTCAAGGTGAAGCGGCTGAAACACTTGGTGATGTGGCCTGTTGTTCATTAGCTCCTGATCTTCCTCTTTACTGTAAGTCCAACAAGCACTCACAGACTGATCGTCTTGAGAAGGGGCTCTCTCGGCATTTTATAGACTTTCCACGCAGGAGCTTTCTATATTAAAGGAACAGTGTTGCCTTTAATGTTCCAGCCATGTGCCAGAATTTATCATCCTTCCCGTATAAAACAGTTCATCTAAATTTGATCCCAGTCTTGTGCAATAAAAAAATATAATTAAAGGTGAATGTAAAAATTATTGAACAAATATAATAAAAGGCAATTAAAATGATCAGAGTGACAGGTTATAAAAATGCAAGAAACTAATGCTAGCAATAACCTCTTAAACTATTCCTAGTACAAATATATTTAATCATGCAGATACCGTTCTTTTTTTACCTCTTACACAGACCTACTTGAAATACTGTTAAATCGGGGCTACATTCTGTTTTTTTTTGTTTTCTCTAATACCTACTAAGATTTGTAGGAAGGGTAACTTGCTGTTAGATAGGCTTCTGTTCTTTTTCTTAAAATCGGCATACTCAGGGTAGCAGTGCACTTGATGAAGACAACAGCTTGTTTAACATTTCTTCATGGATTTCCCCCCCACCCCATGAATATATCTAATCCCTTTTTGTAATGCTCATGTAAATTTAGGCACCCTCAATGTCCCATAAAAAAGGACTGCAAAGCTTAATTCTGTGAACTACCAGCTCTAGTTTTCTATACAAATGTGCTACCTGCAAGTTTCACCTGGTGCCCTCTCTCGTGTTAGAGGAGAGAGTGGCAATCATTCTCTTTTCCCTTTCTCATTCCTGCCTATTCGCAAAAAAACGTTGTTTGCAGAAGAGCAGTCAAGTCAAATTGAGTATGCTGCAGGAGGTCATCCTTCATCATAAGATTATTGGGAAAAATGTTCTAGGGAAGATGTCTGGCCATCTGTAATGCTAGCACCAGAGAGGTGCTGTAGCCAGAGAAGGTGTTATATGGTGACCACGGGACCTGGAGGAGGTGGAGCTGGACAACTGGTTCTTGGAAGAGAGTTAGCTTCAAACTGCAAAGACACTGACAGGAGATGTGAAGAGAAAGCCTCCATAACCATATTAATAAGACTGAAACCATACTGATCAGAAAGTAGTTTAACAACCAAACTTGACAAATAAAAATATTTGTTTTCAATATCTCGTGAACCTGAAAATACCAGATCCAGTATGTTGTGTAACTTGAGAACAACATTTAATCTGAGGTACATTTTTCTTTGCACCAGATTGTTAATCTGAAATGTAATGTCATTAGCAGGTGTGTTGTAGTGAATCTTCTAGTCTTGTGGCTGTGATCAAAGGTGGAACAGGCTGTGAATGGTGGTTAATGAAGATACTGACTCTATTTTTTCAGTGAGCTAAAGCTGAGAATTTGTTTTTAATCCTTTATAAAGACAAAAATCAAGCAGAAGCTAAGCCAGGCAACAAATAAGCAGACACTTCTTTGCGTGTAGGAGATACAGCAAATAGGATAAAAGCTATTTGTGGATTTAGTGGTGTTGGTTGTTTAACACCTGCATGTTCTCTAGTGGCAGTTGCTGCTGCTCAGTTAATGCACTTGACTGGTTTGGTTCACTGGCTCATGGCTTTGCTTTACAGAAACATTCAAAAGCTTGCTGATGAAAGGAGAGCATCAGAGTGAAGCTGAAGATGGGCTGGAGGTTTTGAAGCTAACTTAAAATCTCCTAGTTGTAGCAGAGTGGCTAAAGTCTCTGATCTTCCAGAGTTGCTTTCTGGCTTGCTGTGTGGGTGCTTAGTAGTTAAAAGCCCTTTGAGTGGTTTGTGCCATTCAGTGGCTATGTCCAAGACGATAACCTCTGTTGTGTAACAAAGGTCTGTGCCTTCATGGTAAGGGCCATCAAGAAGATAGTGGTTAGCTGCAGTGGTTCCTGGGACCTATAGATGCTCCTTCCTGCTGTGACCCCTCAGAGCTGCAGCCACAGGGTCAGGGCCCCCCTGCGAGGAGTGGGGCAGGGGTGGTGTGTGGCGTCGGCTGGAGGCTGCCAGGGTGAGGGAGGACTGCAATACCACGCTTGTCCCAGGCTCTGAAATAGCTCTTGGTGGCCCCACCACCAACCAGCACTGCTACCTGCTTTTCTGAGCTGTGCTTTAGTCAGCTCTGGGGTCAGGGTCCTCCCTTGATAACAACCTCGGATAAATAGGAACTCCTCTCCGGTCATAGCTGTGTCTTGGCATAGCAATTGTTTGCTTGAGAAGGGACCACTGCTGAGGGAACAGCATCTCCCTCCTTTTGATCCTTGTCTGTAATGTCCATGTTAAAGATATGACACAAATGCTGGTTTTGGAGGAAAGCTCTGACTAAAATCCTGGCTGCACTGAAATCAATGGCAGCATTCCCACGGACTTCAAAGAGGCCAGAGTCTTGTCCTTTATCCTTCTGTTCCCAGCCTCTTCATCCTGGAGAGGATGTTTGCTTAAACCAACAAATGTGATATATGTAAGATCCTAATGGGAAAAAAAAGTGATGTTAAGAAAGATTGCAGTGGCTTGGGAGTGCCTGGAGATGTGAGGGATGGGGGCTTCTCTCAGGAGTAGGGCCAGCTGGCTTCCAGACACAGGCTGTTGGGGAGGTTCAGCTAATAGCGTGATGATAAATGCAGAGAAATAGCGAAGAGAAATGTCCCAAAGCTTGCAGGTATGTCGTGTTTTAACCCCGGCCGGCACTTAGGCCCCCACAACCGCTCGCTCACTTCCCCCCGATGGGATGGGGGAGAGAATCAAAAGGGTAAAAGTGAGAAAACTCATGGGTTGAGATAAAGACAGTTTAATAGGTAAAGCAAAAGCCACACACAGAGGCAAAGAAAAACAAGGAATTCATTCACTACTTCCCATGGGCAGGCAGGTGTTCAGCCATCTCCAGGATAGCAGGGCTCCGTCGGTGGGGCAGTGTGAGAAGCAGAAAAGGCCTTGACTCTGTGTCAGCACTGCTCAGCAGTAACTAAAACATCCCTGTGTTATCAACACTGTTTTCAGCACAAATCCAAAACACAGCCCCATACTAGCTGCTATGAAGAAAATGAACTCTATCCCAGACAAAGCCAGCATGGGGTATTAGAAAATGCAATAATAAACTCAACTTGTGTCTGCCAGACATCAAACTGACACAATTTAGGAGGAAATATGCTGGTGTTCCCTGCCCCACCCCCAACCCCCCTTCCTTTTTTATCTTCTTTGATATTTCCAGCTGGCTCATCCAGTTGAAATTTGAACTGAGTCTGACTTCAAGTTCCTTTCAGGATTTTGTGGAATATTTTACATAGTAATCTGTCTGTCTGACATCATTGCAAGATTGTGAAATCTCTAAACCATGGCTTTTCCCTGCTGCCACAATGAAAACATAAATGATAACAGTGCCCCATTACCCCTTTAATGGTTGCAGCACAACTCCCACTTGTGGTCTCCATGACTTGGGAGAGAATTATATGCACTGGCTGAATTTTTTAGCAGATATAATAGCAGAACAAGTTTGGGAATTTGAGTGGAGGGGAGCATAGTATGAAAACAAACATGACTAACAGCTAAAAAATGCAATGTGCTACCAAACATCATTAATAACTGCTTACTAGAGATGGACTTGAATCAACCCTTTGATTCCACCACACCATGAAGTATGGTGGTAGTTGGGAGTCCAAGCCCAGATGAGCCATCATGTCAACCCCTCTCTCTCTGTAAAGGGTCAAACCAAACCCACAAATCTCAAGGTCTGTCAGTTAAGAGGCCCAACAGACATGGAGACCCAAATAATGTAACCTGCATGGAAAAAGATTCTTTTGTTTTGAAGCACGCAAACACAAAGACAGCCAAGGAAAGGTATTGCAGAAGTGTTTTATTGCCTTTTCAGATAATTTCTGTGGGGTGTATTTTATGAGCTTTGGCCACATTTCTACATTACTGGTGAATAAAGCTCTCATTGTTCAAAAGGAGTCATCTGGTGACTCATGAATATCTTCAAATGCTGCTTAAAAAAGCCCTCATGTGATATTGAGAATGCTACTATATATACAGCTATAGGCCTACAGAAAAATGAGCCACTTCTGAGCTTGATCAGTTGCTGGACTGGGGAGTCTCAGGCAAGTCAAGATTGATAGACACAGGGAAGAAGCGAGAGTACAGCATCACCTCTGTTCCTCATGGTAAATAAACCTTGATTTTGTGTCACAAATGCTGATTCTGTACTTCCAACTCAGGACTTCACTCTAGAAGTGCGAGTTGAATTTAAAGTGAGTCTAAGTTATTTTTTAATGAATGTCTGCTTTCTCCCTCCCTGAGTGACTGCAAGTGCAGACACACCTTGCACAGAGCTAGCTGATAACAGGGATGTCAAAAGGATGTGTAGCTGGCCAAACAACTGCTTTACATGTTTACCTAATTTTCTAGGTCAATCTGGATGAAGTGAGTCTTTCAAACCAATCTCCTCCAGCAGCTTCACAGTTGTGTGCCCAGGAGGCTCCCGGGTGTGCTGTCTGCCTGCAGCCCAAGGAACACGCTGCTTTTGAGGGGAGGTGCCCTTCCCAGCTGGGTGAGGGGCTACAGTCCAGAGCCGCAGCTGGAGTTATTTTCAAAAAGTTGATCCTCCTGCAGAAGTGCACCAAACCACTTTATAAACCAGCTGTGGCTTAACTTCTATCCTTTAAACATTTTAATTGTATTGTTGAACCTATGTATTGGCAAAAATGTTAAAAAAACAGTCTCACCCCTCCCCAGAGGAGTGTCTGGTCATCTTGTGGATCAGCTTTTGCCATATCTAACCAAAACTGTGCCTAGTGCACATGTGGCAGAATTACCTGGATGTCAGCTATTGGATCTCTCTATTTTTCCTCCTCTAGCTTGCTGTTTCATCACCTAGTATGTTATGGGCAATTTAGAAATACAGTACATCATCCTCTGGTAAAAACTGGTTTAAGTAAGTAGAGCATAGATCCATGTCAATGTCTACTAAAAAAGGTTGGTAAAGATATTTTCATAAAGTGTTTTCAACTTGAGAAATAGCTTTACACTCAGTGTCGACAGCTGGGAAATGCACCCTGCCTGGGGAAGTAAAGAATGGACCAGTTTGTGGAAATCTGAACCTGTGTTTATAAATGAGAGCTTCAGACTGGGATTTTATACCCATGATAATACAGGGGGGACAAATTGCATTGGCTACCATGACAGACTGTGCCAAGGGAGAAGACCTCTTACTGTGTTTCCTACCACTACATACCTATGGAGCATCAAGTTCTCCAGGTGCTGTCTTGTTGACCATGGTAGAGTTTGAGAGGTGTGTGAGAACTGAGGGTAGCTTTCCTCTGTGCCTGCTGGGAGAGACTCATCCATTTTGCATAACAGGACAGGGGAGACCATGTAAGAGGTACTCACAGCTGGGTTGCATACCTTGGCCTGAAGTGAGGTCTGGACAGAGCAGGTTCCACAAGGTCATGTCAGGGAACTTGAGAGCTGCATCCCCCTTGCAAGGAGCTTTGACATTATCACACATCCCACAGCATCCCTTCTCTGGGAGGCTTTGCTGCATTTCCTATTTGCATTCTACAGTTTTTGCTACTGTAGGGCTGCATTCAGGCAAATGGTTACTGTGTGCCTGGAAGCAAAAGTGAGGAACCAGAGAGGCGAGCTTATCCTATACCAGAGGAAAAAATGCATCTTCTCTGGCAGCAGGGCCTTCAGGAAAACTTGGCATTGAAGCTCTTTTCCTTTTTCTGCAAAACACCAAAATATTAGGAGGAAAGAGGGAGGGCAGGCAATCTCATTATAATCTCTCCTTGCCTCAGAAATAGGGAGTCAGGAGACATCCGTAGGTGGTTCCTCTGGGAGCTGGATAAGGTGATGTGTGCACTGACCATAAAGGCCTAAATAGGTGATTAAAATGTGGTTATGGACATTCAGGATGACTGGATTTTCAGAGGTGCTGAGAGCTCATAAATGCCTTTGAAGCCAATGGGATTTGTGAGACCGTGGTACCTTTGGAAGTTAAGCATTATAAAACGGAGCCATGCCTTAGTACAGATCCAAAAATATGTAAAAATGCCCACCTCATAACCTCAACTACTGAGCAATTTTAAATTCAACATAGTAAGAAAAGATAAAAATGAATGCAGTGCACAATAACTTAACTCACAGTATTTAGTGAAAATATTGATATTTCTGTCCTAAACACTGCACCTCTAATAAGGACACAAAACTATGAGCAATTTACATCCAAATCAATGCATTGACTAGACAGCGAATCTCCAAATTAACCAACAACTCGAAGTTAGTGTATTTCTCCATGTAACCTTTCATATTATTAGCAGCAAACAGAGTCCTAGTTACTCATGTGAATGTGACAACCGACCAGTCAATAACTAAATATCCCTATAGGTCTGCCTGTGCTCTGTTACAATATGTCTGATTGATAATCCTGCAAAGCTTCCTCAGTTTAAAAGGGCAGTACTCCATCAAATCCTTCTCTGTTTAATGCCTGTATGTCAGCTTTTCCCAGAGCCTGCATGCTGTCTGTAGCCCTGTATCCTCTAACCTGGGGTGCTGGGAGCACTGCCGTGCCCTGTTCTGGTGGCTTCCCTGGCTCCAACCCAACACCATATCACTGCAAGTTACTAAAATGAACATGGGTCCTTCTCCTTGGGATCCCTTCCCTCTCCATGGCTGGGAAAGCAGGGGCACAAGCAGAAAGAGAGCCGTGCTGTTTGCTTGCTGGGTGGATGTTCAGAGGGCCCCAAAGATATGCATGCGGGACACAGACTGTCATTCATTTCCCATGCATCATTGACAAGTCCTATTTTCACTTTCTCTGTACCCACCACATACCTGTTTTACCCCCACGTTATGCCCCTAGTGCTCCACACAGTCATTTAGAATCATAGAATCATAGAATCATAGAATCATTAAGGTTGGAAGAGACCTCCAAGATCATCGAGTCCAACCATCAACCCAACAACACCATGCCCACTAAACCATGTCCCTAAGCGCCTCATCTACCCGTCTTTTAAATACTTCCAGGGATGGGGACTCAACCACTTCCCTGGGCAGCCTGTTCCAATGTTTAACTACTCTTTCAGTAAAGAAATTTTTCCTTACATCCAATCTAAACCTCCCCTGGCGCAACTTGAGGCCATTTCCTCTCGTCTTTTCGTCCATTTCTTCCTTCTTCAGAGACCCAGTGAACAAGAGCCGGGAGCTCTGCCATTGACTTCAGTAAGCAAAGACTACACACCATCCCTTGCCTTTTGGGAAAGCAGCAAGGACGCACCAAGAAGGAAGTCCTCTGAGCTCTACCATCAGTCGGCCAAGCGGCTAAATGGTAAACCGTCATGTGAACTAACTATTTTTGTGCATCTAGTTTTTCCACGGTTGCCATTGAATGTGTCTGTCAGTGCCCTTCCGACAGTGATTTTGGTACAGGATGGGCACATTTCCAGTATGAGCTCAGTCGACACAACTAGCAGTGAAGCAGATGCTTTGTTCTTCCTTCCCCTTCCGCAGGAACAGTTCCAAGGCACCGCTGTTGTCCTGCGCAGCATGGGCCTGATCGTAGGGCTGGGTCAGTAGGGTCAATGGATAACTCATCTGGACACAATCCTAGCATGACCCACTTTATTTAGGACATTGGAAGGAAAGGGTCTGAAAGCCTAGCCTCCTGACTTTAGGCACTGAAGGAAAGGGAACCTGTTACTGGCTCCCCAAATTACCTTTTTAAGACATGAAAACTGAGTTTTCTCTTAAAATTTAACTTTTCCCCTGCTATGGACACTAGGGGTGGCTGAAATGCAGCCCTAACTGTTTTATTTCAGAGATCACAGGAAGCATCAGGTGGCAGTGACTTTTCGTGACTGATGATCTGAGCTACATTTTTCATTAATGTAACTCCTGGCCCCCGGCCCCAAATGCTGGAGAGGAAACAACAGACCTCAAGTCATTCTGCAGGGAGTACAGGGGATTACACAGTGGTAACATGGGAAAACCTAAACAAACTAAATCTTTATCCAGTTAAAATTCTGCCACAGTTCAGCTACAGATTTCATCATTCTGACTAATGGGATTAAGACATGCACCAAGAGGCTCCCATTCTCTAGTATTGCTGCCTTATTCATTTAACTGCTGGCCAGTTTCAGAGCCAGGGAGATCCCTGAAAGGGTACCAAGCGACAAATATTTTCCATTTTTGATGAATGACTCTGAAGAGGTCTGACTTGGACACTTGTTGTTAAGGGGGTGAAGTCATCTACTATGGAAGTCAATGCTCTGGGAAGCTTGTAGATGATCTCCATGCTTGGCAGCGTTCCCCTTTTTAGTTCCAGTTTGTGGCTGTTTATCACTCCTTAGTTAAAGCTTCTGCTCGACTTCATTCAATTCTGCTTTTTTTACTAGCTAAGGAAATACTGTAGCTCTGCTTTAGAAAGTGATGATGTTAGTGTGCAGCAAGGGCCAGCAGCTCCCTGGGAGCAGAGAGCCACAGAGCTCTCCATAGGGGCCTGCAGGGTCTCACCAGCCAGGGCCCATCCCACCACCCCCAGCAAGGGAGCAGAGGAGGCCAAGGTCAAGCCAGGAAGTCAATCCACGGGTCAGATCCAGTGAACGCCAGGCAGGTCCACAAAGACAAGGGAGGTCCAAGGTCAACCTGGAAAGTCAGTCTTTTGGGCAGGGCCTGCCAGGCAAGACATGGTTGTGGCTACTTATTAAAGTTTTTGCGAATTGTAGATTTTAAAATTACAGAAACAAATAGCCAGTACTGTTTGAAAAGTTAATGTTGTATTTCTTCAGCATTGGTGCATCCAGCTTACACCATGACATTGCTTGGGAGTCCTGGGTCAAGCTTTGCTGTGCTATTCACAAAGATAGCATGGGCCAAAGAGATGCTCCTTGCCCCAGAGACCTTAGGTAGGGACCAATGTTTATATCTGTAGTCTTATGGGGCAGGCACAAGGGTACCAGTGCTCTGATGTCCCTGAGACACTCAGCACTGCGTGGTACTACAAAGCAGAAAAACATGAGACAGAAGATTGCCCTATCTAATTTAGCTGGGACCTGTACAGTCTCTTCAAAGAAGAGATTTAGTCTATTAGATTCATCTGTAGTTTTGCTCCAGCCATTCAGCTGTAAGGGGGTTAATGTGGAGGCAAACAGTGATTCAGTTTTATGACCAGACTGAAAATACAAATAAATCTACTGCTTCTGTGTGCTAACTGTAATGCATGCCCAAGTGCAGGATGCTTTAATTGGGTATAATAGCTCCAGGTCTGGACTTACGTACGTGAGCATCAAATCACTCCTTTTAAACCATAAAGTGCTATTCAAATAATTGTTTTATTAGCATCATCATCTTTCTATATGGAAATGTGGAACATATGGCAAGCTCAATAGATGCCTATAGCCACCATCCAGATAACGTTATTAAAAACAGAAAAAGAAAAGCCATTACATTTTTGGCATATTGGCTGAGGACACTCAGGAGGCTGAACTGGAGACGGCTGTCGCATTTGTCATCCTGCTGATTGCCTAATGTGAAACACAGAAGGCCAGCGAAGTGTGAGAAAATCGAGACATTGTGGAGGATCAAAGCTTGAGCACCAGGACTAAGAAATTACAAGCAGTGACCTACACTAAATATGTAACAAAAGTGCAGAAACCCAGCTTCTTTCTGCCAGGGGACAGGCTGCTGACTGGGAACAAAGCTTCAGGTTTCCTGAGTGATTAGAAACTCACAGTGCTGTGAATGCCACGTCCCAAAAGTCCTGGAGGAATAATATGGGCAATGCGGCTGCCAGCTGATTCATGGGGAGCAGCTGCAGAGAAAATACCTCTTCCTGCCCTCCCAGATGGATGAAAACTCTCATGAAAGAGCCCCTATAAAGGAGGGTTGGGCTTCAGCATAAACAGTTGGGCTTCAGCCTCCAAGCAGATTTGTGCAGAGATACCGTAAATCCCCAGATGGAAAAAACCCTCCCAAACTCCTGAATATCCTGTTCAAAGGAAAGGCTGCTTCTCCTCCCTGTGAGAAGTGTTCAGGGTAATGTAGGGCACTGCAGAGCGAGGATTTCTGCTCTCCTAGACCAGGAGCTGGTGCCTGCATCTGCTGGTTTAAAATTGCTGTGAGGCTGGGCTTTTCTGAGTGAGAAAGTTTCCTCCTGTTCCAAAGGTGGGGAAAGAGGAAGGGAAAAGGAGCTGCAAAGAGGAGCTCAAGATGGGGAATCACGTGTGAATGAATGTCCTTGAAAGAGCAGAGCAGATGCTTGATCTGGGTGCTTATTTTCTTTTTTTTGGTCAAGGTGCTAGAATGAGGACACCCTTAATTAGAATCATGGTATCATAGAATCATTAAGGTTGGAAGAGACCTCTAAGATCATCGAGTCCAACCGTCAACCCAACACCACCATGCCCACTAAACCACGTCCCTGAGCGCCTCATCTACACGTCTTTCAAATACTTCCAGGGATGGGGACTCAACCACTTCCCTGGGCAACCTGTTCCAATGTTTAACCACTCTTTCAGTAAAGAAATTTTTCCTCATGTCCAAAAGATTAGTTTTGCTGCTTTCTAATATAAGTAAGCAGTGCTTTCTGACAAACAGGGAAATACCTTTTTCGCTATGGAAACACCATGGTGATTTACATCAGCTTAAGGAGCCCTGCCTCTGCAAGTTCTTCTTTGATTTCTAAGCAGCAATAAGATAATTTTCTTGGGTTTTTTTTGAATAGGGAATGCTCCTGCTACACAACACAGTGCTTCAGACACTGCCCTCTCTTACCAGGATTTCTGGGTAACCTGCTGGGTATTCAATGGCAACACATGGGTAGCTGGGACTGAGATGAGGCAGCTGGCTTCAGTTTTGAAATGTGCATGGATTTTGTGTATTTGACTCAATTTTGGTCTCAAACAATCAAAATTAGGGAGAGTTATGAATTTAATTTCTCCTACTCAGGAGAGCCACGTGAGTAAGAAAGAAGAGTACGTGTGTCTGTGAGGGAGAGAGAACATGTTTCTCTTCTAGTCCCATCTATTTCTGCCCAAAATTTGTAGAGAACTATTATGTGCCTCCTCTGTTTTCAGGACACATAAACAGGAGGTAAGGAAACAGAACGATTCAGATAATTGACTTTACCGAGCAAGCACTCAGGCACAGGGGTGGAGAGTTTACACAGCTTGTGCGGGGCTGCGGGCAAGTGGGATTGCTGGAGCGTGAAGCAGGACTGACCAGGAGCACCGTCTCCATCACAGACCCCATCAGGTACACCCGCGCTTGCAGATATGCACTGTTACTGGGCCATGGCAAGTGACTGGTGAAAGGTTGATTCATTGTTAATTTGCCTTTCCTCTGTCTCAAGGCCCATATAACATGTAGTTTAAAGATATACACAAGCTAATTAGGAGAGATATTTTCTGGACGGGAGTCACAGCTGCATGATGTGAAATTCCTGCAATCAGTGAAAAAATGTAAGGGGCTTGTTTATACACTTCAGGTGTCCAACTTCAGCTACACTGCCACAAATGGCTGAACTTGTGATATTCCTTTCTTCCTTCATAGTAAGTATTTCCCAAGAACTTGTAATGCTGCCTGTAATACTAGTCATTAGGCTGCTCTTGAAGTATAGTTTGTGTGCACAAAAGCTTGGCCATTTTTTCCAACAGTAGCTGTTGTTTGAATAAAACATGTTGTTACACATCCCCTGCAAAATTTATTTCTTGTCCTTAATATTTAGTCCCAGTGATATTGCTAGAATGATTTCTAGAGCTCCTTCAGATTTCCATAGGTTTTCTCACCCTTAGATGAGGAAAGATTTATTCTCCACTGCCTCAAATCTATCATTGTTTTTGGTGCATGTCCCCCTCCTCCCTTATGATACTTAAATGATTTGAAGATTGTTTTAAGGAGATCTCTAGCTATTTACCTCTATGGCATTCATTGTCAGCAATTTATCATCTTACTGTACTTTTTTCCTACTTCTAGATGTGTATAAACCACAAATAACTAGTATTATTTTAAGTGTACAATAAATACCTATTACAGCGACAAATATAAAATAGAATTACTCATAGAGCATATATTCATTATTGCATGCTATATAATGTTAGCATATGCAATAATATATAGTATATACACTATGCAGTTGACTGTATTCTGTGCAGCACACAGGACTTTTGATCTAACAAAACCAGAAAAGTAGCTTCAATGAACTATATGAAAACCCTATTTTCAACTTAATTTTTCCTTTTTTCATAGTTGCGTTTTTGAAGCTGAGATACTAGAAAGCCATGAAGAAGTCCTCATCATGAAAGATGACCTTTTTGAAGATACGGGGTCCTGCGTGGTGTGTACTTTATCTATGGCTAAATGGCTTATGTACCTATTAGCACCTTTAGATTCAGAGCCTACCCACTTGGTGCTAGCAGGGGAATATTTTGCCTTGCCTGATGTCACTGTGTGCTATAGCACATTCCAGAAACTTCTAGAAAACCTGTGAAGAAAATGTATCATAGGTTTAAGACTCATGAACCTTAAATGGTTTGGAAAACCTTTAGATAAAGTTTGAGAAAGACACAGGCTTACTCATTACAAATATTGACTAGCTAAAGGACAAGGCTCAGCAAATAAGACTTGATAAAGTCAGTTGAACTCTTCCTATTATGTGTAGATTAAGTGCTGCCTTCCCACTTTAAAGAGTTTTATTTTGCACCCACTGACTTCTTGAAGAAGGTTCCTGCAGTCCTCTGGGATACTGAGAGAGGAGTTCAGTTTGCAGTAGGGAGATGGTAATTTTCAGGCTGTCACAGAAAAGCAAAGCATGGTGGGCCAGAGATTAGGACCAAAGGATACAATAAGTCTCTACAAACAGATCAGAAGCTGGCCTGGAAATTTGAAGGGCCCTATCAAACATCTTTACTTGAATTATCAAGTTTATCAGGTAGTAATTACAGGTGTGAGGATGGAGACTCCACTAAGGCTGGTGCAAAACTAAGCTCCGAAACAGAAAAGTTGGAGAGCTGTGCGAGTCCTTAAAGCTATTTAAGAAACAGAAGGTAGATCTTAATATCCATATTTAAGGATTAATCATCTGCAGTTGGTGTGAAACATTCACAAATGAGAATAAAAGGAAGCCTTCGGTCCTTCTGGTAAGGAGATAATCAGAAGTTTATAACATTGCAGTGACAGCAATGAAGTTTCATGCTCTTCAGGACCTCGGTAGATGGCACAGCCGTGCCAGCAGGACAGTCCTGTGCATGTTCTGTAGGTGGTTATGCCATTTCCAGGATATGCAGTGTAACTGTTCTTTCACAGGCATGTTTCCACTGAGACAGTTTCCAAGATAGTAGCTCATTTTTTACCTAACAACAGGAGTCAGAAGACAACTGCTACTTAGTAAATAGCAGAATATAATTTAGCTGATTGTCTAAAAAAAAAAAAAAAGGCAAACAAAACTGGTAGTAGACTAGTGATTTCACAAAATATGAATGTGGGCAGGAAAGTATGTGTTGATACCACTGTGGTCACAAGGAAAGGTGTGATGGTTAACACAGGAAGAGGTGAACAGCATTTATAAACTTTCTCGGGCCTGGGGCTAGTCAGTGGATCTACCCTGATTTACACCATCTCAGAACCTGGCCCATGATATATAATCGTAATGGTTGCTGCTAGTTCTGTGAGTGAAGCTGAAATTCCCTTCAAGGTGACCAGAAAAAACTTGTCCACGTCAGTAAAACAAATTGTCATAGAAATCAATGTAATTCTAGAAATAACTGAACTATTGTGCAAATCTAACAATATTCTTCATCTCTTTCCATTACCTTTGTGCTGTGAGGAAATCAGCTCTGGGAATTCTATTTTGGTTCATCTTGACTTTTTCAGCCTGACCATTTAGTTATCTTACACCCTCCACCAGAATTACATAGTGTTCATGGGCACATTTGCTCTTCCCAGGGTTATTATATGGTGTGTGTAGAGGAATACAAATGTAGAGGTTGTGGTGGCACAATGATGCACAGTCACTCACCTCTTTCTTTTTCCTCACAGCAAATGCAAGAAGTAGGGGTCCCACACCATGGGTCTGACCAAGCTCTGTCACAGAGCTTAGGAAGTGGGGAAAGGGCTGCATTACTTTCTACCTTCCTACTCTCCAAGTTCCCAAAGGCTGGATCCCAACATAAGCAAAAGCACCTCCTGGGTAGTTCACCTATGGCCACTGACATATCGGACTGATACCCCTTTAGCCTGGGTATCAGAGATACCCAAAGACACCAAAGGAGTTGTCAGGGTATTCCAGTTCTGTGGCTGCCCTGCTAGCACAACTGTGTAAGAGGATATGCCTAAATGCTTGTTAGCACAACTATGTAATAGGATATACCTAAGTGCTGTGAACTTTGTTTTTGTTTCAAGGTGCAGATGGCCTAAGCAAAGAGTGGAGAATCAGATCGTCATTACTAAGAAATTACTCCGTTACCCTTTTCTTAGTCTGGCAGACAAGAGAATATGCGCTCTCCTTTGTTGGTAGTTGCTCTCAGGAGTGTCACTGGACTAAAGGAGAAGGTGTACAACAAAGGACGATGCTATCAGGAATAGTAATATAAGAATGTATATATGCAGGACATTGTCAGGCTACGTGATAAAAAAGCTCATCTCCGCACACACAAAAGACCACAGAGGAACACTGGCAGGCGGGGGAACCTGAATTATACTGTGAGCCCAGTAGTCCCATGTCCATCACAGGAGAGCCATCAGCCCAGAAAAAACTCATCTCAATACACACAAACGGCACACAGACTTGTGCACATGGACGAAGGACCATGGAGGGGGAACCCCAGTCTCCCAGAAGAAGGGAGCTCCTACCGCCACCATCACCCCACCCCAGCTGTGCCAGGAGAGCCTCAGTCCTATGGGCTGGGGGACATCCACCCACTGTGTCAATGGAGAGGCTCTCTGGAGTACCATGCAGACTGAAGGGATTGCTGCCTGCATGGATATGGGACACATCATGGGATGCAAGGGAAAAACATTTTGGGATTCATAGAATCATAGAATAGGTTGGGCTGGAAGGGACCTTTAAAAGTCATCTGGTCCAACCCCCCTGCCATGGGCAGGGACAGGATTGCATAAGACAGCATGGGCTATTTGGGGAGGAACCAAACATGGGGAAAGGGAGGGATTGAGGTGGTTTGGGGAGGAACAAGTGTGGGAGAATAGAGGGTTAAGGGGTCAAAAAGGGTCAGCTGACTGTGAACAGTGGCTGGTCAGTATGTCTCTCCTTGCTCTGCACCTGATCAGCAAAGTCTGTCCTGTCTCCTTATTAAACTCCTTTCTAACTCTTGGGTGAGGGGCTCTGTGTTCCCTGTACATGTCTATGCGTGTGCATGCGTGTGCATGGGTGTGTGTGCATATGTGGGTCTGGGTGCCAGCAGCTGGACTGGGACTGCGGGTCGGAGGACCTGTGTGTCCGTGGTGCCAGTGACTGGAGCGAGTATGGGTGCTTATGTCAGGGTGTGATTGCTAGCTTTGTGTGCCTGTGCTGTCCTGTGTATGTGTACATGTAGCGTATATGTGCCTTTGTGTGTGCGCTTGCTGAGAAAACATGCTCAGCTTCACTACAGGTTGGACCTGGGGTTATGGGCCTGCAGCAGCCTTGCCTCCGTTGGTCTACTGGGTTTGCAAACTCCCTAGCAAACAGGGGTTTGGATGAACAGGTTATTTATGAATTGCAGTGGAGAGAAGGGATGAACCAGGAAAATTATCTACATACTATGTATTTCTCCTATGAAGAAAGGCTGAGAGAGTTGGGATTGTTTAGTCTGGAGAAGAGAAGCCTCCGGGGAGACCTTATTGCGGCCTTTCAGTGCTTAAAGGGGGCTTAGAAGAAAGTCCACCCCCCCTGCCATGAGCAGGGACATCTTCAACTAGATCAGGTTGCTCAGAGCCCCGTCCAACATGACAATGTACATCTGTTAACAAATATTTTGCAACAGAACATTTGTCTTCTAATTGTTTAAAAGTACAGTTACAATGTGTCCTCTGAGCAACCTGATTTAGTTGAAGATGTCCCTGCCCACGGCGGGGGGGATTTAGACTAAATGACCTTTAAAGGTCCCTTTAAACTATAAAAAACCCCAAACTATTCTATGATTCTATGATACTGTGTCCTGCTTTTGGCTGGTATAGAGTTAATTTTCTTCCTAGTAGCTGGCATAGTGCTGTGTTTTGGATTTAGGATGAGAACAATGTTGATAACACACCAATGTTTTAGTTGTTGCTAAGTGGTGCTTACACTAGGCAAGGACTTTTCAGCTTCTCATGCCCTGACAGCAAGAAGCTGGGAGGGGGCACAGCCAGGACAGCTGACCCAAACTGGCCAAAGGGATATTCCATACCATGTGACATCATGCTCACTATATAGACCGGGAGGAGTTGGCCAGGGGGTGGTGACCGCTGCTTGGGAACTGGCTGGGCATTGGTTGGCAGGTGGTGAGCAATTGCATTGTGCATCACTTATTTTGTATATTCTTTTATCATTATTGTTATTATTATTTTCCCTTCCTTTTCTGTCCTATTAAACTGTCTTTATCTCAACCCATGAATTTTACATATTTTTTTTTTCTGATTCTCTCCCCCATCCCACTGGGGTGGGGGGGGAGTAAGTGAATGGCTGTGTGGTGTTTAGCTGCCTGCTGGGTTAAACCACAATATACTGTCATCCTGACAAGTGACAGAGGAGAGAGATCTGCCATTTGCCTTTCTTCAGTCCCAAGGGAGTCATAGACATGGTACGTCTGGGGCTAAGCAAGACCTGAACACTCAGGCTCCTCTCTCTGCCCCGTTTCCTTTCCCTGACAGTGGGCTGCCTCTTCTGTTAGTGACCCAAAGCTGTGACTAGACCTGTAGTGCCTTGAACTACTACTGGGAGCTCTGCCTTATCTTTGCTATTCATTTGGCATTTTTGAAAGCCCGGGACCACCAGCAGGGAACACAAGCAGAGAGAGATAGGTGGAATATAAGCTTCCTGAATCTGGGCCAGAGACTTAAACATTATTTTTCTTGCTAAGGCAGTCATCACAAAGACAAGCTTATCCTCCTGAATATTGAAGAATCATGCATTTTTTATCATGCATTTTCTGAACATGTATTTCCTGACTGTGCATGCTTACCCATTTGTAAAATAATGTTTATCAGGAA
>NW_008824306.1:1119213-1120321 GCF_000699105.1 Pygoscelis adeliae | reverse complement strand
ACCTACATAGCAGTCCATGTTCTGGAAGAGGCATTAGCATGAGTGCATTGGTGAGCAAGCTTGCTCTGCATCTAAAGCAAGAAAGGTAGGATGCATACCTATGGTATTTCCTCTGATTTATTAGAGGTCAAGTGATGAAGAATTTGATGTCAGAGAAAATCATGTCAATGCCACAGAGAGCAGGACCATTTTCTCACTCTACATACCTATGTCCTGAAGGTTTAGCCACTCAGAAAGGTGCCTATGTTGAAGCATGCTGGGTGTGGTGAGAAAGCAGGCTTGTCATTGTCACCTGCAACATACTTGTTTCTGCTTATTTCTACAGGATAATGTGTCCTAAGAGACCACAGAGACATGGGGACTTTCAGTTTTTAAAATAAAGATCAGTGAAGTAGTGTCAGGAAATCATTAAGGTTACAGAAGTCTGTGAATGGTCCCAGCAAAGTGGACATCCCTTTATGCAGGGATGAATCACCTTCACCTACACGCATTGATCAAGCAACCACAGGGTCCCAGGCCCTCACAGAAGGCCCAGACCCATACCTATGATCTTGCTGCAAAGTTAGCTCCTGAATTTGTTATGTTCCCTTACACCTTCTTCTCTCTGAAGTAGAGCAGAAGACCCTACGTGCTGATTCCCTGTGCATTGGTGGCCACGGAGGGCTTCCAAGTGGTGAGAGGAGAGCAGCCATGTGGCACGATGGGTCCTCTGTAACTGTAGCTGTTGAATTACACTAAACACCACAAGAATCCCCTTGTAGCTTTCCTAATGTTGCTTTTCACACTCAGCTTGTTGAAATAAGCTTGATACCTTAGTGTGCAGCAAGTGATAGAAGTGCCTAAGACAGCCAGTGTATACAAAGATGCAAATCCAGCAATGTAGCAATGTTCATAGAATCATAGAATAGTTTGGGTTGGAAGGGACTTCTAAAGGTCATCTAGTCCAACCCCCCTGCAACGAGCAGGGACATCTTCAACTAGATCAGGTTGCTCAGAGCCCCGTCCAACCTGACCTTGAATGTTTCCAGGGATGGGGCATCCACCACCTCTCTGGGCAACATGTGCCAGTGCTTCACCACCCTCAGCGTAAAAAATTTCTTCCTCATAT
>NW_008824306.1:1118846-1119142 GCF_000699105.1 Pygoscelis adeliae | reverse complement strand
CCCCCATCTTTTTTATAAGCCCCCTTTAAGTACTGATAGGCTGCAATAAGGTCTCCCCGAAGCCTTCTCTTCTCCAGACTAAACAATCCCAACTCTCTCAGCCTTTCTTCATAGGAGAGCTGTTCCATCCCCCTGATCATTTTCGTGGCCCTCTTCTGGACCTGCTCCAACAGGTCCCTGTCTTTCTTATGCTGAGGGGCCCAGAGCTGGATGCAGTACTCCAGGTGGGGTCGCCCCAGAGCAGAGCAGAGGGGCAGAATCACCTCCCTCGACCTGCTGGCCACGCTTCTTTTGAT
>NW_008824306.1:1085816-1117361 GCF_000699105.1 Pygoscelis adeliae | reverse complement strand
TGAGCTTGAAGGAGGTGATCCTTGAATATTACCCAGCTTTCTTGGGCCCCTCTTCCCTCCAGGGCTTTGTCCCATGGCACTCTACCAAGCAGATCCCTGAAGAGGCCAAAGTCTGCTCTCCTGAAGTCCAGGGTAGTGAGCTTGCTGTGCGCCCTCCTTGGTGCCATTTCGTGGTCACTGCAGCCCAGGCTGCCCTTGAGCTTCACATTCCCCACCAGCCCCTCCTTCCTGGTAAGAACAAGGTCCAGCATAGCATCTCTCCCTGTTGGCTCCTCTACCACTTGGAGAAGGAAGATATCATTGACGCCTTCCAGGAACCTCCTGGATTGCTTATGCCCTGCCGTGTTGTCCCTCCAACAGATGTCGGGGTGGTTGAAGTCCCCCATGAGGACCAGGGCTTGTGAGTGTGAGGCTGCTCCTATCTGTCTGTAGAGGGCCTCATCTGCTTGGTCTTCCCGGCCTGTAGCAGACCCCCACTGTAATGTCACCTGTCCCTGCCTTCCCTTTAATCCTGATCCATAAGCTCTCGGTCGGCTCCTCATCCATCCCCAGACAGAGCTCCTCCAGCTGGTCATTGACATAGAGGGCGACACCCCCTCCTCGTGTCCCCTGCCTGTCCTTCCTAAAGAGCCTGTATCCCTCCATCCCAACACTCCAGTCATAGGAGCCACCCCACCACGTCTCCGTGATGCCAATAAGGTTGTAGCCCTGCAGGGGTGCGCACATCTCTGACTCCTCTTGTTTATTTCCCATGCTACGTGCATTTGCATAGAGGCATTTAAGTTGGGACCCTTATGAAGCTGTTGCCCATGTCTTTGCCGAAAAATGAATGTCATCACAATTTCCATGCTGACAAGGCCTTGAAGAACCAGTTAAAAGGAAGAATAAATAAAGACATTTTTACTTGTCAAACTGCAACATAATCTTCACCAGAAAAAGAAGGTAACTGTAACACTTCCACAATCTGCCTCTCTTTGTTAACACATGCAGGTGATGTAAGTAAGGCTCAGACCTGAGCTCACTATGGATTCTCTGATGCCTAACAAAGGTTGAGTTCATCCTGTCTCCTCTCTTGGCCCACTTGTTTTCACAAAGCTTGTGGGAACTTTGTGTCAGTGAGATCTGTCCAGTTCTGTCAAACAGGGTGGTGACTATGAAACAAGGGATTCAAAAGTAATTGGGGACAGAGGGAGGAGACACACAGGCAGCAAGCATGGTTACACAAGCTTAAAAATGAGGCTGAAAATAATTTACTGCTACAACAGTATATGACTCCTTAACATCACACAGCCACGTTCTATGAAGTGGACAGATCCTAGAGAAAGACAAGAATGAGATCCAAAAGCAGTTACAAAACCACTCTGAAGTACTAATGAGCTAAGGCAAAAATTATCTAATGCCTGGAGAGCTGCTCTCTTCCTCCCCTTTCCCATCTTATTTTGGTTTTGCTCTTTTATCTGAGCAGCAGTTTTGAGAAAAATGAGTTTTTAACAAATCATGTTACTTGGAAAGACAATGAATATTGCAGAAGCACAGTACATACAGACAGTAGGCTCTAAAACTCGAATTAATAAATGATCAAATAGTAAAAGTAGAGTTTTGTTGAAAAGAAAAGACTCAGGTACCTGATACGTAGGTGTCTTATACTAAAATATGATAGTTTGTTGGCTCTCCCTGTTTACAAACCATTTGTTCTAAGTAAAGAAAATTGAATGATTTATTCCTGGATGACTTTCAACAGTTGTTCTGACAATAGAGTACTCTGATGACTTGTACCAACCAACTTTGGTGGAAAAAAACACAGAGTACACCAGGGAAATATAATTTTCCATGTTACTCACACACAGTTCCGGTAGAAAAACCATGCTGAAATCTTACCCTCTGACCCCACTTAGTGTCAGGGCCCTGAGGGCACTAACAGGCCTTAATTGCCTGACCAGTTTCACCTGCGGCATCCACCCACATCACCTGCCCATAAGCCCAGGAGCCTATTTAAGCCCAGTCCTGGGGCTTCCTTACCTATTTGTGTGATGCTGTAGGAGTGCTGGTTTGTGGCTCAGTTACAGCCATGTCTCTGCCTAGTCATGAACACTGTTGATCCAATCCAGGACCTACAGGCTGATTTCCTGGCTTGACCTCAGACCTGCCTGGCAGTGACAAGACCTGACCTGTGGATTGACTTCCTACATTGACCTTGAACCTTTCTTATTGCCATGAACTTGCCTGATGATCTGGACTCTTGGTTGGGCCTGGCCACTATCTCTGGTCTGCTTTGTACCTTTGCTGGGGGCGGTGGGCTGGTAAGGCGTTGTGGGGATCCCTTGTGGCTTCCTGTCCTGCAGGCTCTCTTGCTGTGTAATCCTATTATAGATAGGCTGGCAGGAGACTAGCCCACTACTTGCTTAAGTGGTGAACCAGTTGGACTGTAGGAAGGGTGGTCTCTTTCTCAGAAACACACCTAGACCTTGCTTTCCTTACACAAGCTGCCAGCAGCTGCAGATACATGTTCTGTGCAACCCAGGCAATTCTTTCTCAAGAAGCAATGAAAGAGGGTGCAGACTGTGTTACTTTTCTGTTGCCCTTGTGCCAGTGGGCTCACTAGGTTTGCTCTGTGGAACGCTTCCATTTCTCTTCTCCTTCCTTTGGTTTCCATAGTGCAGAGTAGTGCACTATGGGAAACACTCTGACCTTGACCATGTGAGCTGATAGCTTTGTTTGCTGTGGTTATAAACTTTGAAGCTTTTGCATCTTGATTTGAGATTTAATGTCTGGCTTGGACTGGATCATGGATGTTAGATTGACAAAAACTAATTAAACTATTTTTTAATTGGCTTCTTGCATTCCATTTAAGTTGATTCAAAATGGGCATCCTATTTGGCAACAGCTCTTTTTTTAGTGTAATGTGACCAATACATGGAATAGTAAATAATTTGGTTTGGCCTTTGGGCTAAGGCTGAGAACAATACAGTATAGGTCAAAAGTATGAGCTCTGGGGCTGATCAGCTGCTGATCTACTTCCTAGAGGAAGCTAGAACAGCCACTGGACGCTGTCTGCCTCTATCTTTTATCTGATGGTGTTCTGCAGTTTTTGCTAATCATCAACTGCAGATTTGGGGAAGGACTCCTTTTCCTCTTTGAAATGTCCAGGGCTCCCACGTACCCCAGAGAGACAGACAGCCAGACTTTCTTTCCAGGATTTAGCAGCCACATAGCATATCTTGGTAGGCTGTCAATGTTTGTGGCTTCTTTTGCTAGACAGAAATTACAGTGGGGGTGTTAAAGGAGGAATGTTATGGGTAGGTCTTGCTTTAACACCTGGTGGTGACAGAGCTGTTTCAAAGCTGCTGCTCAGGCTGCCTGCAGACTCTGGAAGGCATCATGGCATCTACTACATTTATTTCCATTGTCATGCTCTACTTAAACATATACAAAAGAACAGCCAAGCTGGGAATAACTCTCACAATCCCTGAAGCAGGGGACTGTGATAGCTGGGTTGACAATGCCTATGGTTATATAGCCTGTCTAGGAGCTGGTCCCTTTCCCCTTGTAGTTCATCCCAGGCTTTTGATTTCTCACTGATTTTAATGGGCTCGCTTTATTAGAATTCATAAGATCTGGCCTTAAAAATGACTTGTTATTACTATAGTTCACTGACTTGAAAGTTGTTGTGGTTGCTACGGTTTTACACAAGGGCAAAGTGATCTCATTGCTATCTCTTTTAAAGTGATCAGCAGTACTTAATTGGTACTGTACTTACAGTATGAATATTTAGGAATGACTGGAAAGAAACAGAGTATAAGCATACAGAACAAACTGAGGACCTTGTACTGGCAAAGCAGACCCACCATGTCCTTCAATATAACTGAGCAGTCTGTGGATAATTGAAGCCTTTACAAACTAGAGTGTCTCCTGCCTTGAACAAAGTGATTGCAAGGGGTCATGATTCACAGCAAAGACAAAAGCAGCTGCAAACCACAATGGCACATCAAATATCTCCATGATCTTAGGAGTTTCTTCATCAGATCATCATGTAATGAGGCAGGAGAAGCAGTACCATCTGCAGCTTTCAGAAGGATGGAGAAAAAGAATATTAATGTCACTGTTTTGCACTGGAAAGAGGCAGATGGGCAATCAGCATGATAGGCTAGGATGATGTTGCCAAAGCAAGTGAACGTACTGCCTCTAACATTGCTGACAACTGTATGGAGTCCCTTCAAATCTGCACAAGGGAGTGACACTGAAGGCTCACCGCAATTGTAAGTCATTGGTAGGTGAGCTGATGGGTGGGTTACACATTACAATTGTGAGCAATATGTGGCTTCTCGTGCCTTTTTGGGCTAAGAAAGGAATGTGCATTGTATGGGATTAAACTTTTAAGAACCTCAGACTTTAAGTGAAGAAGTTCCCTGGCAGTGGGCACTGTTGTTTGGAGACTGACTTAGGTGGTAAAATATCTCTTCTTGTTTATCAGTTCTGAATACCAGCGACTCTTGTATGTCTTACTCCTGGATCCAGCTCTGAACAGTGGCTGCAGAGGTGCAGGGGACTTACTCTGCACTATGTGCTGTGGTAGATGCTTTCCATTCCCTACTTCTCACATGGTTCTTTCACTAAGATGTTATGTGGTCTATATATTGGCAGAAGAGCTGTGTTGCACACCCAGCACCCAATTTACTCTTCTTCTGGAGGGCTAAGTACAGACCTTTATTTCAAAATAGACAGGAGTGTTTCAGGGCAGAAGACCATATGGTCTGCCAAAGCTTATTCCTCTAAGGCTTTAAAAATAATCAGCCACTTCTCTATTGTTCAAATCTAATTAGTGACAGCACCTTTTCAACCTCTTCCCTTGGAAAAGTGTGTCCAGTCATCTTGCAGGCACTATTTTTACACATCCAGTGCTGACTTTGAATATTTGTTTTGCACTACAACCACTTTTTTAAACAGACAGTCTGTCCACACAACGTAATGTGTTTGCTACCAAGGCAGGGAGTGTCAGGCTATGACCGCTTGTTCACAAATTAGATATTATCTTAAACAGCTTACTGCATCAATCTGTTGCCTTTTTTCTCCTAGGGCTTCTTTACCTCTTGCAGTCTCTTTATTCACTAAGCCAGAGGTCACCTTAGGCAAATCTTTTTCCTTGAGTCATGCTCTCTGAACCCAACATTAGCTGTGGTTTCCACCCTACAAATCCTTCCCTAATAAGTAAAGGTGGGGAGCTAAACACCACTTAGCTAATATGCTTTGTGATTTTGTCAAAACTTGTGACAAGATAACCAACACTGTGTTATTTCACACATCTATATTATATGTTACATTTAAAAAATAAAGTTGAAATCGCTTGAAAAGTCTAATCTGGATCTCCCAGCATCAGAAAATTCAGCATGAAGACTGAACGTTATTCTTTCAAGAGTATACTAAATTCTAATTATGCATCCCTAGGTTTCAAAATATGTGTAGTAACATCCAATAGACCTTATCACATTGGCAATGAAGACAGGTGAAATTTTGCCCCATCTGAAGGTGCTAAAGGCAGGCTTGGTGGATATAAATATCATATGGTTTTGGCAAGACTGCCTGCTAATAATTCCTAGGAATCAGAGAATGAGAACATATTAGTAGAATGTTTTTTGGTTTTAACTTATTTAAATCCACTGTATTATACAACAGAGATTTGAGTGCCGCCTTGGCATTAATTTAAAAGGTTAGTAACTTCACAGAGACTGAACTTCAGAAAGCTCACTGCTTTGAAAGATTCTATCAGTGTAAAAATAAATTCTTTATACTTAAAATCGAGAGCATAATAAAATCCATAAGGATATTGCCTTGCCTAAGGCAATTGTGAGTGGTAATTGTCTGTTGATTCTGTTGGTGCCAGTATTTCACTTGGGGACTCAATGATAGGGAGTGGGAATGAAATTATTTGTTTTATCTCAGAGGAGGTTTTGAGATATTTTTTTTTCCCTTGGAAAGAAGGAAAGAAAACTGATATCCTGCAGGTTTTCAAAGACTGGTAATCTGAAAATTATGGATCATTTAATTTTCAAGTACCTTTTTAGAGGAAATTAGTAGGAATTACTGAACAGAAGTGTTGCAAACTGGAAAAACTCCCAAAGTTCAGTTTTTAAGTTTTTGTGTTCTAAAACTTGTGAAAGGGAAATCACCTATTGAAAAAGGTGATTTATAAAAAATTCTCAATCATAATCTGGGCTCAAATAATTTTTCACAGAATTACAGAATAGTTGAGGTTGGAGGGGACCTCTGGAGGTCACCTAGTCCAACACCTCTGCTCAAACAGGGCTACCTAGAGCACGTTGCTCAGGACCATGCCAAGGTGGCTTTTGATTACTTACCTCCAAGCATGGAGACTCCACCACCTCTCTGGGCAACCTGTGCCAGCGCTCAGTCACCCTCACAGTAAAAAAAGTGTTTCCTCATGCTCAGACAGAGCCTCCTCTGTTTCAGTTTGTGCCCACTGCCTCTGGTCCTGTCACTGGGCACCAGTGAAAAGAGCCTGGCTCCATCCTCTTTGCACCCTGCCTTCAGGTGTTTGTACACATCGATGAGATCCCCCCCGAGCCTTCCCTTCTCCAGGCTAAACAGTCCCAGCTCTCTCAGCCTGTCCTCAGATGAGAGATGCTCCAGTCCCTTCATCGTCTTGGTCGTGGCCCTTCGCTGGACTCTCTCCGGTACGTCCATGTCTCTCCTGTACTGGGGAGCCCAGAGCTGGACCCAGCACTCCAGGTGTGGCCTCACCAGGGCTGAGTAGAGGGGAAGGATCACCTCCCTCCACCTGCTGGTAACACTCCTCCTAAGGCAGCCCAGGATACCATTAGCCTTTTCTGCGGCAAGGGCACATCGCTGGCTTGTGTTCAACTTGGTGTCCACCAGGATCCTCCCCTTCCGATTCTCTCCCCCATCCCACTGGTGGGGGGGTGAGCGAGCGGCTGCGTGGTGCTCAGTTGCCAACTGGGGTTAAACCACGACAGAGGGGAAGGATCACCTCCCTCCACCTGCTGGTAACACTCCTCCTAAGGCAGCCCAGGATACCATTAGCCTTTTCTGCGGCAAGGGCACATCGCTGGCTTGTGTTCAACTTGGTGTCCATCAGGCGCCCCACAGGGCCTTTTCTGCAAAGCTACTTTCCAGCTCGTCAGCCCCCACCATGTACTGGTGCATGGAGTTGTTCCTCCCCAGGTGCAGGACCTGGCACTGCCCATTGATGAACTTCATGAGGTTCCTGCCAGCCTATTTGTCCAGCCTGTTGAGGTCTGGATGGCAGCGTGACCCTCTGGTATATCAGTCACTCTTCCCAGTTTGGTGTCATCAGCAAACTTGCTGAGGGTACGCTCTGCCCCATCATCCAGATCATTAATGAAGATGTTGAAGAGGACTGGATTCAGTATTGACCCCTGGGATACACTGCTAGTTACTGACCTCCACCTAGACTTTGTGTCACTGATCACCACTCTCTGGGTGTTCAGCCAGTTTTCAGTCCACCTCTCTGTCTGGTCATCCATCCCATGCTTCATCAGCTTCTCTTTGAGGATCTTATGGGAGACAGTGTCAAAAGCCTTACTGAAGTCTAGGCAGACAATATCCACTGCTCTCCCCTCATCTACCAAGCCAGCCATTTTTGCTTTCTAAAAGTGGAGAATTGCCAACTGTGAAAGGATAACAAGGATTGACATTGCATGATAAAAATTGAGAGATGTGTGGAGGGTATTTCTGAAGTCCCACAGTAGCCTTTAATATGGTTCTATATACATAAGATATATTGTGTAAATATACACATAAAGTTTATATGCTAACTTAGCACTCTTGTCTGAATATGAAAAAAAGAACAAATAACATGAATAGGTTTCAGGCTGGCTGGCGTAACCTGTTTTCAAGCTGTTCTCACTGGATTCCTATACCCTATATAAGCCTTCATGCAGATCAGTCAGTCCAGTTATGCTGCAGGTGGCCATCTGTAAAGCAAAGGTGATGCTTCTTCCTTTGCCTGTCCCTGCTATCCAGATTGCAAGCTGTGTGTAGGCCTGCTGCTCCAGGTGGAATCCAGAACCTCCTGCTTTATCCTTCTGCAAGCTTGGTGTTTAATGCAAATGCATCCCCACCAAATGCCAGAGATCTCTCCCCTACGTCCAGAGATAGGTAACTCCAAACTTTAGAGGGATGGTCGAGGTAGACAGCTGCACCACCCCTTGCTCTTCATGGGCAGTAGTGCTAGGTCACAAGCCTTAATTTACCATGTTGAGTGGCATGAAGGGAGGCAGACAACAGACACAGTGGCTTCTGGGTTTGCTTTGAGATCTTCTAGCTCCTCAGGGAGCTGCTTCTGGGATTGTGGGGGGCTCACAGAAAACCTCTGAGGAAAGTCAGGGTGGCAGCTGCTGCTGGGTAGGGAGAGATAGAGGTGTCACAGACTCCTGGCAAGCCCTGGCAGCCTCTCATGAGCTCTGTCAGCTGTTCCTGATTAAGGGATGCGTTAAGGTTTTGGATTGAGCTGACTGCTGATAAAGCAAAGGAAAGAACCCTCTGAGCAGCTATGAAGGAGAAAGCCTATGTAAAGGCCCATTTCAGGGCACATCATAACTGTTTTCTATCATTGTCTTTCACGGAGGCAGTAATGGCCATTGCTCATTATGTAGCAATGCGGAATTCTTTTTCTCCATTCTTGGCCTTCACAATGATACATGAAAACTGCTTACAAAACACACCTCTTAGTTAACATTGCAAACAGATAAATTTGTTTTTCTTTTTGTTAGTAAATATGCTTTGTAGTTGTATTTGATATTATTAATTCCAAACTCCTCCATGTAACAGTTCAACAGATTTAGTATATCTGTCCAAAAATACTTCTTTCAGTGCCATGATGCACAACCCCACTCTTAAGAAGTTGAGATGTTTAAAGGTGAGTGTGGTTTCTCCCACAGGGAAAGCAAGACTATTTCTTGCCTACACCTTCCTAGCAGATCACCTTCCTCCACTCCTTCTACTGGCTAATGCACTTAGTTTTGCTGTTTCCCCATCCCCTGCCTGTGTTGCTCTTCTGAAGGGTTTCAGCAGCTGAGTTAAGATCAATCAGCAAGAAGCTCCCAAGTTCACCGAGGAAACCCAAATGTTAACCTTAGGCCCCACGAAGATATAGATATTATCGCTCTGTAAGGACATAAGGGTCTGTCTTTGTCTGTTGGTGATACAGAGGGTTTTATAATTAAACTGCCTACAACCCCTTTGTCTCTTCAGATATGGATATGTCTATTTTCATGAATCTGATTTGATATGTCCTTCTATCTTTCTGCTTAGAAGCAGATCTCAACAGCTGATCAAACCTGAGGGAATGAAAACAACCAAAGAGCTTCCAGCCTGATATCATAGCTGCTGTGGTTGCAAGCACTACACAGAAAGGAATTCATTCCTTTCCTTTTCTATAATTAAATAATTTGTATTTAATGTGGATCTGGCCATATCCAACCATTTGATCTCATGAAAAAACAGCAATCCCTTGCCTCTAACTAACCTTCACCTCTGTTGCACCCACAGACTTCAGTTTATGCAACATCCAGCAATATGCCTCCTCAGCAAGGAACGTGACTGGGGATCACTGCACCCCAGCCTGTATTCTGCACAGGCTCCTACTATCATATGCCCATTCCTATTCTGTGTCTTGGTCCCTACTCAGGGACAGTCAGCTGTAGACTGCCTGTGACCATAATCTTCCAGACAGCTCCACCTGAACCAGCTGAAACCAAAAGTAAGAGTCTCGCTGACTTTCCATGTGCGAGATCTTTCCTGGAGATTGGGAGGAGCCAACTGTACAGTGAGAAGTAATTCTGTCAGTCACAGTGTGATTTGTTTGCCTAAATATAAGCATGTAAGGTCACTTCAGATACCCTCATGTATGGTTTGCAGATGTTTGCAGAGGACTGGGAGACATGACACAGGGCTTTGTCCAAGCCATACCTTCTGGAGAGACAGCTAGTGGCTTGTTAGGGTATTCAAACAGCAAATAAAATCTCGGACACATTTACGCAGCTGAATCCTCCCCTCAGAAGCAAAGAGGAACAAGAATAGGAAAAAAACTCAACCATGGTGTGCTAAGTAGCAGCAGCAAATCATTCCAGAGTATAGCAGAGGACGGCTGCGTCTGACCTGCTGGCACGACAAAAGGCTGCGGTGTTGCACCTTCCCTGACCTTCCTCATTTCCAGAAGGGCAATAAAGTCTAATGTTCACTCCAGTTGTCAGTCTGACCAATAGGCCTCACTGTTGCAGAAATAATAGTAATGAACAAAAGTGCTGGTTTAGGTATATCAGTCGTTTTTAATAGGATTTGTCACACAAGTACTCACCAGTGAGAACAGAGACTGGATTATACGTTCCTACATTTGTTCTTGTGCTCAGGTACTGAAGTGACTGTGCAAAAAAGACCACATTGGAAATAGCTTCTGGTTTGGGCTTCAGCAAAGCCAAATTTTTTCTCGTCAAAGTGAGATGCATGGAGATGGCAAAACTCCCAGAGACTCTAATAAAAGCAGTAACAGACCCCTGGACTTTGCTAAGAGAATCAAATAAAGTGAAAACAGAGGGGCAAGGGGGATCAGTCAGTGTCTGAGCAGACATTGCTCTGGAAATCACCAGACATGCTGAAAAATGTTAAAGCTATTGTGGGCTGCATGAAAGATGAATAGGTTTTTATACAATTACAGGTTTTTGCATCAATTTTCTATGTATTTGCTTAACTTTTTGTTTATACAGTATTCCTATTTCAACCCCTACGTGAACAAGGATGATTTTTTAAAGTCCACAAGCTTATCAACTTGACAAAAGTCAACCCAAAAGGGAAAAAGGAGACTTCCAAACCTTCTTTAATAAGCAATGCAAATTTTTGTTTGTATTTTTTCCTTTTTATGTTTTTGTTGAATTAGAGATGGATTCTGAGAATGTTGACAGTTCTTCTTCCAGAAAGAAGCTTTTATGTTTGATTCTCTTTTAATGTCATTTGATCCTCTGTTGTGTTTTTAACAATGCAAGAGGAACCACTAATTCATCTATTATTTATTTCCTTTTTTGCTTTGCTATGTTTTGTTTTGTTCTTTTCAGCCACTGTGTTTTAACACATTTTTGCCAGGTGTTTCAATTTTTACTTCTCATACATCTTTGACACTGTAGTAAATGAGGTTCTTATTAATATTTAAACTTCCTTTTTCATTTGTTTGTTTTATGTAATACTCAAAGTCTCAGCATATGTAATAATACCATACATTCTCCGTAACGTATGAATTCTTGCTGAAGTGATATGGGAGCTTGGGATCATACCTCACAAATGTCTCATTTCAAGGAGCATTACTCATTGTAGTCTTACTGTCAGTTCCATTGCACATGTGTTTGCTCTTTCTGGCATACATTGATCAAAATCATTTACATTAGAAATGCCAGATCATGGAACTGAGGTCGCATAAAGAATCATTATTACTAAAGAAATTACATTTTCAGTTATTCAAATTATTTTCTATGCCTTTCAGTCAGGACCTTTGTTATAAACTCTTTCCTCTATTTGAAACTTTGCAAGCAGAGGATCATGCTTGCAGTGCTTATCCCAGGAATCATAACAAATATTTCTAGTACTTCCTCCTGAATTTTCTGATGCTTCTCCAAAGCTCTAGCCAGATCCTAGAATTATTAACAAGACAAAACCAACCCCCAAGCAGTATGCTAAGAAACAGGGAAAAAAAGTTGGTATGTATTCAAATCAGTCTTTGGTTTGAATAGATATGATCTCCATCTTTTGACCTAATCCTGTTCTGAGTCTGGCTGTAACATATCAAAGTGTTTAATATCTAAGTTCCATTTTCAAAAAGTATTTAGAAACTTCATTTTCATCAGAGGCTTAGGAGCCAAAGCTATGAAGTTGTGTGTCAGAAAGATGTTTTTTTATATATACCTTGATAATAAGTTGTATCAACAGGGTTTTAATTTACAAATACGATTCAGTACCTTAATAGCGAAAGATGAAATTACTGTTCTGATTATTCCCAAAATGAATATTCTGATTTGTAAATTAAGAATTTAGAAAACACTTAAAGAAAATCAAACATATTCAGATATGCCTGGTCAGTGAGTCAAATAGCCTTAACTACCCTGCAGTTTTGCTATAAAAACAACTTTGCCTTTAAGTATGTATTTACTCCAGTTTTTAACTACAAACACTAGCGTGTACATCACACAACTGGAGCACTATATATTTAAAATAAGGCAATCCAGAAAGCAGATCAGGAAAATGATGACATGTTGCTTTTAATCAATAAACATAAGCCATCTGCTCAGTGCCCATGAACAGCAACAGGGCAAACAAGTTTTTGGAATGAACTTTATTCCAGCAGTTACTGCAAGCTCAATTCTAGTTTACAGCACACATATTTCAAAGTATTAAAAGGTTACACTTTCTGAAATGTATTTTGACAAGAATGAATATTTGCAGGTTTGACTGGTATAAAACAAGTACTAATGAGCTAATGAGCACTCATACTTCACATTTTAGATTTTTTAAAAATATAAAATAAGAGAATAACCTCTGTGGTGCTACAGGAACATGAATTCAGTGATGCGTGTCTGTCCAGCTAACTGGAGAAATCCATTTACCACCACACTCACACAGAACTCCATGTACACTTGTAAATAATATATATTAAGAAATCATATATAATATTATTTATATTATATATATAAATAATATATATTAAGAAATAATATATATTAAGAAAACGTTTTATCATTGCAAAATACATATACTTGTCTGTTCCTGGTTTTACTAGAACGCCGAGTTCTTTCTCTGACATGAGCTAAGATGACTAAGAAAACTCTTTGGCCATTTTAATGTTAAATCACTGCAGAAATTATACTTTTGAGACTCCAGAAGCGTCTGCCTTCCCACTAACCCAAGCCCAGGCTCACTGCTCTACAGATACATAGTGAGATTCATCTTGCTTAACTGGAACTTGGCAATCACAGGGCTGCTGAGGTGGGAAGGCACCTCTCGAGATCACCTAGTCCAATCCCTTGCTCAGAGCAGGGTCAGCTAGAGCAGGTTGCTTGGGGTTGTGTCCAGTCAGATTTTGAATATCTCCAGGGATGGAGACTCCACAACCTGCCTGGGCAATCTTCTCCAGTGTTTGACCACACTCACAATGAAAAAGCGTTTTCTAACGTTGACATGGAATTTCCCCTATTCTAATTTGTGCTTGCTGCCTCTTGTCTTGTATCACTGGGCACCACTGAAAAGAGCCTGTCTCCGTCCTCTCTGCACCCTCCCTTCTGGTATTTGTACACATTGATGAGATCCCCCCTGAGCCTTCTCTTCTCCAGGCTGAACAGTCCCAGCTCTCTCAGTGTCTCCTCAGGTGTAAGATGCTCCAAGCCCTTAATCATCTCTGTGACCCTGTGCTGGACTTGCTCCAGTATGTCCTGGGAAGGTCAGCACCGGACCCAGCACTCCAGATGTTTGTCACCAGGGCTGAGTAGAGAGGAAGGATCACCTCCCTCAAGCTACTGACGATGCTCTGCCTAATGCAGCCCAGGATGCTGTTTGCTTTCTTTGCTGCAAGGGCACATCACTGGCTCATGCTTCACTTGGTGTTCACCAGGACGCACAAGGCCTTTTCTGCAAAGCTGCTTTCCAGCCGGTTGGCTCCTGCCAGTGCTGGTACATGGAGTTATTTCACCCCAGGTACAGAGCTTGGCATTTCCCTTTGTTGAAATCTTCGAGGCTTCTGTCAGCCCATTTCTCCAGTGTGTTGAGGTCCCTCTGAATGGCAGCAAAACCATCTGGTCTGTCAACCACTCCTCTCAGTTTCATGTTGTTTGCAAACTTGCTGAGGGCACACTCTGTCCCATCGTCTAGATCATTAATGCAGATGATAAACAATATTGGCCCTACTATAGACCCCTGGGGTACACCACTAGTGACTCACACCAACTGACTTCAGGCTGCTGATTACAACCCTTTGAGCCTGGCAATTTGGCCGGTTTTCAGCTCATCTCTTTGTCCACTTCCCTAGTCCATACTTAATCAATTGGGAAATAGGCATGTTATAGGAGTCAGTGTTGAAAGCCTTACTAAACTCAAGATAAACCATATCCAGTGCTCTCCCCTTGTCCACCAAACCAGTGAAGGCTATCAAGTTGGTCAGTCATGATTTTCTCTTCAGAAATCCATGCTGAGTACTTCCAATCACCTCATTTTCCATAATGTTTGGAAACAGTTACCAGGATTATTTGTTACATCACATTCCCAGGGACTGATTCGAGCCTGACCAGCCTGTCGTTCCCCAGGTCCTCCTTCTTGACAGCAGCAGTGACATTTGCATTCTTCCAGTCCTTGAGGAACTTCCCCCAGTTGCCCCAACCTTTCAAAGATAATTGAGAGTGGCCAGCTCTTCCAGCAGGGTTTCTTCCAGCTGCCTGAAGAAAACCTCATCTACTAATTCTTCCTGATCAGGCAGTTTGATGATAGTGACAATGTGAAGGTGTGGATTCCGTCCTTGAAGACGAGTTAAGAAACTACTTGGAGCCCCTGTCCAATGTGGGACATCATCCCACCTTCCTCTGAAACCCTATAGTGCAAGTGTGGATGCAGCTCACAGCTGCAGCTGTTAAACATCCTATTTTATTTTCATCAAGTCCCTCTCCTCAGTCTTTCAATAGAGGAATTCTCTGTATTTTTCCCCTGCTCTCTCATGACTTATTACACCCCTCACACAGGTAGAGCACTTAGGAAGACCTGCTGTTAAACACTTCAACAGTAACAGTGCTACCCTTGTATTAGAGATGTGATGTCACTTCGTCCCTTCTGTTTCTCCAGCTGTTTGTATTTTGTATCTGGAGGTGTACATGGAGGCTCTCCCTGGGGATGGGACAGCACCACCCTACATATCATAAAGCTCAGGTAAGATGCTTCTACAGGAAATTAAAATCATAAACACAATGCCTGAGCCTTTAAGCAAGTAACTGAAGGAATGGATGTAAACAGCTCCCAGCAAAACCATATTTCCACAGCAGCCAAGCCAGTCACCAATTGCTCTGTTTCAGCTTCCTGTGGGCTGGGACCATTAAAATGTCTCTACAGCATCCAGAAAGACTATTTTCCATAAAAATCAATATATATAATTTTTGGCTATTTAAAAGTATCGTAACTTTAGCAACAATGTCATCAGCTAGCAGTCCTTCATCTAGGGACAAAAAGGAGGCTTTAACCCTAATAACTTTGTGGGTTATGATTTTTGCCAGTCAGCTGACAAACCCTTTGGCTGTTGTTTGTTTCTTTGAGATACAGATGAACGCCTTAGATGATACGTGTTCCACCAGTTACCAAATGCTATGCATTGTCCATATAGCAACCCACATCAATAAGACACTGTTTGGCATTTTAAAATAAATTTAGCATTGCCAATTAGTCAGTCACACCTCTGGTAACCTTATTCAATGTTATGGTGCTAATCACTTCTGGAAGGCCTTGACATATTTTATAATTGAATTGCCAGGTTTGCATTTTGCTGCAATTCATTCATATCTAAGTGTGACTTGTTAACCACATCAGTTGATTGCTTTTGAAGGCTGGTGGGAAGCATGGAGTCCTGATTCCCATGTTTGTATGCAATTACAGTATTTCAGCAGAGTACTGGGAGTGTAAAGGATTTTGCTATCATTTTGTAAGCTAAATGAAAGGTTGAGGGTGGCTCAACCTGTGGTTGCACTGCTTACTGTCTGACTGGTATTTGCTGGTTGTTTCCTTTTACTTTCATAGAATCGTAGAATGGTTTGGGTTGGAAGGGACCTCTAAAGATCATCTAGACCAACCCCCCTGCCATGGGCAGGGACATCTTCAACTAGATCAGGTTGCTCAGAGCCCCGTCCAACCTGACCTTGAATGTTTCCAGGGATGGGGCGTCTACCACCTCCCTGGTCAACCTGTGTCAGTGTTTCACCACCCTCATTGTAAAAAATTTCTTCCTGCCTGTCTATCGTCATGTGTGTCTTCCTTCTTGTCTAAAACTCTGGTCTTACCTTTTGGGGGCAGGGTTCCTATTCAATTTTATTGAAAAGGCCCTTAACGGAGTGCCATGACTTCTAAGTCACATAGTAAACAAACTAATGCCCTACCCTAGTATCTTCGCCTTCATTTTCCTTCCCTATTCATTAGCTTAAAGGACTTGGCAGCTACAAGAAAGGGACATAATTCCTAATGTAGATTACTGAGTAGGATTAAGCCTGCTTCAACGAACCTTTGCATCAGTAGCATCGTAGTACATATCCCTGTGAAGTACAATCTTCATGTGAAATTACATGTCATGGGGATAGGCTTATATCAAAATGCAAAGACAAGTATCCACACTTTTGGCAGCTCTCTGCCATGCCTGCCTGGACTTACTTTCTAAAATGAGATTAAGCTGCTTGAATTGAAATCTGTACGTCATGCATGGCACTGAATGGGGTTACAAAGAGGGTCTATATGCAGCTGAGACAAAACAGTTTAAGGAGATACTGTTTTCACGGGGCTTTATGTCCAGAACTCTTAGGTACCTAAAGCAGCAATGTCCATAAGATTTGCAGGGGATTAGCAGGAAAAAAACCCCCAATTCAATTATGTGATCCTTTAAATACTACCATCAGGCTGGGAGGTAGCTGTTCCTCATGTATTGCTCAGTATGGTTCCAGCTCTCAGTAGTAACAATCTGTTGTTTATTCTTGCTGGACGCATTTGAAATCTGGCACATTTGGAGTTTTAATGCTTTGAATTTCAAGGAACCAGGTAGCATTAACTACTTCAATTTCTCTATGCAGGGCATGTCAGCCATGAATAAACAGTAACCCCTGCAACCAGTCTGCAGCTGATTCCCTTCACTTTCAATACCTCAAACCAAATTCGTACTGATCTATAGGCTTCAGAGGAGTGAGACTTAGGTTGAATTTGACCTGTTGCACCTTTGTACCATCTAGTATTGGACACTCTACATTCTCCTGTAGGCCTATTTAAATTTAAACTCCTGATGCTTAGCAGTTACTTTAAATGAAGATGGTCAGCAGTTCACCGCTATGAACAGAGTAAGTCTGTTCTTATTCCAGTCCACTAGAAAAAGTGTCCACTTTATGTAGAGAAAATTGACTACACTTGTTGGGGCATCAGAGCATAAAACCATAATTAAATCTGAGATAGCTATTTCTTGAAAAAGGTAAGAAATTTATTATCCAAAATGAATTCTCAGGTTTGATCTTTGGTAGAACAAAATTAATCTGTGAGTCTCAGTTGACAAACTCTTGTTCTGCTGGAGAAGAACTCTGTTTATCACTGGTCAGCGGTCTACCTTTCAAAAGCGCAATGACAACAGTAGGGCTGATAATGTTTTCTAACCTGTTTAAACCCTATTCATCAAAAGCCACCTAGAAATGGGATTTTTTTCAGCAGAGGTCCCAGACAGGTAACTGTTTGTTAAAACTATAGAGTTCTTTTTCAGCTTTCAGAACATCTGTCCTGTATTTCATTTGCCACTTTTGCAGGGTGCAAATAACAGCAGGCACACAGACAGAGCTATTAAAAATGTAAGAGCTAGTCCAGTAAATCAGTTAGTTTGTAGTAAATCAGTTAGTTTACCATTACTGAAGTTCTGTATGAAGTGAGTCTCGTTGTTAGCAGAACAGGATTTTGTAATAAATAATACAAAATATTCCCTGTTTTTTAAAAGGGATTTTGTAGAGAGACTTCAACAATAAATGATTTAGTGGGATACGTGATGATCAATGGAGCTGCCTCGTTGTATCTCAGAACATTGAAAATTCTGGTGTACACAGAATCCTTGGAGGACCTCTGCCTTTTAAAAGATTGTTACTAGCAGCTGACACTTACTCTTTTCTATTTCTGAAAAGGTGAAAATCTGAACTTCTAAAGCTTGTAAAGAGTTCAGGAGAGTGAATTATCTCTCCCTACTGGAGGCTGTGGTAGCATCAAGTGAGATACATTATGGTCAGTAGAGGCATCTACCTAGATGGGCAGAGATCCTCTGGAGATTAGAGTGTGCAGAGGAAATGATTCTCCACTGGAAAGGGAGACCACTGCAGAGAATGAGATGGGCACACAGGAGAGAGCATCTCAGAAATAGATGGGCAGAAACAGATTTCCTGCTTTGCAGAGAAGGACAGAGGCAAAAGCATGTTAAGACTTGGGGAAGATGGACAACGTAGAAAGAAGAAAGACATAAGGTGTTATCCCATATCCAGCCCACCCCTCCATCATAGCCTCTGACATATTGATATGCCAAATCTCATAGATGTGGCTCTGCACTCCTCTCAGATACTGAAGCTATGTGTGTCACACAGGTTGTCTCTACTCTAAATCAGTCACAATAAAGAAAAAATTCCAGTCCTATATGATTCTTGAAGTTCTCAGATTCTCCCACATTCATCTACTTCCATTATATTGTCTAACACAACCAGATTCAACAGCAGTTTCATCAGTGCCAAATATAAATTTAATATAACATCCCTACATTTTATTCTGCTTATACATCTAACGACTGCACTAGTTTTATCAGGTTCTTTCCTCTTCCTTATTTACTACTCCTTTAGTTTCCTGTCATCTGCACATTTTGAAGATAAAGGTGTTCTTTCATTCCAGACTGAAAAAAATACTCAAAAGCCTAAGGCCAGGGACCAGTCCCTGCAGAACCTCATTAGAAACACCTCCACTTGACCGTAGTCTTCTGTTTACAGAAGTGAAAAAAAAATTTTGGAACTTGCATGCAAAGCAAGGCCAAAAAAAGAGTAGGTCTTGGAAGCTCATGGGTGGATAATCACAGCAGAAAGATCTGTAGGAAAAAGCCTGCAGGAATAGAGAAAAGGAGTGATCAACAAAGAAAACTACATCTCAATGATCATGAAGTATTGGGATAGCCAAACGGCATCTGGGATTATGAAAACCAATTAAGGGAAAAATGAACGGGGCCATTTTCCCAGGAGGATGTTACGGTCCTAGACCTAAATGAATACTTCATCTTTCAGAAAGAAAATGGTTTCCATTTGAGTAAGTCAGGGCACAGATGCTGGTTAGTGGAATGAGTGTAAGGAAATGCAACTTACTGTTCCCAAGGTGGAATTAAAACTCATGGAGGTCAATGCAGCTGGATCAGATGGCCTGGACAGTATTCATCCTATACACTGAATGAACTAGCATTGAAACTGCAAAATTTTTAAAAGAAACTAGCAAATTGAGAGCTTGTGCCATATGAGTAGCAAAGAGTAAACGTACTGTCTACACTATCAGAAGGGGAAAAGTGACATAAGCAATAACAGGCCATTAGTCTGAATTCAGTGGCATACAAGATTAGAGAACAAATTTTAAAAGAAAGCACTGAAATACATGAAGATAAACTGATAAAACACCACTTGGTTTCACCAAAAATAGTTTGGGTCTGACTTGCCTCATGTTTTTCTTTGCTGAAATAACTGATTTTTTAGACAAGAAAAAAGTAGATCTTATTTATCTGGATTTTTTTTTTTATATGGTACCACACAAGAAGTTATTAGTTATGCTGCAGAAGATGTACAATGCTAATAAGGGGATAAGGCACAGACTGGAAGACAGATAACAGTCTTGTAATGAAAGGGGAATGATCCAGATTGAATGGGATTACTAGTGCATTCTTCAAAGGCTGCTCTTGTGACTGATATTCAATTTTTTCACTAATGATAGCCAGAATAATTAATCCCATATCCCCTGCATTTTGATGCAGTATTATAGTCCCGGTGGGAATTTGCCTTAGCTGATCAAGTAAATTCTTGCAAAATTTTGGGCTGGGGGGATGTCAGTCCTCAAGGACTGTTTTGGAAAGCAATGTTCAATGTCTTTTATAGGTTACCTTGGCACAAAAAAATGGATGTTTGTTAAGGAAGTTAGGAGGCTTTGTCAATGCAGAGATAGATAAGGGTATTTTATAGAAGAAGGGAACCTTAAAGATTAGAATGATGGAAATACAGTAAAATGTAATCATACCCAATGAAAAGCCATGACTTTAGGGATTCATATGCAGCCTGCTTCCTGTGCAAAGGGGTCTCATCAGTAGGAAACAGTTGAAGAGGAGAAAAACCCAGGTGACAACCTCAGAATAAATCTTATTGACTATGGATGACCCAGACTGTTTTGAGAGAAAAATGTAAGTCTTTAAGCTGAGTTGGCTGTTTTTTTCCAGGTTATCCTCTTAGGTCAACTCCTTTGAATTACAGCCTACCCGTTCATTAATCTCCTATCTTACTGAGATCCTTCTACTCTGACCTGAGGTTCTGTCATGACAAGGTGAGCAAACCAGCTGCTCTGAGTTGGAGGGAAGATCCCACTGCTGACAACCCTGTAGCAGAAGATTGCAGTATATGCCACTCTGGATTACTCAAAGGAGTGATAAACTACCATCGAATTATAAAACACAGGAGACTGCGAAAACAGCATCTCTGAAGAGTTTACTCAGACAGCAGGAAACTGTGCTGGAGGCAAAAAGAAAAATATGAGTATCCAGGAAATATTAGTAAAAATCCCAGGTGCACAGCATGCCTCTGAATGTTCAGAGTATTGGCAAATATTGACTCCGGCTCTAGCTGCTTATTACGACTGCTTTGCCAAGTCATAATGATGGACGGTGATTATTTGTGTTTTCTTTCTTTTTTTTTTTAACATCTTTCCTTGTTACAGATGGTTAATTTTACTGTGGAAAAAAAGTAGCTCCAGAAATACAGCTCAACTATTCAGTAGGCTACAGAGAGTAAAGAATAATCTGGGGGGTAAATTCTCTCTAGCAAGACTCCAACAAAGGACCCATCGGTTAGAATTGAGCATTATATCATACTTTCCAGACTATTCACAGGATTAAACCAACTGTGCATACAGTAAGCTCTCTTCACAGATCTGAGAGCAGCACAGGCACCGAGACCCATTTGTTTTGGATGGTTTTCAAGACACAGCCATTGTTTATATTGTGCAGTGGCCCAGGGCTGCAGAAGAGGAAACTGTAAGTTGTAACGAGCAAGCTGGAGTGTACACAGCACTGTGCTCTAGGAAACATCAGCTCTCCAGCTGGAGATGGAGGCGTTGGGAGCAACTGAAACAACAGGGATGTTGATGTTGGAAGCGGGCTTTTATGTTATAAGGAAAAGAACCAAAAAAGAAAGAAAATGCTTCAAAGTGATATGGTCAGCTAAGCCTGGTGCTGACTCTGCTTCCAGGTCAGTCCAATCCCGCTGGCAATAGTGGTGAAAACCTTGTGATTTGGGCAGTAAAACATCTAAGTATCTTTTTGGATTTTTTTATTTTATTTTTGTAAGGGCTGAATTTTTATTCAGAAAATTACATTCTGGGGGCTTGGTAAAATTCAGTGTGTTGCAGGATCAATATATAAGTATTAGGCAGGCCTGTTCAGAGATTGTCTGCTGGCTGTGGGCAGGTTGTTGGGGAGGGAACCATGAGATTACAAAAGCTGTGACAGACACTTGCTCTTGCACCCTGCCAGCTCAATGCAGGACAGACTTATCGGTTGCTTCCCACTTGAGTATCTTAACTCTCTCTTGGCCTGAGGTAGCCTAATTATCAAGTGGGGAGCAGGAGAGAGGAGAAGGTTGCAGGAAATAGTACTTTTCCTCTGCAACACTTGAGAAAGGTCAGTAGTGAGCATGAATGAGTGCTGGAGATGGTCTGACATGTGGCTAGTATTAGTAGAAAGCAGCTGTTCAGCCTCAGCTTAAAAAAATCTATGATAAATCCAAAAGTGGAGTTGCGAAGCGGAGAAACATGATATATGGCCAGATGAGTAAAATCCTTAGGAAATGTGTAGTGCACTAAGCAAAAGAAGGCAGTGAATAAAACACATGTGCCACATCAGCTGTGGCCTGGCGTGATGGTGAAGTCGAAGGCGGGAGGCAGAGGTGAAAGCTGGCAGTGCAGGCTGAGCCCCAGCCGCAGCTGCAGCCCCCTCCCCAAGGGGGCACCGAGGGTGGGTGCCAGGAGAAGGCAGACGCAAGCTGGGTCTGAGCTTTGCTTGCTCCTCCTGCAGGAGGTGATATCCTTTCCTAAAATGTTTTTATTTTCCATTATTAAAACAACAAACAAAAAGCGTGGTCAAGTTTCCGTGTGTGTGTTTTGTCGGTCTGGGGTGCCTTTCTCAGTGCAGGCGTAAGGCTGGGCAACGGTGTGGTCAGCCTGCCCGGCTGGCTCGGTCCCTAGCCCTCTGCCCTGGCCTCCCAAAACCCCAGCTCTCCCCTCTGCCCTGGCCTCCCAAAACCCCAGCTCTCCCCTCTGCCGCTGCTACCACTCTGTCAAAATGTGCCAAGCAGTGGGATGGTTTCCTATTAGGAACCATTTTAAACAGAAACCGGTTGTAGAACACTATGATGAGACAGTTGAGCTCTATTTTAATCATAATTGTGTCCTTGCTTGCAGGCAGAGTTGTGCTAAATCTCCCCGCCTCCCAGGCCCTGTTGAACAGGACTCATATCTGAACATTGCCATGCAATATTTCAACGGGAAAAAGTATGAAGAAACCTAAAGAGGGAAACCAGTGGGGAAGTGAGTGTCACGAGCAGTCACTTACTGAGGTGCTTGGGAATAGAGAAGGTTTATAGACTGTCACCTGATGTTGTTAACTCTGCCAAACCCCAGAAGGTTCAGTGATTTCAGTTTAGAGGATTGAGAAAGTGGAAAGAGAAAATTTAAAATAAAGCAATAGGAAGGAGCAATGACACGACTGGACCGAGACAGGCAGCTGGAGGGATGCCCAGTCTCTCTGCAGCAGAATTTAAGTGGAGAGATTTCAGGTCTGCCTGAATATTGCTCCTTTCCCCATGCAAAACATCACTGGTTTTAGCGAGCTTAGAAGATGGGCTTAGCAGATACCGTGTTTCATCTGGCTGTTTGGAAAGACATTTAACAGCACTTCTGACCAAGCTTAAATGAAAGTTAATGGGGCTGTCCTTACTGCCCTGTGAACAAGGTGTACATTTCCCTCCCCTCAACCTGTAGGGAATAAGACTTTATATCTTCTCCTGCAAGAAACTAGTGTTCAGGAGATCAAGCAGTGTGAATCAGCGCATCTTTGTGGGCTGTAATGGAACAACTTCTGTTCACACAACTGATGTGTCTGACCTCTTACTCTCTGAGACTTGGAAGGCAGGGATTGTTTATACCTAAGTGCTGACCTTCACCTAGAATCACAGAATCATAGAATCATTAAGGTTGGAAAAGACCTCTAAGATCATTGAGTCCAACCGTCAACTCAACACCACCATGCCCACTAAACCATGTCCCTAAGCGCCTCATCTATATCCTCTGCTTATGTTCTCAGTCACCTCTAAAGAAAATGAATGTAAGTACTTGAGTGATTGGTTATTGCGCAGGTCTGGCAAGTCTGAGGTTTTGAGCATGAGAGTTGCTCTTTTGTGCTCCTATTTCACGCTCTGCTGCCTTTTCCCTGCTCTGGGATCCCACATCCCCCCAAGCCCTTTCTCTGGGTCTTCTCCCATACGGAGAAGCCCCCTCTGCGTGCCCTCGACCCACGTGGACCATCACCTCCGCCATGCAGCTCGGTGGGGGAATTGCATGCGCTGGGAGCTGGAGCAGCCTGAACAGCTCCCATATGTGTTTTCCTAGCAGCAAACACGGAGCTTATCATTACCGAATTCACACATAGACTGCTAATAAACACCCACACTCATCTCCTCGAAGAAAAGATGTCATAACTCGTTTCATCGTTTTCCCTGTTGTCAGTGAATGTTATCTATTTATGGGGAGTAGCTCAGGTTGGCACAGTGAAGGCACCAGTCTGAAGGCTGATTACATTAAGCACACCGAAATTGTTGTCATATCAAAACAGGACGGGTTGAATGTCTTCATTTTATAAAACTTTCTGACTGTAAATAGATTTTTTTTTGACAAAACTGATCTTCTTGCCAAGAGCATTCCTTTGTGGAGAATTAAGAGAAAAATATTCTTGGAAACTCATATTTCAAAATGGGAGTTTCTACCTGAAAGCAGAAACCGAATTGCTGTAATGACTTTGGGAATTATAGGGTGCTCATCATACCCTTGGAACTGTGCCGCCATGGCCAGTTTGTCTCTCATCATGTAATTCTAGAATTAGTAATTCTCAATTCGCTTTGTCTCATCTCCAAAAAGCTGGGATCTGGTACATCGAGGGAAACCCAGCCCGGGCCAAGACCCTGACCCATAGAGGTGAATGAGGGCAAAGCCCTGGCTGTACAGCTCCTATGAGACACCGTGGCAACCCTTCTCATCTCAGGTTTGGAGTGCTTGAAAAGAAATACTTGGATTTTTATTTGATGGTTTTTGAAACACCTCTAAAATTTCCATAAAAAACCAACAGGATTTTGTAATCTTCAATTACTCTTGAGTTACTTATGAGAATAAATGGGTTTTTTTATAGAGCGGAAATCTTCCTGGTTTTGAGCTAGCTCCATAGTACATGTATAGGTCAAATCCACAGCTCTTTTTAAGAAAAGTCACCTTCAAGTCTAGCATTTGCTGTTTCCTGTACAGGAGAGATTCTGCACAGTTTCACTTTTCAGCACTCAGCTGTGCAAGAAATAATGTATGCCTATGAAAACAGAGGCTTTTTCCTAAACAATAGCTTTCAGTTAAAAACACTGTAGAGAATAAGATTAAGGATTAGGGGCTAAAATTCTTGAATGCTGCTGGGAGAGCCTCCTGTGTAGCTCTGTGCTGGCAGTCACTGAGACTTTTCGTTAGATTGACTGGGAATTTTCCATTGAATATTTGTCCTTTTGCTGTCAGAAAAAAGGTTTTCCAGAAATGTGAAAGTATCCAAAGGGAATTTTCTACTTAGACCAAAATGTTTGCTTTTTCCTTAAGCCATCAAAGTGAAATATTGCATTGCTGTTCAAATCAAATCAGTGTTTCAATTTTTTAAATAAAAAGGGAGCCATTTTGTTTTGTGCTCAGCACTGAAGTGCAGGTGCCTCAAAGGAGGTGTGATTCATGTTCCCAGCTTTCCTTATGGGTGTACTACAACTTCCTTGAGTCCCCTGGCTCTCTCCTAATATTACACCGCCTGATATTTCCCGGAAAGTGAATGATTCAGCTGAGCTCTCTGAAATTATGTTAGAATTTAGAAGCATTTTTGTCTCACAGAAAGTTCTGTTAATTACCACTTGCTTTGATCTGGGATTAAAAAAAAAAAAAAAAAATTGGAATTTCCCAAAGGACAGAAGTTGTGATTTTTTGCTCAGCTCAATGGCCTCTCTGGCTATTGCTCAGTCACTCACTCGTGTGAAAAGGGGAGAGAAATTACTCCAAACAGAAGTGCTTTAGTGTGGTCATTGCTTCAATTTGAATTGAATTGCACTTAGAATAAGCCTGAGAGAGAGTTTAGCAGACACATAATGTGTTAAATGACACAAAAATGTAATTATTATGATATGGCATGCATTAACTGAGAATTTCTAATGTAGGTAAAAAAAACAGAAGTCCTTAGAAATGGATATTCCTGAAGAATAAATGGTAGGCAAGTGCCAGGAAAGTGAGACATATCTTTTAAATTTCTTGTAATGGTTAACTTTGGCTCTAAAAATAAAAATGTTGATTAATTACCTTTTTAAAGCACTTTAATAATGCCACTATTTAACCTTTACAGCAACCTGGTAGAGCAGCTGAGTTTTAGTACTTCTAATTTAGAGATAATTAAGGAGCAAATCTGTTAAAACGTCTTCATTTTGCATACATTCTATGTTTTTAATGCTCACCTTGAGACACTCAGCAGCTGAAGAGCTTCTGCACCTTCTGTTGGTCTCGGGCCGAGTTGTGGCACCTCAAAACATTTTGCCCCCGAGGCCCCACTGTGAGCACCTGCGTCCACGGGCATCTACAGTGATAAAATGCTCCCGAAAACGCACTCTTGTGACTGCATTGCTCCATGCAGAGTCAGGCGGAGAATTGTCACATCATTGAACAGATGCAGAGTACAGGCATTTATCCTGGCTTTCCACCCCAAGTCTTGTTCAAGTGTTTCCAGAGGCATGTTGAAATTAGTCCCATAGTAAGACAGACTGAGAGTTAAGGTTTGATTTTTAGAGCAGGAATCATTTTGATGTACACCTGCAGAAGAGCAGAGAAGGTCAAAGACTTGCTCCCAGCCCCAGCTGCCTTTGGCAAGTGTCACAGAGGGGTTTGCATCCCCTCGAGCATCACATAACATTTGGCCTCAGGTAGCACCCCTGTGGTCCTAAGCTGTAATTGCTAGCATCCATTTTATCAGCTTGAGATGTCTGAAATAACATCAGGGCTGTCTTATAACCCACTGAGTTGGGGAGAGGGTTTTTGCAGGCACTTAGAGGCATGTGTTGCTTATACTGGAGTGTGGCATAAGGGTTTCTGAGATTGAAAACCTTCTGGGATAGTGTTGGACAACCGTATAGGGTGGAGATAGTCAGCTGCTCTGCACTGCCTTCCAGGAGCTGCTCCTGCAGTGAGCGCAGCCAGGTTGCTCCCTGCCAGGCACTGAGAAATCAGCAGTGAGGGTGGTCGGAGGTCCAGTGCTCATGGTCACTCCCTGAACACCTCCTAGTCAGAGGGGTGGGTGCATCCAGCAAAGTTGGCCCATTTGGTTGCCACAGGCACAACCAAAACCATACCTCTTAGGACAGACGAGAACAGTTTCATTACCTGCGGTGGTTGACACTCCTAGAAATACTGTAGCGTGTGCTTTACTCCTGAAGCCGTCCAATGGCTTTCCCATAACCTAAGGGTTTGTTTGCCAGAAGGGAGGTCTGAGGTGTGGCTTAGACTTGTCCTGGTGTTTTCACAGCCCAGATAGACTTTTCTGAGGATAACGAAGACCGAGGTCTTGTGTTAGGACATTCCTCCGCTTGCTTTCAAAGGGTGCAAACATTACAGTTATCATCAGTAGGAATCTGTGTTCTTCCCTCCTGCAGGTTCTGGGGCAGTTGCTGGTTCCAAAGTAGCAAAAAAGAGAGGGAGGGGGGAAAAAAAGGGCCCAAAGAGGATGCTAGTGTTTAAAAATGCTTTATCAGGGCTTCTATTCTTACAGAAAAGCCAGCAGAGATGGAGAAAGCTTGAAAGCATACAGACAAAGGAGCAAGTATGGGAAAATATGTGCACTTCCCTGCCACAGATTAATAAGAGAAGGAACATATTTTAAGTCAATGGATAAAGCACTTGCTTGTCTGAATGGCAGAAGTTTAGTTCTGGAAGGAAACCAACCATTTGTCAAATCTGCATATTTCTTTGGTTAATTAATAAATAAAGTGAACTGTTGGAACAGGAACACAGAAACTTCCCTGTTCAAGGTCTATGTAATCTGGCCGCCTGCCTCTGACGATGACCAGCACCAAATGCCTCAAAGAAAACTGCAAGAAGCAGCTCAGTACTGGGTTATGAAATAAATTGCAAGGCCAGTTTCTTCCTAAACTTCACTGGTCAGAAGCTGGCTTATGCTTTGATGTAAAAGGTTTGTTCCCTATTTCTAGTGTTTCCAGCTCTCACAGTATATGGTGTCCTTGAAGCCCTGACCGTGCACTTCTGTTATTAAATCTCAACTTTCTTTAAAACAATTGAACAAATAAACAAAACAAAAAGAAGAAAAGAGAAGAAAAAGAAAGAAACTGACAGCCTTCCCATTTGTGGGGGATAACTTGACAAGAGATTTCGAAGGCTGACATGGTATCAAGGCAAGACTGGACAAATACATAAGAAATAAGTGCACTGTGTGTTACTAATTACACAGAAACCACTTCTAGCACAGCAACTGTCTCTACTTGGAAACACTTGGAGACTGGAAGAATTTGAGAGGAGAGTATCACATGTTCTTGTCCTGCTCTTACTCTTCCCTTGGGAAGAGCAGCTATTGGAGACAGGACTAAACAGACTTGTGGTCGGATGCAGAATGGCCTTTCATACAGTAGATATCATTTACGTGTTGAAAAATCCTACCCAAATTCATAAGGCTAAAGCAAGAATCTCAAATTATTCGTGTTTCATCCACAAGCTAGTTTTGGTGTATTATCTGGAAAAGCTGTGGATTTTTTCCCCAACGTTTAGAATTGAGCACATGTCCTAGAGTTACCAGGTATTATGATAGTCAGTGTCGAAATGCTAGATATTGCAGTTTTAGAATGGTAGCGTATTATATTTGTTTTATTTTATTTAATAATAGTAAGAACGTGCTGCACTTTCATAGAAATTACCAGTGAGAGTTCTTTTTAAAAATAAGAACTTATGAGGACAACTTATGAGCAACAATTCAAAATAACCTTTTCTTTTTTTAATAGGGAAGAAAAGCCCCCAACTATTGTCAGGCAGTGATTGCTTTTACTGCAAGACTGACACCACAGCACAAAGTTACATTCTCCCCCAGGAAACCACATTCCCGCGTGGCTTCACTGGAACGAGAACTTGCTGGAGTTGAGTGGGTGCTCAGTGCCCTGCCACAACAAGGTCCTGGCTAAGGAGAAGCACGGGTGTGTTAAATAGGCGGCACCGAACAAGAAGCCCCTGGGCTTATGCAGCGATGCAAACTTGGAGGGAGGTGAAAACACAGAGAGAGGAAATGAGCCCGTTGGCTACTCATGCTACAAAAAGACACGCAGAATTTGTGCACGCCAGCACGAAGAGTGTTTTTAAGAGCATAGATAGCATCTTCGGGGATGTTTTATTTTTAGCTTGAAAACTTTAATACAGCTAATTAACTTCAATTGGGGTGTGCAGCATAAACAGGCAGAAGCCTGCTGGTGAAATTAATTATTCACCCTAGAAAGGGACAGGGTGTATATGAGGGTGCTCAAAATGGGAAAGGGGAATTTTCTCCTTGGCTGGAAGTTAAACAAAAAACTCTCAATCCCTTCAGTGATGAAGCCTACAGTCTCTTCTCAGCCACACTTTGATTAAGTACCTTGCAGGTGAAGCAACAGGAAATTACAAAGGCAAAGATGCTAAATTTTACAGCTTGGTGCACTTCCATCGTCACAAGTCTGTCCAATGCAGTCCTGTGGAAAACAGCCCTTGCAGTCTTGCCGGTACAGTCCTGCTGGTACAGTCCTGCTGCCACGCAGCTCCAGGAACCCTACAGACACCGCAGCAGGGAGGAAGTTGGAGGTGACCCACATGTATGTTCACTCTCTCTAGAGCCAGCATATCCTTCGGGCCAGGAGGACTGCTGCATCATTCATTTTTGGGTTTTCTCTGCGTGTGTGTGTACATGTGCATATGAGAGAGAGGGAGGGGGAGACCGCTCATTTTTTGTGCCCCTTAATTAGGAGCATTGTTACCATGGCTCTGAGAAGAATTCAGCCATCATGGAGACGGCTGTCATCACTCCCCCATGATACAGCTTGCAGGAGGCAAATATAGTCAGCTTTCTGGCTGAGTTAGAGGTCAGAGTGGGAGGCAGAGGACCTACATATCAGCTCTGCCCGTTAGAGAAGACAAAACAAAGTGCTTCTGAGTCACTGCTCAACATGTGCCTGTGTACACTTTTCTGGGCTCTCCACCCTGGAGCCCCCCAGTCGGGATTCAAGGCCACCACTGCTGGCTATGCTGGACTCCCAGGGCTGCATCCTTCTCCTGGGCAATTGGGCACGCAACCCTTCATTTCGTGGCTGGGCTGTTTCTTGACTGAGAAAAAAGAGAGTGAGATGGTCTTCTCCCAGCTACACCCGCCTTTTGCATCAGCATGGCGTGGTGATCGCACTGGCTGGGCTGAGCAAGGTAGGCATTGTCGATGATGAGCCGCTTCCACAGCTTTCTGACACGAGCAGGGCAGCTCAAGCTTCACAGGTCTGTTTGTCTCTGTGCTGCCTACACAGGTATCCATCCCTGCACCCTGTGACCTGCTGATACCCTCTACCAGGTTTTCTTTGCCTACATCTCAGGATGCAAATCGTAAGAGATGCAGAGAGATGGGCAGAAGGCAAGCTAAGTTGCCATGAAGGCACGGTCTCTATGAAACTTACTCAGGTGTTATCCTTGAAGACACAAAGGGAGGAAGGAAGGGACAACAGGAACTTATTGATTCTTCTACTAGCCAGCATCCTTCCCCAGTGAATGAGTGTGTGTGAGCACCTGTGACAGCATTTTATAAACACCAATAATTAATCCTGAGCCAGACCAGCCAGCGGCTTTCCCTTCCCTGAAGGTGACTCAATTCAGCAGGGGCTGCTTGTACATTTTGGCTGGGTACCTCCTCTTAGCAAACACACAGCCTGTTCGTGTGCCACCTCTTTGCTTACCATCTGTGCGGACGCTGTTGTCCACAGGCTGATCCCATCTCTTCCTCATTGTGGACTGGATATGACCAGAGGACTCCATTGCCGCTGATGTTAGGGAAGAAAAAGGCACATAATCAACTTTGTTTTGCATCATTCTGTTAATAAGCCAGCTGTATAGGGAAATGTCATTTAGGCCTTTCTTTTGAGATAAAAGATTTTTTCCTGTCTAATTTAAAGCATTAAAATCTGCCAAATCTAGCCATTAAAACTCTACATGTAAATTCAAGCCATAAAGTTACCCAAACACTTGAAGCTTAAGTAAATTTGCAATAAGGTGTGCATAGATTTAGTCCACATATGGCTCCCCTATGGGAGTTTCACAGCTAAATCCCTGTGCATCTTATATCTTATTGTAAATGTGTATGCTAATGATGCATAGAAATGGCTTTCACAACTGTGACTTGCCAGTAATTTTTGTTTGCATTACTTTTTATATTGTATTATAAAAAATCAGCGATGATTTAATATTGAGGAATTCCTACCACTTTGCTATGGCCCTCTACCGAGGAGAAACTAGCACAGAGATCTGCAAACAATGGTTTAATTTGCTCATCCACTGTATCTCACCTACTTGCATATCAGTAATAGTCCATCTGCTGCTGACAGTCTGTTCCAAACATAGTAATATAACAAGTAATAGTATTATAGTAATGTAACACATCACAGCAAACCACCCCACAAAGAACACAAAGTGTTTGCCAGGGTAGGTTTGAAAATACTTGGTTTGTGTGTTATCTTTTTTTGCCAGTGTCATTATGTTAGGAATGAGGCTTATGTGAATAATTGCTTGATGCTTGAGCAGAAAAGTTAATGTTTATTCAGGGGAATGGTCTGTATGGAGAAAGATTGATGCAACTGGACACAAATCTGTCATCAAAAGAGGTTTTTAATATTTTGATGGTGGTAAATTTTTCCTGAGTGCTATGACTGATTTTGCTCCTTTTTTCCTTCTGAAACCAAGGGTAAAAATCAGTATTATACAGCTGGACTTAGCAGTGGGATACCTACTGGGGAGATGAGCAGGGGCATGGCTGTGTCTTCCTAATCCACGCTACTGAACTTGTCATTCCAAGATGCACTGAGAAACTTTTGTTCTCAATTGCGTTTGACAAACGCCTTTCCTCTAATGGGGAGTGAGCCAGAAAGAGCAGTGGTAGCTGGCAGAGAGAAAAGTACCAGTGCCACCTCAGAGGGAAGG
>NW_008824306.1:1078641-1085778 GCF_000699105.1 Pygoscelis adeliae | reverse complement strand
CATTCAGACCTGTAGCCTCCCTGCATTTAAATAATTCATTAGGAACATGCAGCCTTCAGGCACAGAGTTATGTGTCCATATTAGTGCTCAAGCTTTTTTTTGTCGTACAAAGGTTTGCATCTGAAGAAGTGTGCATATCTTATGATGTGTTTAGGGTTTGGGGGTGTGAGGTTTTTTTGATTCGTGCTAGTGGGTTTATTCCTCCAAGAAATTATGCTAATGACATTCTGAATATATAACACAGTTTTGTTGCTAAAATGAAAGCACTGGACTATGTGCTTGATGGATACTCTTGTTTATGTGTAGCAGTCAAAACTTCTGTGTAAGTGATAAATCTTTAAATATTCGTAAATGCCCTCCAGTTACTATACCATTCCAGTGATCGGTATTACACTATCCCTCAGGTCTATGTTTTGGTCCAAGTGAAAATGAATAGAAGCCTCTGAATTCTTTTCTCTTCTTCCTCATGGATGCCCTTCAGACAGTGTGAGAGGTGGTCGGATCATCTCATGGGGAAACAGGGGCCTGTGTTAAATAAATAAATAAATACAGACAGATGGAAACAAAATGAAAATGAAAATGAGAGAGGAGAGGAGAGGAGAGGAGAGGAGAGGAGAGGAAAGGAAAGGAAAGGAAAGGAAAGGAAAGGAAAGGAAAGGAAAGGAAAGGAAAGGAAAGGAAGGGAAGGGAAGGGAAGGGAAGAGAAAACAGCACTGCAGGTGTCTGTCCCTTCTGATCAGGGTCTTGGGACAGAAGAGGAATGAGGCTGAGCCCCCACGACCTGTAATACTGGATGAGACACTGCTGAATCATGCAGTAGTACGAATTTGATGTGGGTTAGGCATGGGTGCATGACTGCATTTCTGTCCAGATAGTCCATGCACGTGATACAGAGTCTATGCTGGCTTCCTGCCAGCTCTGGCAGGACTGACAATACCTGTTCAGGAGCACAGTGTGGTGTGAATACATGATATGGTATGAAGCCTGCCTGTACGAACATAACCTCTTGATATAGCTTCAGCAGATTTGAGCTGGCAGAGTGAATTTTTATTGGATCAATGCTTTGCATTATGTGGCCACAGCATTTCTGCTCCTATGTTAGCAGCCCTGAAGCCATATTTGCTGTATAGTCAAACCACGGCTTGAATTGGCATAGAAAGAAAAGCTATTTAAGGTCATGGTTGTGGCAGACTGCTGGATCTGTCTTGAGCAGCGTGTGTAACTGCTCCATAAGCTCTACTGGCTCTGAGCATTGTGGTGTCTGAGTCTGTCACAGTATTTATTTCTGAAAAGGGGAAAATAGCTGGAGAAATACAAAGGGAACATGCTTCCACAGGTTGCCCTTGTTATACCAAAACTTCATCCAGCTATAGCATGTGGTGAGTTTGCAGTTCAAGCGGGCTCTGCTCTCCAAGACCACATTTTTAAAGCCAAGACCTCTGTTGCAGACACATTTCTGTCTTTAAAGAGAAAGCATTATTCATTAAAATCAAACTCTGCTGTAGAGATGGAGCTTTCCTGGGGCTTAATTATGTCAGGTTTAAAAGGACAACAGCCAAGGATGGTAGGCTTTCCCTCCCATGAGAAGAAGTTCCATTTCCATAATTTTAAATTCCCTTTAAAAATAAGGGCTGGGAGAAAGACTTTGGAATAATTCTTTCCCTGATTAGGAATTAGAAATTAATAGATCTGAATCCTTGCATGAATACCGGTGAAAAATGGGTCACAAAGTTTATAAACTGCTCTACTGTCTAGTAAGGGCAGAGGACACCAGCTCCCTAGATTTCATCTAAATGCTTCAGGGCAGAGGTCTTTCAGTCTAGACAGACACTCGCCCTTCTTTCCAGAGTGGAAAACTTTACAGTGACTAGGGAGAATAATTACTGAAATATTTGAAGTTAGACTAATATACTGCTCATGCTGTCATAGGTATATTTTTGATAACATCTTTTCCACACAGAGACTTTTTTCCAATTAATATCAGTGGCTTCATTTTGCCACCTCTGTCTGGACATAACAATAACCAAAGATCCACGGCTCAGATAGAGTTGCCTGACATCCTTTCTCCCCCAGACACAGCATGAAAGCAGGCCCCTATTTTGAAAAGTAGCTTGCATGTATACAACTGTATAATAGTTGCATATTTAGTGTAAAAAATATCCTGAAGTATCTAAAAAGTACATATTCTTTATTATTATGGCAGAAAACCACTAAAATGATTTTTTAGAAGCCTAGTGGGACCAGTCTAGCAGATGTCTTCAAGTCATGCACCAGTGCTTAAGTTCAGACACTTGTACCACATGGAAAGAGCGGGTGGGAGGTGCCGGTGGCAGAAAGCAAAGGCTGGGACAGGACAATGAGACAGAACTTCTCTAGGTTTGTGCTGGAGCTGAAATTCAGGCTGGAGACCCTCTGATCGGACTGGATATGTGTTACCTGCAGGAGAATCAAACACCAAGTCCTGCAAGGAGCCATTCTCTTATTTTGTGGAAAAGACAGTATGTGTTGGGAATCCTTCCAGGATGGCATAAATCTCCTCATCTTATAGCTAATAATCAATCAGTCCTATGCCATTTTAAAATGCAGCAAGGTCTTAGGACTAAGGAATTCTAGAATAAGACTCATGAATTAAACCAGCTTCCTTTAATGTAGGCAGGGCCACTTTTAGTATCTTTCTCTGAAAGTCCATTTTGAAATGAACTGACTTAAGAAAGAAACCTGTATACAAAAATGCACAGCCCTCCTTTGTCACTTTGTGGAATGAAATGACAGCAAAGGCTGAGACTGTTGAGTTAAAATGCAAATAAGAAATGTGCTCTGCAGGACTTATGACCTCCTCTGTGTAGACACAGGTGGAACTTAGGGAGAGATTTCTTCCTCTTTTAAAGTTGACACTTAAAGAAAACTACCTTAATTGGTCACTTAATAAAGTGCTTTGTCTTGATGAGTGTTTTTTTCCTCAAAGAGGCAGGGAAATGAAAAAAAAACAAACAACCCACCACCAAACACATCTTAAACATAAACACAGTTCCATAATATCTGGAAATGCACGTGCATTTCACTCCAACATTTAGCACAGTAATAGCATTCCGGAGTGAGAAAAACACAATTGTTCTTACGTAGTGCGATGTTATGCCTTGACATGATCACATTTAAAAAACCAATTTCACTTTGGCTGTGGACAGACACTGTTTTCCATGTTGAATTTTGCTGGTGAAAAAGAATGCTCACCCCAGCCTGCCCTCAGTTTCTTGACAGTGCCTTGCAGCTAGAGGCTATTGCTCTGTATCTGTCAGCACAGGCACTCGTGTGAACACTCCCTAGCTTGCTTCAGTCCAAAAGGGACTGGCTAGCTTAAAGAAATCAAGTGGCAGGTGTTTGTTCATAGAGGTCATTTTAACTAAATTCCTTAGGGAGCAATCAGACAAGCAGCTCTGCTAGCAGGTAGCAAAAAACTGGACATGAGTGGGGGTGATAACCTTACCACCAGCACAGCTGCTTGAAAACAAATGTTTGTCTGTCCTGTGTGGGGCAGATGGCAAGTTACCTTACCTGACTACAATATAAATTGGATGTGAAGCTGTGTGAATGGGAAGAGGAGAAAAGCTTGTTGTTACTGGCTAAGTAATATAAATCATCTGCAAGTATTCACTCAAGTAGTTGTTCCGAGTACCTTTACAGATTTGTCTTTTTTTTACAGAATACTTTTGGTTAGTAATCGATCATGATACAACACGTTTCAGTGGCTTCAGGTAGTTACTGTTAGGCAAATCTTCCCACATTTTAATGGCAAATACCTTCCCGATAAAGAGTATTCATGAGTAGATGTAGTGGGGAAACTTCCCATTGACCAAAATCCCCTACAATGAAACTTAGTTGAAGTCAGAGGAGATAAGGCAACAAAGAACATGACATGCTGTGTTTTACAGCAAATGTAAGCGATCCCAAAGATGAAACCAGAATGTCAGTAGGTACATTTCACTAGTTCAGAGAATGGTGCGGGAGAAACATAAATGCGCGTGGAGAATTTAAACACTTCCTTCATTTGGATCTCAGATTGCCCCTATGGCTGCATCTCTGTCTAGGAAGTTGAATGTGCCTGGAGCTGTTGGTGCTGAGACCAAACAGTACATCACGGCCCACTTCCATGGCATTATATGCTCCCTTATCCTCTAAAACTGCTTGTTTGGAGTGGTCCCTGGCTCTTGCCTGGGGACTGCTTGGGAGAGTGCTGGCTGGTCCAAGCTTGAACTGTACCAGGGACTGCTCCGCCCCAGCCTGGCAGAGGTGCCTGAGTCTCAGTGTCCAGGGACTGTCTTGCACTGTTTAATAAACTAGCACAGATTTAGCCTGGGTGTTTCACGGGGCCAGCCAGCGTTTATGGCAGTGGTTCATTGCAGGTTATTCTATATCGCATAACACGTGATGCTTGAGATCTTGTCAGTTTGTCTGATACAATCAGATAAGCGAAACCTAGAATTTATGGACGGTCATAATGTTACCTGGAAGTGAGGCAGGGCTGGTTTTCAGAGCTATAGCTACAAATGGTATTTATGCGTAACTTGTTATTTTCTGTATGGAATCTCAGCACTCCACAAACTCCTTAAGAGAAAGATTTTACATCCTTGCTCCTTTTCTCTAGAGGAAGGGTCAGAAAGCCCCTAGGACTGTTACTGTGATACTGACAGCACTTTGTATTGTCCTTCTGTTATTGGTACTTTGAAGGAATTAGGAACTATAGCCCAACATCAACCTCCTTTTGAAGTAAATAGTAATGAGGCATTTTAGTTATTACTGCCCCTAAGAACTTCACTGACCCCTGCCAAAGCTTGCTCTGTGCCACCTCCTGTGCCACTGTGCTTCATAATAATCTTGATTTACCAGAAGAGATAGGCAACTAGTAAATGGCAGGGGTGAAGAAGCCTCAGAGAGTGATAACTGCTGGCAGAGGAGCCACCCAAGGTGGTCTATAGATTGCTGTCAGGGTTTCCCCTCCTGATAATCCAGAAACGCTTAACGAACTGGCATGGATCAATTCAGCCATCATTTGTCTTATTTTTTGAAGCTGTCATTTCTGTTATCTCAAACATGCTGAAGGAGGTAGCAAACGCTCAGTTCCATTTTATCCCTCAGCTTAGAAAATAAAAAAATAACGAAAATGGAGATCTGATGCTTAAATAGGATCAGGTACTTCAAAGACAGAACTATTTTTCTCCTCAGGTGTTCAAGAAATTTCTCCTCCAAAAAAACCCCTTCTTTGTTCCTGTGCTTTAGAATATAGAAAACATGCGATACTAAGGCTTGCCCCCCTTATTCACACAATTTCCATCTTGCTAGAAATCAAAGTACCACAGAGGAGGTGGAAGTTTAAAACTACCTATTCTCCTACCATTAAAAGATGTCTTTTGTATTCAGTTTCAACAGCTTTGAATGTGAAAAACAAAAGAATCTATTTCTAATAAAATTATTCCCTATCAAATGTAATTATAAACCAATTAAACTCTCCAGAAGCTTGCTTTTTACCTGTGAGAAGTAACAACCCACAAAGATCTTCCACAAAGAAAAACTTTAAAAGCCTTTTTATATATTTATTTATATACATGCACGTATACTTCAAATTTTAAATGATATTGCCTGGTTAACTAATCCACTAGATGCATTAAGTGTAATTTCGATTGCAGTCACAACTTTAGCGAGACAATAAAAGTGAACCAGTTCACTGAACTGAACAACAAAATCCTAAAGCACGCCTGGGGCATAGGTAATTTACTTTGTAACAATTTTTAAGTGTACGTGTTAGTGCCAAAATTACCCATCTGTATTTTTCTATCGGTGTCTTCCTCTTCCTGGGTCTATTTTGAAAACCATTCTTAAGCTAAATATGAATGTAATTTTTTTTTAATGAAAACAAACAAAATGTCAGTTCTGGTTATTTAGAAAAAAGTATTTTGGTCAGTAATACCAAAGCATTTAGTCAGTAATACCGAAGGAAGTTAACGCAAAGCATAACAAACACATCCTGGGTATAATCTTTATTAAGTCTCAGGTAGTTTTTCTGAACAGCCCCATGGATCAATAGGACCTAAACTAAGGAGATGAAGGCCAGGAAGATCTCAGGAATCGTGAGCATACACAGGACTTCGTGGGCACGTCCCCTTTTGATTCGGAAAACTTCTGATTCAGAAAGCTGCTTATCTTCTACAGCTAAATGAAATCTGTTTTTCTGGGGGGGTGGGTGTGTTGTCACTCAATATACTTATTACTTATTTACCTGTTTATTTGTGCGCAGCTTCTGCAAAAAGGCTCGAGGGGAATTCCCAAGTTCTCTGGATGTTTCCACTGTGCCGATATGAAGTGACTGCCACCACCAGCTGTTCCCAGCCTTCAAACTGCTGCTCAAAACATGGAGCAGTAAAGCCTTTCTCATGGGCACACAGAGTTTTCCAGCTGATTTTGATGGGACTTGCATGGGCACATACCGATGGCGCTTGGATAGCACCTCAGAGATCCAGATCTTCAGTTTCTGTCTGAACTTGCAGAGGGGTAAACACCTTCCTAGCTATCGCTCTGTGAAAGTGTGACAGGTTATAAATGAGATACTGAAAATGAGTAAAGGATTTCCATGCAGAGGTTAATGTAACTACCTCCCCGCATTGCATAACACATCAGATAGATAGGCAATCAAATTAAAGGAGGGCCGTACTGAAGGTGCCAGACACCCCCAGGTACCATGTGTATTACACAGTTGTGTTACACAAGCACATAAAAGGCAGTTTCGCTGTGCTTGCTGCACATGCACCATCAACCTGACTCAGCTGACATGGAATTTATGGGACTTCTGCCTTAAAACAGTGCCGAATTAAAGCAAGGTACAAGGCTGTCAGATGAACGGATTCTCTTTAATGACATAAACCACCTGTATCATGGTATCAAAGACACTGACCTGAGGAAAGGATCGTGCTGCAAGTCTGGACCTGACTCTAGATCTATGCTGTTGCCTGAACGTCAGGTATCCCACAAGGCTGGTGGAGAAGAGGGAGGGGAAGCTCAGAAATTTGGCACACCAAGAGCTCTTTGTGTTATTCTGATCCTGGCTTTAAAAAAGTGGAGAACGTTCATGTTTGAGGGTAAGTATGG
>NW_008824306.1:1075472-1078612 GCF_000699105.1 Pygoscelis adeliae | reverse complement strand
CTGCTCTGTAGATCCGCAGCAGGAAATTTATGTGTAGGTGAAACTTTTGAAGAGGTTTTATCTTAGCTTACTATGATACTACGAGCAGTTAATTGTACATCAGAGTGTCTGCCAGTCATCCCTTCACACGGATATGCTGTCTGCACTTTCCATCCAAGGAGGAGATCTGTTGAGAGAACTGCCAGTGGGACACTTTGCATCCTCTCCTCTCTTCTCCTTCTCCTTCTTTGCTGCTCTATAATGCCAGCAGTCTGCTGCATTGCTCTAAGTTATTTTCTACAGGGCTTTCTACAGCAGATGTTACAATCATTTTGCTTTCACTGACGTTTTTCTCTAGAGGCCAAGCCATGCTGATGAGGGCTGTCTCTTTGTCTAGGGGAGGAAAACCCCTCACTCCAAAAACATCACCCAGTCGCCCCCAGATATGATGTTTTATGCAACGAGAGAGCTGGTGGATTTAGACTGTGCCCATTTTTACCCTTGCACTGCCTATGTAGCAATGGCCAATAGTTACTGCCTCTGTGTTTGTTATTTTTGTTGTTTGCAAATGTTGTCTTCCCCTGTACGGCTGCATGTGAACCTTATCTCCACCACAATCAACACCAAATCCAGCTGGTGATTCATCTTGCCAAATAGGTTTGAGGTTTTCATCAACTGCTGGCTTTATCCAGGAGATAATATGGTAAAAAGACCTGGAGGATTTTTTTAATACAATTTATCTTTTGGGAATTATTGTTCACGTTTGTCCCTTTTCTGCCTCTGTGGATTATCTGCATTACTGGGAATATAGTTGGAGGGGCAGTTCAAGACATAACAAAGTTTGTAGGACCATACCTGCTTATTGCCCCTGGTTCTTTTTGAGTAATGGAAGACTGTATGGGAAGTTGTTTGTTGCTAACAGATTTCTTCCTCGTTCTGTGAGTTACTGCTTTTTCTTTCTCTTGGCCTGTTTTTTCTTTTTATTCCTCTGTAGAATATTTTTTCCTTTTCACACTAGCCTGGATGCATTTTTGGTAACAGTTTTTCTTTTGCAAGAACCCAAACCGATCCTGCTCCTCTGCACCCTCCTCTCCCCTCGGACAGACATCAGGTGAGATCACACTTCCACAGATTCATATTAGGTGCAAGCATTTTCCCAAAGATTATGCACCAGATAAATCTCTCCATTTCAGCACATGGTTTATTACCAAATATATTGTCTGCCTACACATGCAGGAACAGATAACCAGTGATTTATATTTTCATAATGACTACTGCAGTGATTCATTTACTCTGTGCTATATTGGTGTCAGGGCAAATCATTTATATAAAAGGGGAGAGAGATCAAGGAATGGATGGCAATATAAAGTGACACAAAAAGGAAAAGAGGGTAAAAAAAAGGCTGGACAGACATGAATATTTGCAATGACCTGAGGAATGTTGTAGCAAAAGAGTTTTGTTGTTCCTGCTGCTTTTTGTCACCTTCTCCCTGTTTCACTTTCTGGATTTGCTGCTCTACAAAAGTATGTTGCTCATGCCCAGAAGAGCCAAACCGTCCTCCCTTGGGAGGTTAATTCCAGTGCTAGCATGGCACGGAGTTTGGAGTCGTGTAATGTGCTCACTAGTGTTCCTGCTTCAAATCTCACACTGCTCAGGGCAACTCCCGACCCCTGAGCAGAAAGCTAGAGGGACTTACGGGAGCAGCTAAATGCAGGTGTATGGCTTGTCCAATTAGCTTAACTCAGAGCTGTGCTACAGGTCACTTGAGAATAAGTTCTTGGTAATATGTCCATGTATGTGAACAACATGCTTTAAATTTTAACTGTCCGTAAGAATTCTTCCTTGGTGTTGAAAATTTGCTATGTATTTTACAAGTGCATTTTGCATGGCATCAGGTGCTTCTTACTCTCGCACTAGATCGAGTGGTTGCTTTTCAGGTTGGACATACATTTACTGTTATTTGGGATTTCTTTCCAAGGTACCATGATAAGTTTAGTCTTTTCACATGCCTTACTTGGGGGTATTCCTGTAGATAGTTTTTTTGAAAGACCTTTAAAAAATCTGCCCCAGAAAGGCGCTATTCATGAGCTTAGGACATTACACAAAGGAGGCAGTTCACAGTCACTTCTACCACAAAAATCTTAACTGAAGTTGGTAAGAACGGCTATAGCCAAATCTTTCGTAAGTGCTGTTTACAAAAGTGTCTAATCTGGTGCTGATCAGCTGTTGGCTGATAATGACATATATGCAAATCTTTATTCACAAATTTATTCATGCAAAGAAACAATGTGGTGAATTCTTGTGCAAGGGTGTGCACAAGTGTGTGCATCAGGAATGGGAAGACCTGCATGGGTTAGGGAGTCAGAAGATAGTGACTTGATCAGCTGTTGGCTGATAATGACATATATGCAAATCTTTATTCACAAATTTATTCATGCAAAGAAACAATGTGGTGAATTCTTGTGCAAGGGTGTGCACAAGTGTGTGCATCAGGAATGGGAAGACCTGCATGGGTTAGGGAGTCAGAAGATAGTGACTTACAGGCTGTTTAGGAAGGACAGGCAGGGGAGACGAGGAGGGGGTGTCGCCCTCTATGTCAATGACCAGCTGGAGGAGCTCTGTCTGGGGATGGATGAGGAGCCGACCGAGAGCTTATGGATCAGGATTAAAGGGAAAGCAGGGACAGGTGACATTACGGTGGGGGCCTGCTACAGGTCACCTGACCAGGAAGACCGAGTGGATGAGGCCCTCTACAGACAGATAGGAGTAGCCTCACACTCACAAGCCCTGGTCGTCATGGGGGACTTCAACCCCTTGTTCTTACCAGGAAGGAGGGGCTGGTGGGGAATGTGAAGCTCAAGGGCAGCCTGGGCTGCAGTGACCACGAAATGGTGGAGTTCAAGATCCTTAGGGCACCAAGGAGGGCGCACAGCAAGCTCACTCCCCTGGACTTCAGGAGAGCAGACTTTGGCCTCTTCAGGGATCTGCTTGGTAGAGTGCCATGGGACAAAGCCCTGGAGGGAAGAGGGGCCCAAGAAAGCTGGGTAATATTCAAGGATCACCTCCTCCAAGCTCAGGAGCGATGCATCCCAACAAAGAGGAAGTCAGGCAAAAACGCCAGGAGGCCTGCATGGATGAACAAGGAGCTCCTGGACAAACTC
>NW_008824306.1:1068664-1074917 GCF_000699105.1 Pygoscelis adeliae | reverse complement strand
GGCTTTGGGGAGACCTTATTGCAGCCGATCAGTACTTAAAGGGGGCTTATAAAAAAGATGGTGGCAAACTTTTTAGTAGGGCCTGTTGCGACAGGACAAGGGGGAATGGCTTTAAACTAAAGGGGGGTAGATTTAGGCTACATATGAGGAAGAAATTTTTTACGCTGATGGTGGTGAAGCACTGGCACAGGTTGCCCAGAGAGGTGGTGGATGCTCCATCCCTGGAAACATTCAAGGTCAGGTTGGACGGGGCTCTGAACAACCTGGTTTAGTTGAAGATGTCCCTGCTCATTGTAGGGGGGTTGAACTAGATGACCTTTAGAAGTTCCTTCCAACCCAAACTATTCTATGATTCTATGAAATAAAGAAAAACACACAGCAAATGCTCAAAATTATAATCCTATGAATACTTGCTCTGCATACTGAATGAGTAAGTGAAAAACTCTTGGCAATAACCACATTTGTGAACACTAAATGTATTCACCAGTACTTTGCAAATAAAAAAGGAGGCTAAGGTTATGAATAAATTGTTCAGTGTTTCTACTTTTAACTCTGGAATATTTGCTGACAGCATTGTTGAAATCAGAGAAGGAATTTATGTGATAATACTGAATAGGTTAAAGAAGAGATAACATCAAGACACAGTATATTCTGAAAGAACCTCCTATCATTAGGAGAAATAGTGATTTTCTCCCCATAACTTCTTTCATAACTGCCTTTCAGCAGGGAAGTGATATAGGGAAGTGATAGTGCCCCTGTACTCAGCACTGGTGCGGCCGCACCTCGAATACTGTGTTCAGTTTTGGGCCCCTCACTACAAGAAGGATGTTGAGATGTTGGAACGTGTCCAGAGAAGGGCAATGAGGCTGGTGAGGGGTCTGGAGAACAAGCCTTATGAGGAGCGGCTGAGGGAGCTGGGGTTGTTTAGCCTGGAGAAAAGGAGGCTGAGGGGAGACCTCATCGCTCTCTACAACTACCTGAAAGGAGGTTGTAGCGAGGTGGGTGTCGGTCTCTTCTCCCAAGTAACTGGCAAAAGGATGAGAGGAAACGGCCTCAAGTTGCGCCAGGGGAGGTTTAGATTGGATGTAAGGAAAAATTTCTTTACTGAAAGAGTAGTTAAACATTGGAACAGGCTGCCCAGGGAAGTGGTTGAGTCACCATCCCTGGAAGTATTTAAAAGACGGGTAGATGAGGCGCTTAGGGACATGGTTTAGTGGGCATGGTGGTGTTGGGTTGATGGTTGGACTCGATGATCTTGGAGGTCTCTTCCAACCTTAATGATTCTATGATTCTATGATTCTATGATTCAGCAGTGCCAAGCAAATCAACTTTTTTTGTTGGTTACATGTGAACTGAGACTTGCTATATCTACTGATTCAGAAATATTTAGTGGCAGAAAGCATGTCACAGCCAGACTTCAGCAATTTTTATTTCAAAGAAAAACACAGCTTTTAGTTAATATAAAGCTATTAATGAATTAATGGAAAAACTTGGCGAGTGATTTCTGGTCAAAGTGAAATATTTCACTGAAACATTTTCATTTTCTTGGGTTTTCTCATTTCTTCATTTTACCTACATGTTATTAAGATTTTTTAAAAGTAAAATTAAAGAAATAAACTGGCGTGTGTGTGTAAGAAAAAATTATAAAGCATAATTGCCCCTCAGTTGCCTAGTCTCCCACTACGTTGACCAAAGCTAGTTAAATTGGTTTTTGGCTAGCAAACCACCTTCTCTGTTATTCGCCTATCTTTAGCTACCTCAGTCATATAGTGAGGGGGCTGCTGTTTGCCTTTCAAATTACTGGGCTTGTTTTACACCCACTGCCAAAGCGGTGGGGGACAGGTTTTATGTTTTGCAACTTGCCGCGTTGCACAATGGCAGAAGCATTCTGGATGGTAGGCTGGGGAAGGCTTTTCAGGGGAAGTCAGGCAGGTTTTGCACCACTGTCTCATCCTGGAGGAATTTCTCAAGCAAGAGATGTGTTGCACTGTCATCAAAGCTTCCCCTAATGAAGTCAGCATACTCCCCTGGCTTGCATCAGAAATGCCTCGGGGCAGGGCTGCTCCAGGTGTCTGGCAGGAGTTTGCTCTTGCCTGCATCCAGCTCCTTTCAGACTTGCCATTGCTGGGCTCTGAATCTTGTTGCCTACCCAGAGGACAAACTAGACGTATTGTATGTTACATGAGTTCAGGCAACTGTGTATTAAAGTCAAGGTAGGCAATGACAGAGACAGCAAGTGTGGGCTTTTTCTGCTGCACCTGGCCAACCACTCTTATTTGCTGCACTAAAAACTGAAAGCTTTCCTTGTCTTTATCCCATCAGATGCCCACAGGATACAGGCAAGAGGTAGGAGAGGTTCCAGCAAAACAGTACGGTATGTATCATTTGTCAGTGAGCTGTCAGAGCTGGAAGGCACAAGAAAGAAGATAGCATTGGGAAGAGCTGAGCAGAGACTTTCAGCCTTCCAGAAAACAAAGCAACAATTGCTAAGCCCAAACTAAAACACTGGAAATGGTACGGATATTTTTAAAACCTGCAGGTTGTCTTCACAGATCCCAAGTACACTTTCACTTGAGCAGTAGGAATTAAGCATAGTATTGTTTCTGTCAGAAAGTGGGTTAAATGTGGTTTAAACGGCTTACAGACAAGTGCAAATAAAGTAAAGGGCCTCCTAAGGAACCACCGATGCATGGAATTAGAATCCCTTAAATCACCTTTTGCTCATACTTCTCACTATATCACCTCCTTTGGTAATGGGAGTACAGGGAGAGAAAGGCACAGATGAATCTGATTCGGTACTGAATCTACATGTGCAAGAAGACATGAATTCGTGGAACTGGATAATTCTGCAAGCAAATCCAAATCCCAAAGCAAGAAATGGAACCCCTCTAATATGCTTGTTTCCTGAACATTATCTCCTTCCCCCTCCAATCGGCAGCTGATGAGGACCAATAAATGCCAGCATAACAGCTCTTCAGAGAGATGTACTGGCGTCATTTTGCCTGTGGGAACTAAATGGAATTGCAGCATATCTGGACTGTTTATTTTCCCTACTTTTAAATATTCATATGAATACTTGTGAAGTTGTCTTTTGCCCATTGCCTTCAATGAAGGATCGCAAAAGTCATTTGGTGTTAATATTTCTGCCAAGAAAAAATAGTTTCATTTTAGCCAGGGTTCTGTTGTTTATAAACTGGCTGAGGGAGAAGCACAAGTGTCTGTGAAATGTAGACAATGGCCATGTCCATTCTGAAGGGAATTCTCCCCTCTCTGAAATAAGCATGCAGGAAAATGGCAGCTGCAGGCAAAACAAGGGGGATCTAAGTCAAAACAGTGCTATTCCCTTCACCTCCCCTGAAACAAAGAGAAGATGCTGTTCATAGGCACTGGGGATTTTTTAGTTTTGGCTGTCTGTAATGTTTTCCAACCCCAGCTTTTACTACTCCTTGCTTTGTTTCACTGAATCCTTCTCCCTCCTGCTTCCTCTCCCTTTTCTCTCTTCAGTGCCTCCATTTGCTTCCCCTTCATATCCTTACAATTCACGGACCTGGACAGTTTCTCATGGGATCTCTCTGTTCCTTTATCCTCCCAATCTCTTCCCTTCTCCCACCAGACAAGCCATGATCCACATCCACACCCTTTTTAGTGTGTGCCTGTTTTTGCCTTTGACAACATTTCTCCCACCTTTGTCCTCCCTCCAACCCATCCTCTCCATGTCTCCTCTCCATGTCCTCCTACTGCTACATGAAACTGCATCCCCCCTTTGACTGCCATTCCCCACTTCGTGTTGCTTCTTCTCCTTACCGCTCCTTTGTCGTCCATGCCAAGTCTGAAAAGAGTACAGCCAGCAAAAAAATCTGAGTGGTTTGTTTGACTTTTGGTGCTTACAGACCTGGATCCCTTTGCTTAACATTTTCTCAGCAAAAGTCCTCTATTTCCTTCACAGTCCCCATCTTGGTGCTAAGTGTGGTGGCCTGATGGTCCCTTCTCTGGGAGGGAGTCCACTGACTCCTCCTCTTCTTCTCTCCTGACGTATTGATGTTATTTATCACTGTCCTTTTACCTATCTCCTCCAATTTAGCCTTATTGCCAAAATGTAACTCCTGGCTCTGTCCCTTCCCCTTGTTATCTACTTTCATGCTCATCTTATGTGACTTTGGTGGAGAGCTTGCAGACTCTTCTGACCCTTTACCTGTGCTCAGCTGACTTCTACCTGGGGTTTAAATCTCTTTTCAAAGCAAGGATAAATCTCCTTTTCAAAGAAAGGACTTCACCCACTGCTATCTATTTCTGATCACAGTGACCGTAACTCCTCCTTTTCTCTAACCATGTAAAATTCATGCTGTTACCTTAAGCTTATTTGCCTTAAGCTTACTGCAGTTGTCATGACTTTTACAGTCATGCCTCCAACCAGCCAGCTCTCATCTGGAATCAGTCAAGTTTGCATGCCAACCACCCTGTCGTGCCAGGTTTTGTCGTCCTCCTGACAACTTGCTTCTATCTTGTCCATTTTACCTAGGAGGAGCTCCCAGAAATTTCAGAGAGCTTGTTGAAATTCTCCTTGTCTGTGAGTGTCCGTAAGACAGAACAACATTTAGGCTGCACTGTTTATTAGCGTTTCATTACTATTTGATGTTCACCCATCTGTTTGCATCTAACCAGTGTCACTCCTATTGAGGCAGGCTCTCTTCTCTTGTTCAGAGTCTGCACCATACCTAGGTCCATAAGGTCTTGGTCCATGACAGGTGATGCCTGATGTACTGCCAGTGCAAACACTGAGGATCACGACTAAAAGTATCGATAGCAATTGTATTAATCTTTTACTCAATTTTACATATCTTGAAATCAGTTTAAGACATTTGGGAACATATCAGGAACAGGATCAATCATGCTGCTTTTTTATTTGAAGGGTGTGTTAAGTCTCAACTTCTTGTTGAGACTCAAACTTCATCTGAAGCTTTTAGGTTATTATTATTACTCGGCCTCCTTACTGTCCAACTCCAAATGTTCACGAGCGTAACTCATAAATCCTAAAGCAACAGTTATTTTAAACATGTTTGAAACATCAGGAATTATCAACAGGCATTTCTGCTATGATTACTGCTAAAATCAGATTAAATTCAAGTATGACCAGTCAGAAAAAAACTCATTTTAGTTCATTGCTTGAATTAAAAGTAATCTAAAGAATTAAATATTAATCAACACTGTGGAGAAATTTGATAAGTTTTCTCTTCAGAGACATGTCTGATAAAATGCATAGTTGCTCTGTTAGTTATTTGAAAACAAACACCACCACCCCCATCCTAAAAGTGAAACTCTTCATATTTTTTCTGAAGAGTTTATCTACCTCAGATTTTTATTTTCTATCAATCAGAAGTGTTTTCAGTCATTTCTAAATTGATTTAAAAATAGCTGAATTTTAAGAAGAAATTGTGATTTTGACAGAAAAATCTTAAAATCTAATTACTGTCATACCTCTCCTATCACTTACTTCCTATGCAGAGAGATCATGGCTTCAAATGTGGTATTAGCAAAAGGAATGGAAGGACACTTAAAGGAAACAACTTGTCTAAATGGCTCCACAGTAGCGAACATAATACAGAAAAATAGGAAATATGGAAATACGTCATTGTGCCTCTCTAATGCTTCTTTTTAGCTATAAGGAACCCAGCAGGTTTGGTAGCCTTTGGAAGCCTTTTAACTGAACCCCATCTGCCTGCCAATTGCGAATGTTACATGCCTCGTATGGATAGCTGCTCTCAGAAGACGGTTCTTGACGCATCTGGAACAAGCACCCCTCAGATTTCACTTCTGTGCAAGAGCCTCAAATGGCGAAAAAACTGCCATGGTGACAAGCATTTCCTAAAGTACGATCAGTGAGCAGCACCGGGATTGGTTTTTCTGTTGCCTTTTTCACCTTGCAAGGACTTAATCCTTACCTTGTCTAAAGTTTAAGGGAGATTATGTAGCATAATGATTATTTAGCTAATGTTAAGGTATTTACAAAAGGAATCTAAAGGAAGCCAGCAATATGCACTCTCTTTCTTTGTTAATCCATGTCGTTAACTATGCTCAGTTTACAAATCTGTGTTACCCTCCAAGGAAATGTCTAGGTAATCCATTCAAAATTGAATATTAATGGATGTTTCTTCAGTTTGCCAAGCACACTCCCCTATACTGGATAATGTCTCCCCTTCTCCTGTTCAGTGGTGTCTTTCCCTCCAGCTAAGAGTGAGCTCAGCAGCCCGCCTGC
>NW_008824306.1:1066516-1068554 GCF_000699105.1 Pygoscelis adeliae | reverse complement strand
ATGTCTTTTAAATACCTCCAGGGATGGTGACTCAACCACTTCCCTGGGCAGCCTGGTCCAATGTTTAACCGCTCTTTCAGTAAAGAAATTTTTCCTCATGTCCAATCTAAACCTCCCCTGGCGCAACTTGAGGCCATTTCATCTCGTCCTATCGCCAGTTACTTGGGAGAAGAGACCGACACCCACCTCGCTACAGCCTCCTTTCAGGTAGTTGTAGAAAGCGATGAGGTCTCCCCTCAGCCTCCTCTTCTCCAAACTAAACAGTCCCAGTTCCCTCAGCCGCTCCTCAGAAGACTTGTGCTCCAGACCCTTCACCAGCTTCGTTGCCCTTCTCTGGACACGCTCCAGCACCATGTACCGCTGCCATGTTGTGTTAGACAATCACAGCCGGATGGTGTGAAAGTTTAAAGGATACTCAGGGCTCAGACACAGGCCTCATTCAGGCAGGGCTCCCTAGCCAGATCGCCACCTCTGTAGAGGTCACGAGCTCATCTCTCCTGACCGTCACTGGATATGACAGTTGAAGGGAGGACCTCAAAGAGCTCAGTGGGCTTACAAAATGAGGTAGATGAGGGGACTTGGTGATCACCGTTCAGGCTGTGGGTCACATCATCAGTATCTTTAAGTAAGACAGAAGAAAGGCTTGGGGAGATCCCATAAAGGCTTCTGGCTGCCTCAGCTCAGTGCTCCTTTGTGCATTAGCGCCAGTTTTGAATTGAGGTTTTGGGCACCAATAGCTTAGTCAGCCGTTCTCTTGAAAGCGGGATGCCATGATTTGCCAGACACCCCATAGTCATCCATGGTGCTAGCTAGACCTTATGGTAAACACAAAATAATTCAGTATAGCATACTTAAGAGAGCAAGTAAGGTATATTAGGGACAGCTGTGGAGAAAAAAGTGAAAAGAGAAAAAACATTTTTTTATAAATAGCTATACTTTTCCTAGCTTGAGATAGTCTATATCAATACCACTCAACTGAAAAGCTATCTGGCAGTTTCCACATCTGTCAGATGGGAACTGATTCTCTGACAAGGTCTGTCTGCAGAATTGCTTTTCCCGAAAAGGGTACTGAGCTGGAGACAAGTGTCTTCTCCCATACTCTTTTTCTCCCTCAGCTTCCGTTCAGACTCAGACGTCCCCTTGAGGGTTTATTACAATTCATACACTTGATACTTAATGAAGATCTCAGGTTTTAATACTTCCCACAAAGGATCATCAATTTCTAAAGATGCTCTGGAAATGCTTGTGTCCCTTGAGCATAGTGATATGGAGTTACTACCTGGGTAGACAGTAAACAAACCATTTACCAAGGTGAAAGCAACACCTAGTGAAAGACCTGATACCTGACTGCAGTATAAATATATCCCTTATCCATTACAAATGAAATTCTCCCTGCAGCCAAATAAGGAAGATTTTAGACTTCCATAGTAATTTGTGCACATTTATAATATATACAATGAAAAACACACTTTATACAGACATACGGGGCTCCTTGCTAAGTCATGGTGGAGACTAGACATGACATTAAAGTAAAATCTTCTGCAAAAGCCTGCCTGAGTCAAGTGAGTTCTAAAATGGCTTTCCAGATAGAAGACAACCAAGCTGAAGTGCATTAATGTACCCTGAAATTTTCCACACAAAGGCAACAATCTCAAATGATTAAAATTGATCTGAAATGGCAGAATTAGGAGGCTTTTAAAAAAAATAGGATTGTTTCAGTTGTTTAGTAGATCTTCAGAACATGCATAATTTTTTCAATGGCTAGCAGTAGTAACTCTATTGCTTAGAAGTTGCTGAGATCATGAGATCAATCAATAAAACCAGTCTGCAACCTTAGTGCTTATTGATTCAGTTGCTTTTCCCCAGCAAAAACAATTATTGCTGTGTTACAAAAGCCAACTATTCACTGTTTAGTATGTGCACCGTTTTTTACCATTCACAAAATAATTGATTTGACCTAGAACTTAAATCTCATTTCATCACTTTGGGTATCATTTTTTAAGCTAATATGTGTAGCTATAGTTTCTTGTCACTTTTG
>NW_008824306.1:1058093-1066486 GCF_000699105.1 Pygoscelis adeliae | reverse complement strand
AATTCACCTTGAAAGAAAGGAATGGGGAAGATTAAATGGATGTTGATATTATATGCCTGTGGAAAAATCTGGAAAATTTAGAGTACAATGATGGTGTAATGTACTGTCAAATGGTCAGAAAGCTCTCTTTGTTAATGACTGAGATGAAATAAGAAATTACAATGATTTCTTATATTGGTATGGCTGGTTTTTTGACTCCTGAGAAATAGGAAAGAAGTGGTAAGGAGATGAGCAGGACAACATATTCTGCATAAACAGAAAACAAGAAAAAGCATCAGCCCATAGACAGCAGCGGCCAGGTTTCACAGCCTGAAACAAATCACTTAAACTTAGTCAGTTTGCTGCGCTGCTAGAAAAGACAACTCCAAGGACAAAACCCTTATTGGCTTAAACAGTGCAGCTTTCTGTTGTGCATCGGTTGCTGCTCCTCGGGTGAGCGTTCCTGACTTCTGCTATGCTATTCAGCTCCATTCAACCTTATGAAAATCCCTATAGGGTTATTATTCCCAGAAATTATCAATGGACATAGCATAGTGCACAAGCAGACCTCCCAGAGCTAGAGTATATAAGCCATTTTTGCATAGAGAGCAGCTGGCCCCAGCAAAATGAGACTGACCATCAGAGGTCACAGTGCCCACCCATGCTGGTGGACCACACAGCGCGTTGAAGTCGCATCACTTTGAAGTTGTTCACCTATATGGCAGTGCGCATACCAGCCTGGGAAACCCCTGTGTAAGCACCTAGAAATGTCTGCTTAAAGAGATTTCTTCCATCCTACCTGACCTGACCTGCAGAGGATATTTCTTGCAGCGTATACTCACGTTTAAGTCAGGTTGCAGGTAGTCCACATTCAGGGCCTAAAACCCTTGGCCTGTCTCTTGGATGACAAATGAAAGGCAGCCATACTCCAAAGCCCAGAGAAAAATGGGACAATAAATTTTTTACGTAAAAATATTTTTTCAAAATTAAACATGTCTAAACATCTATTAAAATAAAATTACTAGTGTTGTCCTATGGCAGAGGAGAGAACCCAATTCTGTCTGGATGCAATTTGCCAGAACCATAAATAAATCAATCAGTGCATCGACATAGAAGAATTAAAGTTTAAAAAAAAAATAAATCTGGCTAAGTCAGCCCTTTGGAATACTAGATGAGGAAAGATTTTCATGAGTTCTCTACCATGTTTTATATCTCTTCATACCACTTGTACACATCTCTGCTGTTTGGTGCCAGAATAAACAAAATAAAAGTTAAAACAATGTTGCAAGCATGCCAGTAGGTTTCTTTCCAGCTCATCTGCTAGATACAGAGGTAATTTTTTTACTCCTTTCCAGCCAGTTTGCATATAGCAGTAATATAAGAATACTAAACCTTTATTTGGAACATGTGGACAACAGAATTCCAGCTACATTCCTGCAGAATTGCATCATTCACCCATCAAAATCAGTGATAAAGTATGACAGTAAGAAGGTATTTACAGTGTAGAAAGTATAGAACAAATAGGTCTGTTGAGCTTTTGAGGCCTGATTAATATATTATGTCACAAATAAATCTGTGCAAATATCTGGTTTTTCAAGAACTGAAAAAATGGGGAAGGAAATAGACTTTAAATTTACCCAATAGTTTTCAGGTTTTGCGCTGCAGAAAAAAAGTGGGTTTTTTTTCTGAGTCCAACAAGGTATTTGCTTTTGAATGAGACAAATTGGTTTTGTTTCTTTACCCTACATTTTTTCACCCTTTTGAATGTTATTTGGAGGTAAATTTCAAAATGGAATGTCATTGCAAAATGCTGGATCTATGTGTAACCAAATCGTTCAACATTTTCTATAAAAATAAAAAAATCACAGTAGTTTTAGCCAAAGCAGTTGGAGGAATTTGACAACTTACATATGCATATTTTGGGTGAAGAAAGTTGCATCATCCTGTTGTTGTCTTAAGACGTTGATGGAAGTGTGTGGTAATAAAACTTGTACCCTTTCCTTGTTTCGTATTCTTTAAGCTTTGTAGTTCTTTACTGCTGTTGTGTTTCAAAATTAGAGCTAGGTGGTCTGTGAATCAATGCCCTTTCCTTACTGAAGTCTTCATGGTTTGATCTTTGCCACTCCTCTTTTATTCGTCTGTCTTCACCCAAACAATTACTGCTTAAACATTTCAAGGGAGAAATAAGTGACCACTAGGACTATGAATAGGACTACCTCTGCTAAACAAGCAGTATGATTGCTGGAGAAAAAATAATGCAGGCTCAGCTGATGACATTGTAGTTGATACAAATAAGTGTGTCCCTGCAACAGCCTTCCAGCTTTTTTGATATCATATCTATAAATCAGTCTAAGAATCAGTTTGAACTTGACTGTATAAATAGACATGAAGATGGAAAGGATTGGTTGTTCTTCAGCTATTAATACCAAAGGACACAATTTCTGTAATAGCCATCCCTGTATTTTTATTTGATGTACAGCTTTTTAAAATATTATACCTCCAAAAGGCTGCCTGGCAAATGGTAAATGTGATCCTCCTGCACATGAGACTAATAAAAAGAGATTTTCAGGCCTCTTAGTTTATTTCTATCACTCCTAAGAAAAATCTTTTCATAAGGCGGTAAGTACATCAGCAGTCAGTTCTTTTCTAAGAACCCTAATTATATTCTCACTGTATGAATTAATTATAATTCCTTTTGACTATGGTGATATTGTTTAGAGAAATTATCTCTCAGGTCAGATGAAAAGATTTGACTTTGTGTGACACACTGGAGTGATTTGTTCTCCACTGTGACATTAATATTCCTTAGCAGAAACTTAATGAAGAATTAAAATCAAATTAAACTGAGAAAGGGACCGCTCTCCACCGATTTCTTCATTTAAAACGTTGTATAGGGAAGCTCCTCCATGGTCTGTCATGTACAACCAAACATTGAAACAGTCATTTTCTTCTTCACAGAGCACCTTCCGAGCAGCATCACGGCATGCGTTCCCCGAGCGTACTTTGTTCTGATATGGTTACACTGGCAACAAATTGAGATTTGGGTTCAGGTGGGAGTTATCAGCAGAGTTGGACCTGCTTAGCCTGGTTCTGAAATTCCCTCTGATGTGTTAGAGTCTGAAATGCAGCCTTCATATACACGAGTATTTGTGGAGACTGTGCAATCTGCAGGAAAAAGCGTGGGGTGCAGACCTCTGCTGAGTTCTTCACTGCTGCCTTGGAGGAAGGATTTTTGGGAGCTAAGGCACAAGGTTTCAGATGGTCTCCAGTTTCTCAGAGAGCAACAGAAAAGCAGCAGGATCTCCTGGGTTACACCTGCCTTGCTCCTGAGCTTCCCAGGATGTGGTGCACTTTGAAGCTGAAGGAGCATCTTCAGTCTGGCTCCTAAGGGCTGGACCTGGATTCTGGCTGCTCGTAAATGCTCTGTGGCTTTACAACAGGTGACTTCAGAGCCTTGTAGGAAAGACCAGAACCATCTTGTATGTGTGATGTTGATTATGTGGCATCATGAAAAAGCAGATGGGCTACATGAAGGAGGCGGGGCCAGAGAAAGAGCCCTAGCACCCATCCACAGCAAGGTCATCCACAAGAGATTCCTAAGACTTTGGAGGAGCCAGAGCTACACAATTTGGCCAGCAGGGAGGCCCAAAGGGATGCTCTGGCAGGCCATTAGTATGACAGGTTAGTCATACTAATGTACGTAGTTGGCCTTGAAACTGCTTTTGCTTACATGTCTTACCGCTGCTTACCTTGCAACTCACATGAGAGGGCAATAAGCAGTCCAGTCTTAGTTATTTTTATTCTCCCACCCCTACTTCAGAAATTACTAAAATGCCAAGAAAACATAAGATCTGTTAGTGGGACTCTGAAGTAACCCAACAGAGTCTATGAATGGGACCCTTTTAGGACAGAGCACCACACTGGTCCTCATGGCATTGGCTCTGGCCATCAAGTTCCCCTCCCCTGCAGGCTGCTTTCAACAACTCAATGACTGATAAGCTGGCAAGGAGTGCAAGACTCGTAGTGGAGCTAGGGGGATGTAAAGGAAATAGGTTTTCTGCACATATCCCAGATTTAGGAGTCCTGGGAAGGCCTCAGGATGATAATGAACCCAGCAACTTCAGAACAAAATGCAAAGCTCATTTGATCTGATTCAACTTCCCTGTGAAAGAGTATTTCAAAGCAAAATTAGATGGAAGATAGAAAGAAAACTGGGATCAAAAATGCCAGTGGAAAATAATTGCTTTTCAAGTTGGAAGGTATTAAGTGTGAACTGGGAAATCTGGGTGTGTGCATCCCTGCCAGGAGACAAGTAGGCAGGAAGAGATCCCTAAAGCTTTAAGCAAAATGACCATGCCTGGGAGATACTGTACATAAAATGCAGCCGTGCATGATTGCAGTACTCAGAGGAATCAGCATATTTTGCTCATCCTTCAGCTATGACATAGTTTGAAACAAAAGATAAGAGGAAGAAAAAAAAATCCACTGCTGTGGTATCCTTTTGCTGTCAGATGTAGGAAGCAATGTGCCTGGGGCAGGGATAAATGGCTCCAGTGTCCTCTTTCAGGCGCAACAACACAGCAAAGGGCAGCACAACCCTTCCTCAACAACCCCCAGGGATATTTGGTATGTATATTCCCCTCCTTCAGCGGAGGAGAGTGGTCCACAACACAGCAGTTATTGTACTCTTCCTCTTCTCTGCCAAGCAGTGAGCTGAGCGTTGATCAGAACCTAAGGAAGAAGGGGTAAGAGCGCTCATTGTGCCATTGTAACCATCCTCACAGTCGCACACTGTAGAGCTGCCAGCCTCTTGAAAGGAAAGCAAACAAAAATGTGCTCATTAAACTCATGTTCTGGCCCTCTCTTTTTTATTTCTTGCCGTGTTCAAAAAAGTCTATGTTCTTCTCAGCCTGAAACCCAGGGTCTTTTGTTTTGAAGATTTCCAGTTTCAATAGTTGAATTTTAGTTCCACCTTCTAATTCATATTCCTGGTATCAGCTGCTAAAAAGCAAGTCAAATGGTTTGGATTCACGCTGATTTAACATTACTAATTGCACTGCCAATTGCTTTCCAGCCTTGTATTTTTTTAAAAGACATCAAAACCTGTGATAGATTTAAGATCCTCGATACTTAAAAGAAGGGAAAGAAGGAAAGAGCAAATAAACAAATAAACCCGAGTGGAACAAATTGTCTATTACAGTCAGTTAACTGAGTTATCTAACACTGTGACTGCCAAAAAGAGGAAAATAAGCCTTTTCATTCTGTGTAGGTGTCTATACATGTATTGCAAGAAAAGTATATGATGCTGTCTCAGCCAGCTCAAAGAATGACATGGAGCGGCATTGCACCGAACACAGTTAAAGGCAAAACCTGGGGGAGAGGGGAAAGCCCTTGTTCCCATAGTAACCAGCGAGCTGTTAAGAAGGTACACACCTCCAAAAGTGGAATTAAAAAAGTGCTTTTAACTCAACACATTTTATTGAATTTCAGCATTTTTTTCCTATTATAATGCTGTGTGGGTTGCCCTGACTGCTGCTAGAGCTCTGTAGTACTCACCTTCAACAGCTGCCACAAAGAAGCCAGGAACATATTTTTGAGTTAAACCACTAATAAACAGCTTATCACTTGAACAAAATCTCTCCCCAGTGGGTGGGCTGATGACCCCCAACCTTATGATAATTTAAAAGAGCTCAGAAGAGAAAGAACCTTAAAATAAGGGGGGGGAAAAAGGATTGCATTGTTCTACATCCAGTTTTGTACGAGGGGTGTAAATGTTTAAGCCAAAACAATAATAAGTGTCATGTATGTAAGGTGCATGTAGGTCTAGTACCATCACAGCTTTTTCCTCTTTCTGTAATAAAATATGCTATGCTCATATAAGCATTGACGTAATTGTATTTACTCTGTGCATTGGTATGTGTGTGTGGGATTTGTACTTCTGTAATTATATTAGTGTGTGTAGCAGTCTGTGTAAAGATAACTTCTTAAAATTATTTTCAGGAGTCACATTTTCCCCTTGAAACCTCCTGCATTTGTTTGCTGTAATATAACCACATTTTGCTTTGCTTTGAAATATTTTCTCTTCTCTGTTGCTGTTGGAAATACCCACGCAAACCAAGAGGGGAAATGGGCTATAAAGGGAACAAATGAAACTGAGTATTGACTTAAATTGGTTTTGGTCTGGTTCCAAATGTTGCCAAACACACAAGATAAATACGCAGAGAGTGAAGAAAAACTGTCCCACTCTCTCACTTGTTTATGATGCTAGTAAGTATAGATGCCAGTTACAAATACTGTAAGTAAAAAAAAAGGTTAGCGCTGCTCCTCATAATACTAACACATGCAGACTGTTTATGGTTATGACCTGGCTTCTCAAAAATATTTAATATAAACATCTTTGAGGACCTGGCGAGAGTCAAAAGTACATGTAGATAAAGAGAAGGCAATACTCTGTCTTCATTATATTTTTCTCAAAGATATCCTCTATTTTTCTGTTTTCATCATCTATTTTTTTGGTTTTTACTATTGACAATCTTATAATTTTCATGTCGTTCAGGCCTACAATTTTACAGGCATGCTTTATTGATAAATTGAAGCTTGTTTTACAGTATTTTCTAGAGGCTCAGCTGAAAACTGGACTCTCTTATAGAAAGCTGCATCCACACATGTATATACACGCTTATAAATGCTATCCCTTCCCCAGCAAATTTGCTGCCACATACTTAAAACCAAGACAAGTGTTAGAAGTGAAATATGATTAGCACTTCATAAATGGGGAACTGGGAGAGAGACGTAATGGCACATCCAAAATCACATGGGAGACCTGTGGCAGAGCTTGAAGACACCGTTTGACTGAGGCCTTATCCTGTACCTAAATAACAAGATCCTCCGCCCTTACCCTGGCACCACAGCTACACGAGAGCTTTCCAATTTTCTTTTAGGGTGTTTTCTTTTAGGGTAATTTCTTTTATGATACTTTAGGCATCTCACCTTTGAATTCTACCCTGAACTCTCACCTAAGCCTTTCTCGCTTCAGTCCTCAAGCAGCACAAATCTCCTCGGCTGTGCCTCTCCTCATCCCAAGTTATACCTTGCAGAAAGCGGCTGCCAACAGCAGCTTTCCTGCTCCTCCCTTTCACAGCGGCATTCCCTGCCCACAGGAGCCCCAAACCACTGTTTGTAGCTTAAAGTCACCACCTTCATGGTTATCACTCCTAAAACTAAAACGTCTTATTATCCCGTGTCACCACATTGCGTCCTGCCTCTTCTGCCTTGCTACCAACACTAGATTTGGCTGCATGCGTGCTTCCTCTATCCAACACTGTCTGTAGTAGGCAAAAGGCTTGAGGCACATAAATCAGGTGTTGCTGCTGCGAAGACATTTAAGAGAGAAAGGAGCAAATCATGGTGCCAACATTGCTGCCACGCTTCACAATCACTGGAGAGAAGGGGCTACAATGAGTAAATTACACATTTATAGCAGATGATCTGAATACAGCCCTTTATACTTTCTCCAGCCATGACTTTATGGATGGATTGATAGGCTGAGAAAACTGAATCACAAGGTCGTTTCCTCCTTCACGATCCTTCTCAAGAACCATTTTTACTGAGGTACCTGGAGGAAATTAGCCATTAAAAGACAGAAAGGGCAGAAGGGTCACTGGAGCAAGCTTAGTCTGAAGGGAGAATTTTCATGTACATTCCCTATATTGTCTCTATAAACTCTGAGATCTCAAGGCAGGGTACGTCCATAGCTGTTGGAGAACACTCCCCATGAGTGCTACTGGAATACTGTCATTACCAAAAAATAACACTGGTAATATTTAGGGCTACGTTTAAAAAGATCCATATGAGTGACATTTGCTAAATAGGCTATTGATGCAATCCTCTGCCGTGAGGGTCAGACTCATAAAGCACTTAGGAGTCTAAGAATGCATGAGAATACCTAAATGCATTGGTAAATTTGGATCCCAATCTACATTTTTGTACTTCATGTGCATTCTAGAAATATTTCCCTACTATGTTTAATGGATCTGAGAGCAAATGGATTTAGAAAAATAAATTCAAATAGACCTTTCTGAATCAATATTGCAGCATTTCACGTTCTTGATAACTTGAATCATAGTGCTGGAGCAATATTCAGCTGCTGTAAATTGCCATAGCTCCACTGAAGCCAATAATATTACAGTAATTCGTTTCATCTGAGGATGTGGTTTTTACAGAATTGCCTTGACCTTATTTAAATGTGGGTTTTGTTTGTTTGTTTGTTTTAATAAATCGGGGGGGGGGGGAAGGCAGACTCCTGTATTTGTAGACAGAACAAAGGGATTACTTCTGCAAATAAACTGGGGGTACTAATAACAAAACTAGGAATGTCAACAACCAGATTTTTCTGAGGAAAAGAGCTCAATCAC
>NW_008824306.1:1034636-1058035 GCF_000699105.1 Pygoscelis adeliae | reverse complement strand
AGAGACAACGCTGAGTTATAGAAACACATTGGAGACATTTCAAAAATGTGCATATTGTAACCTCGTAGTAAGGTTTTTAGTAACCTTTTAGTATACTAAAACTGCAAATACATGCAACTACATCACATGCAGTCCCAGTGAGGTTTTCTTGTCGCATCTAAAACTTGGCTTTAATTTGGCTAGAAAGAGAAATTCAGAGAAGGGACAAATATGCGGGGATTTTTTTTTCCAGCACAAACTGGCGACTTTGGGAACTGCTCACTGAGGAATTTTCTGACCAGGGATTGGATGTTTCTAGGCCAGAGGTGCCAGTAGCGCTGCATTCAGCAACTCTCACTGACACTTGAGAGCAAATTTATGCTGTGGCTACCAGAGCATCCTGTGAGAATTAATTCCCCAGCCTTGTGTGAAAATTTTTTTTCCTCTGCTTTCAAACTGCTGGTTGATAATTTCATTATCAGTCTACCTGCTGTTGTATTGTGAGAAACAGTGAATAAATCATTTCCTATTCATCATATCTACCTCAGCCATATTCCATCTTTGTCATCTATTATCTAGCCTATTATTATCTATTATCTGTCATCTAGACTATCCACTCTCCTTGTAACAAAACTGGTCCATAAGTTTGGTCTTCCCTTCTCTGTCTTAGTTCCATTACATCCTTTTGAGATGGGGTGAAGTGAATAATAAGTACAAAATGTACAGTAATAATATACAGTAGCATAATGTTACTTGATTTTTTCTATTCTTCTTTCCTAATAATTGTTCATATCCTTTGTTTCTTAGATAGTTCCTGAGCAGTGGACTCATGTATTCAAAGTATTCCTAGAATCTTGAGGGATTCCAACTATTCTTCTTAAATTACCATCTAACTGCCTATATTTAATAGCCTGTACATACATGTATACACATACATACACATGTATATCTGCATTGCCTCTCTCTATATAAGCAGAATCTTACCCTTCTGCATCACACTGCAGTTACTAACATGGAATTAAATACAAAAACTTATTATCTTTTGACATACTTCATGGTCAACCTTAGATTAGTCTTTTCTGAATAATTTTGCATCAGCTGATGTTATCCGTGCCCTTCTTATCTGCTTCCTACAACATTTATGAATACGTGGAGGAGCACGGGGCCCAGCATCAATCTGTTAGTAGCACCCTGAGTAGCAGCATTATACTGTGAAGACTCAAATTATTCTCATCTTTTGTTTCTTTTTCTTTTTTTTTAGCAGCTACTAATTGATCATTGCCATTTATACTGTGAATATTTAGTTTTCGTAAGGCCCTCTGATAGATGCTGTCATTGCCATTTTTTGGCAATCCAAGCAGACTGTATCAGCAGTAATGTTTCTTCCTCCTTGCGTCTTCTGAGAACTGTGTGATATGTGAGGCATAACTGTTCTTTGCAAAAGCCATTCTGGTTTTTCCCTGGTATTACTTAGACGTAGTTTTTTCCCCCCCTCCCCTTTATTATAGTTTCTAATAATTTTTATGGCCCAGAAACTAAGCTTATTGGTCGCTAGTACTCAAGATAACTCTTCAAGCCTTCGGTATAATTTTTGCTACCAGGTACCAAAACTAACTTAGCCCTTAGTAGTTCAGTAATTTTATACAGAATTTATTTTAGGACTGTCTGATGCATAGAATTTGATCTTCTTGGTTTTTTACATATGCCAAGATTTATTTTACTTCATTTTAATTGCATAAAAAGTGTGTGTGTGTCATCTAGCACCATAGTCAGGAGCAACTGATAGGCACTTCCAGTGAAAAATGCTCCGTAACTAGTTTAGATATCAGTCTCTCTATATGGTCTTTCTCTCTCTCTTTTAGATGCTTCGATGATAAGCATAGTCCAGTTTCCTAACTTTTAGATGGCAACAGCCAAATGAAACCCACCCTAACAATTCAGTTCATCGGGTTGCTCTAAAACCTCACTTACGGACTCTAATTTGAAGCAGTGCCGCCTTTGTTCCTACAATGCCTCCATGCAGAAGGTAGTGAGCCACGCTGGGGATAAGCTTAGCGTACATAAAAGATCCTCGCTTTTCTGAGACCCCAAGTTTTTCACCACATTTTTCTTCCTTTAAAGATCTTATTCCCCTTGTGATGCAGTGCTCTGGAAAAAGCACCTTTGCCAAAATGTTTGTTTATTTCTTACCTTCTCACTTGTCATTCCCTCTCTTGCTTTGTGTACAGGCTACTAATGTCCTCTGGTAATGATAACACTGCCATGCAGTGCTGCAGTTAGCCTATATTGAAGTCACATTACTTTTCTACCTCGCCCTGACTGCAGCAGCACGGTTACCTTCAGATTTTTCTATTGTGTTTCTTACTGTGAATGTTTGTCCACTAGTTCCATATGATTTTCAGTGTGAAAACAAATATTCCAGATTCTGCCTTACTTCCCCCTCTCCCTCACACACAAGCATGCACATAAGCCATGACTCCTTAATGGTGGATAAAGTCACTGTTTTCCCTATGAGAGCAAAGAAATAGTGAGACATCTTGGGCTGGAGGAAATGGATTTCTTCAAGGACTGATCTTGCAAGAGGTGTGGTTTATTTGACACAAAAAGTGGGAGTGTACTAATCCGACTTGCTGATGACACATCCTAGGTACAGACAGGGCATTCAGAATATTTTACAGATAGAATCTGAGGACAGAGGGTTAGAAACTGGGTTAGTTTCACAGTATAAAGTGCAAAAACATATATGGACATATGTGTTATAAGAACACCTGCTGTCATTGGATGCCTGCTATTAAAGGCCTTTCTGCTGGGGTGGCAGAGGAAGAGAAAAGACAAGATAAAGACACATAACAACATGTACAGGCTGTCAACATGACAGAAAAGGAGAAGACCATGGAAGCCCAGGATGGATTAGATGAGTTACTTCCTGCAGAGAGAGGGGTGTACGCATACGCTGCTGGCAGGTGGAGTATAATTCGGTCACACAGGATCAAAAAAGATTACTTTGAAGTAGAGTGCATGATTGACAAGGGCTATTAACATGGTTAGGAAAATGGAGAGCATAATACATGAAGTGATACTAGAAGAGCCTGGTTTGATTAATTTACCAGAATGGGGGTGCCAGGAAGCATGGTTTCTGTTGATAGACACCTCAGTGGGGTGAACGCTAAACAGGCATAAAGTTATCGTGGCTAGGGGGTAATGCTGGCAGCAGAGCAAATGGGGCATCTGTCGTGGGAGAAAATGGAGACTGAATCTCTGCAGGAAGTCCCCCAGCTGATGGGTGGGTGAGTTTTAGGGGGCTTCCACCTGGAGTACCCTGGCAAAGGAATGAACCCTTTCTGAGAGGATGCAGAGTATCGTCCATTATGCTGAGCTTGCAGTAACACCACCCGCAGGTGGAGACTTTGGGTTCCTCCTGCTTCTCCTACCAGCTCACTGGCTGTCCTTAGACACAACTTGCTGTTTGTTGAGCTCTGGTCTCCACATTGCTAAAGTGGAGGTAATGATGCTAACGGCTCTGGTAAAGCAGCTTGATCCCTGCCAGCAAACAGGGCTAAGTAGCAGCAAGATGTTGTTATTCTCATTTCCAGCTACTTCAAAGGAAAGCAGAATCTGCCTTTCCAGCCATCAGGTGAAATGAAGGTGTGTGAGTATGTGAGAACAAGGGCTGAGATAATAATGGCTGTGTCACCTGCATAGCTGCAGGCAAAACCCCAAGTATTATTCAATTTTTTATAGAGGCAATATAAGTTAAAGAGGATCTTTATTTATTTTTTAATAATTCGCCTTTCCATGTACCACTGATGATGCTTTAAATTAATAAATTTCCTGACAGCAGGGAGTGTAACTCTCTGCATTTTTTGCTGACATTTTCATTTGATCATTGCCTTTTCCACAATAAACATCTGTCCTGAAAGTAGCTGCCTCTTGCTGGTAAATGAATAGCTCCCTTCATGGTCTGTGTCACATTTATTTTAACTTGGTCAGATTGGCTAAAATTAGGTAAGTACTACCAAAATCTAAAACACATTCAAAGGAGGTCAAAGTTAGCTAGATTAGTGTGTTGTCAGCTGCGTTTTAGAATCTTAAAAGAGAAAAGAAAGTCCTAAAATATTGGTGTATTCCCCACCAGATAGGCAACACTAATAATAAATAAGAGGGGGAAAAATGCAACTGAACCCACAAATATTTCCAAAATGGAATTTGTGGAACCGTTGGATGCAACCCACAAATGCATTCCTTCATCTGTGTTGTCAACAATACCTTTTTGATAGGGATCCTTCAGGTATCTGTCCTCTTTGGCCATACCTCCATCCCCCGCAGGCTTTCCAAAGCTGGGAAACACCAACAGACTGTCACTGAAATGGTTAGCTGGGATTTCCTCTGGGGCACAAGGCTGTCAGGCTCAGGTCAGTGTGGTCTGTTCAAAGCATCTTCAGCTCCAGTTTGACTGATGTGGGAAATTCTTGACTATGTACCCATACTTCTATAGCACTGGTAGTCCTGGGAGATCTCTTCTTTTTTTGGTGAAAAATGTTTCATCCTCACTCTCTCAGAGGATGTTTAAATAAACAAATAATACTAATGTAATTTTGTGGCAATATTTCTTCTGGATAGACTCACAGAAATATACAGCAAGTATAGTGTTTAGTTAGTTAATCTTTTCAGTGCAAAGGTGGGTTGTGTCAGTTTTCTGATAGAAATTTTTACACGTGGCAGACTAAACTCTACATTTAAGGGCAGATGCCTCCAGATGCAAAAGGACATGATTCTCCATTACTTGCGCCATTAAATTTCTCGGGTTATTCAGATGCGTACTTGACTACACTGACAAATCCTAATAAAAACAGAATGCCAAATAGAAAAAGGAAAAAAGTTACACAAGATAAAAGGGCTATGAGCTCAAAAGCTCATTGAGATACTTAGACAGCATGGTCAGGTTTACAGTTGAAAGTACTAAAAGGTTGGTAGGTGTTTGACACTGCAAAGTGTGGTCTTTAGCTCTTGTTGCTAGAAGTAGCCCCTCTTAGTAAGTACAAGCATCTGCCTCTATCAGGAGGCTCACTGAACCAAAGCAACACAAAACTGCCTTCACCATGACTTTCATGGTTTCCTTCTCAGTTTGCTTCATCTTAAGGTACTTCCTCCCTGGTGTCTTCAGACAAATCAAGTATGAAGCGTGCCACGGACTAGGATAATACTACCACAGCTGAACGGAGGCAAGCTTTGCTTTGGGGTAGTGTCGGTTTAGAAGAGTTCCACTTAACAACATACATTAAGACATAACACAAATAACACAGTAGTCTCAAAATGTGCCAATGGTACTTCACTATTGCTTGTTTTCTCAGAACAGTTATGGCAATAATAAAACACTAGTATTTTGAGCTTAAAATTGAAGGCAACACTGTGCATCCATTGATGAGGCCACGTCACTGATGTCCCCTCTGTAGCCAAAGGAGAGGGAAAGACACTTCTACAGGACAACTCCTTCCAGTTTACATTGTCTGTGTCCACAGTAAGCTGAGATAAAAAGCTTGTGTTAGTGACTGAGCCTTTAGACAACCCCACCTTCACTGCCAGTTGTATTTTAACTGAGCAATAGGCGTCCTTGCTTTGTAGGCTTTCACCTTGAGGAAGGTATTTGTTTTACGGTTCACCAAAAAAACGTCTGTTTGAAATCAAACAAATGTTTGTTTGGCCGAGCCTTGTCACATATGCCGTCTCTTTCCCAAACCACATACCGTTGCTTACCAGTTACTCCTTGTTTCATGCAATAAGATAGAACTTTCTAGCACATTGAACAGCACAGCAAAGGAAAAAGTTACCCATGGAGGGTGGCATTCCCATCACTGGAGAATGTTAGACACAAGCTGGTCATTAAGGAAGGTTTCAGTGTAGCTGGACTTGGAGTACTGACAGTCTGGGTGACTTACTGAAGTTTTCCTTCCAGCCCATTTTCCCATATGTCTCTCGAATCACTAAAACACCAAAAGTATAATTAATCCAAACTCACTGAGAGACGGGAAAAAGGGTTACTGCATGTAAACAGTGAGCGTTTAGTGAAAAAGAAAGAAAACCATACATTTTTATGTCCTAACCGTGTGCTGCTGATTCCCCAGTCCTTCTGAAAAGCTTATTTCAAGATGTTAGTGCTGTATTACTTGACAGCCTGCTGCTTCCAAAACTCAGAATTCCTGGTGAGCTGCAGTCTGCAGTTAAGATGTGAGCATTCAGAAAGGACTGTAACTGAATTTAGATGCACGCAACTCTTAAATTACACAGTGCTGTCAAGTCTTGATGGTTATACTTGATAGCTTTAATATTACTATTTATGTCTCAATAAATTATACTTGCAGAAGTAAAAATGGAAAAGCCAGACTGTATTAATATCTATACTAAACATAAATCTCAAAACATAGTTGATATGGATATTAGCAGTGTAATTTCAATAATATTAAACTTGCCTATGGCTTGTGATAGGATCTTCTAAATAGCGTACAAGTGATAAAGTGAATCAGGTAAGAAATATTTTTTGCAGAAGACCTGGTTTGAATGAATGATTGAAACCCGGGTATTGGATACCAGACACTGATTTGAAGTGAGAAACTTAAAACCTTTGATAAACAAAAGCAAGCTAAAACACATTGTTTTTAATATCACACTAAAATGTGCCTTGAATTTGAGGTTTGCAAATTATTCATATAATCGTTGTGGGTTTTGCAGTGGAGAACACTTGTGTTATTTTCTCGGGAAAGAAGATAACTTCTTACTTGCCAGTCATGCTCCACAACAATTGGAGATGGGAAACATCTCCCCAGAGTAAAACTGTATCTCTTAAATATTTAAAAATTAGCATACTATAGCAGAAGATATCTGGCAAGTCAACTGCAAGCTTGCTGATGCCTCAGATTATGTTTCTGAAATGGCAGGGCACTGCATATCACCCTTAAGAGGGCTGTGTTTTTACAACAATAAATCTGTCTTCAGCTCCTCTTGATGATCTAACTTACAAGACTCTGTTGTGCACATTTTATATTTGTGCTTAATATGGGCTAGAGGAAGCCGAGAAGTTCATAAAATCAGCTTATCTTTTGTGTTAGGGTGAGAAGTGCTTTAAATTGTTTCAACCATGAACTCCATAGATAGTGTAACTACCCATATGTGAAATTACATTCCATAAAAGGGCAATTTCACTCAAATCCATTAATGAATTTTCTAGCCTCCATGGGTTCCGGCATGGTTTTAATCTGGTTAGACCATCTGCAGAGGAGGGGATGATTGTTATTTGAAAAACATCAATGTATAGGGACAGACCATCCTGCTCTGTGGAGATGCCTGAGGTACAGCTCTGGAAAAGATGGCAGGGTTGATCCTTCTTCTGCTGAACTTTCATATACGAGGGAATGGGGTGGTGGGGGGTGAGGGACTGAGTAGCCGTGGTGTTCTTGCTTCACTGGGTGCAGTAAAAATAAGGCCAGGGAATGCATGTAAATTAATTTCTTTTTGATATTCAGCCTACAGATTCCTTTAAAAATTCCATTGCTTTACCCCAGTAATTTTTTAGTGTCAACACAATTAATTGCCCTTTGTCCAGGTTGTTTAAAGATGCTTCAAGATTTGAACGGTCTTTGTGGCCTTCTGTGAATGCTATGCAGCAAAACTCTATGGCTTTGGAAAAAAAATATTAAAGCTCTGAAATAAATTATTGTAGAAATAAAGAGAATAAAGCTACTCTTTTAACTCCTTTTGCTCAGCACTTGACATGATCACAGGAGTTGGTAAACAGAAGTCACCTCCAGTACCACAGCACCTTCAGCACGTAGAAAATATTCAAGTATCTTCTGAAATGAACAGCATATCCCGCTGGCATAGCATCATGGAAAACTTACACTAGTCAAGACAGGCTTTCACTTTACATGAGGACTATGTGGCTTAACAAAAAAATGATATATACATCCATAAAACATATTGGGAGACTGAAGAAAGTGGTATTGGTGAGGCTTGATGATAGCTAGAATCTAGACAAAATTTATATCTTGGTTCATGAAATAGAAGTCCTGGACCTGTCCATAAGTGGAAAACAATATTTTGGGCTTGGTAAGGTAAGTACATGTTTTTGCTGGGATGGTATGCTTATCCATCATTTGTAGATTAGACCACTCGTATTTTCCACTTGTGTTTATATCCCAGGGAACTTGTTCAGGATGATTCAGCTCCTTTACTAGTGGATTTTTACACTGGCATCACATAATACCAGAGTGCTACAGACTACACAAGCTAACAGCTGACTTCTGAGTAGAGTTTAATATTGATTTCGTGTTCATGGAACCACTCTAAAGCCAGCCAAAATAAACAGGAAGCCACCTGTTGGCTCAGAATTAGATTTAAATCCCTAACTGATTTGGGTCTACATTGCCTGAAGGCAGTTGATCTTTTCCTATCAAATACTCACAACTGAGGTTATCAGCATGACAAAGCTTTTTTGACGTAAAAGACAGACAGCCATCAATAAGGCATTTTCTGAGAAATGTTTCTTATTCTGGACTGTTTTTCCTTCTGCCATGAATGTCAGAGCTCAGGTTAGCTAATCTCTCCATAAATGCTGCAAACATTTTTTTCAGAATTCAGATGTTTGAGGAGAGTCTGGAGCAAGGTTGAGATGGGTTGTTGTTTGCAAACTATAATGAAGTCATGGGGTCAGACCAAGCTGTGACTCTACAGGCTGCCAGTGACCTCATGAGAGATTCATCTCCCTTAATTACAGATGTATTGAAGTATAACATTTCACCCAGACTGAGTGAATGTGTGTCTAAGGTAGTTGGGAAGAAATTCCTTGTGGAGCTGCCTCTTTTCAACTGAGTGTGAAGAATGAGAAGACCTAGCTCGCACTTGACGCCTAGCTCACACTTGATGTCTTGGGTAAATTTTGCCTATCTTTAAATGTATATATTATTGGAAATGTTCACCATCTAGTGAATTCCTGCTCTTCTATTTGATAATTGAAATACAATAATTAACAATCTGCCATGTATAAGGGGAAAAAAAGAAGTCCCTCATAAAAATCCCATTTGGGGCTTTACCTCCAGCTCCCCTTTTCATCTTGTTTTTGGGTATCTTGAAGGGGAGAAGTAAAACATGACAGACAGAACTACTCTGGATCTCAGACCACCATCTGCATCCTCAACTTACTGGTGTTTTTTTCCCTTTCCCCTTTCTCTCCTTCTGTTACCATTACTTGCCAGATCTGAGATCTTATTATCTCTTTCCTCTCCCCGTCAGACTCCGAGCAAGAGCACAGTGCATGGATCAGTGTCTGAATATTTCCTTACAGATCAACAGCCTTGTTGGTTCCCATGCATGCAGAAATCTGAATTTCCCGGTGGTTTAGTGCTGTGGTTTTTCACATTTGTCTTTCAGGCTGTTCTTCATCTCAGGCCTAATGGGCCCAGTCAGGCTTGCAGCTAAGGACAAACACACCAGGAGACGAGCAGTAAGCCTGTTGCCTTCGAGAGAAAGCCTTCAAGGCTTTATTCTCCAGGGCTCCCGGTGTTGGTGAGATACTCCAAAAATCCACCGCAAACAAGTCTGAGGGTGCTGCCACATCCCTAAACCCAGCTCCCCTGCACAGAAGTTGGAGGGCAGCTGTGTGACTTTTGAATACAGAGAAACAAAACAACACAGCAATTGCTTTACAACAAGCAGAAACTCACAGGCATTAACTGAGAAATAAAAAGGTCAAGAGAACAGATTTTTGTCACATGCATCTAGCTTGCTTCCTAATTCCTGTCAGTCTTTTTTTTCTTCCACAAAATCATATTTTCTGGCAGACTCTGCAGTCTGATGGTGTTACAATGACTTTTTTTTTAAGGACATCTCCCTTTGGAACATTTTTGTGTGTGGTTTCTTTGTTCGGTGAGCAGAATATGCCTGCCAGCGAGACAGAATCTCATTTAGTTACAAAATACACTGATTCTCTTAATGAAGTTGTGGATCTGTTCTGCAGAGAAAGCACAGATGAGGGTCTCCTCAGCTTCTCTCTGTAGGGCAATTATGGTTCATTTTAAAAGTACAAAAATTCTCTGAGGCATCAACTCCTTCAGGTTTTTAGCAGGTTTTGTTGAATTACGTGTAACAAAGTTTTCACAAATTTGCATTGTATTCTGTCCTGAAAGAAGGGGTTTAGTTTTTGGGGGGTATTTTTTAGTCTTCATTTATGACATTACTACTCTGCAGGGGTTTGCTTGAGCAACAAGAATTGAGTTGTGTCACTTAAGCTTGAGTTTTAAATTCAGACGGGGTCACTCTCTTACGTGTTTGATAATTATCAGTTGCTTGAAGCATATAAGAAGATGTTGTCAGACAGGTAGGCTTGAGCCTTCTGGTGATGGAAACCGGACAAATCTTAAAACTTGTTAGGCCACACAGTTAAACACTTGTTCTCTTCCTTTTTTATGCCCTGTAAGTGTATTCTTTATGCAGTATGGTTCTTCCTACAAAGACAAATCTGGCAACCATTCACAGAGGCATTTATCCTTGCTTTCTCGTATTAATTCAGTTCCTCTCCCTGATAGTTTCAGCTTAAAAAATATTTAAACTACTTAACTGCTTCTGCTGCTCATTCTAGCCATACTGGTGACTTCTTATCATTGTACTCGTACTCCATCAGGCATTTGCACAGCTAAAGGTGCTCTGGAGTGGCAGAACTTCCCATCTTGTAACATCCATGTTACATATTTATCCCGCCTGTTTGAAAATCTATCCCTTTTTGGCCGTTTCAATGTATTCTCTTTCTTATTAGAAATACAGCTGCTGTTGTTTTTATTCTGTTGCAGGAGTGCCTATAGGACCCAGATGAGACCGGCAGAGCGCTGAGCTAAGCACAGAGTTTACACAATATGTCAATCTTTGCCCTCAAAAGCTTGTAAGCCAAATAAACAAGACCAAGAGCAGGAAGAAAGAGGAGAGGTGAAGCGATGGGCCAAGGTCATGCAGCAGACGTTGGTGACAGCAGTGGGACCAGAATGGAGGCTTCCTGAGTCCTAGGATAGCACCCTGTTGCACCAGGTATGGGGCATTTTACAGAGAGGATCCCTAGGCTCTCAGGATTCAATTATTTTTTTGTTGCCTAACCTCTGCTCCCCTTACATGTGACCAGCAGCAGCTGTGGTGCTGGCTATTGCCAAAGTGGTAAATAGAGTCTTCTATCCCCACTGAAAGGAGAGTGAATGATGTAATTTGGCTCCTTTTTACTCCTGCTGGCTGCCAAGACATTATTTCTGTATCAGTGCACATGGCCGTTTGGCATCAAACAAGACCCCTCTCTTTGTGTAAGTGGAGGCAGGATGTTAATTCTTTTTGATGTACCAGTAACATATCCGGAGCGGTGCAGCAGCGTTTCTTTCAGGAGGCAACTGATTCTCAGCGTTCCCTAACAAAAAGGAGTGTGAGCTCCATTCATTGCATGTGGAGCAGCCGAGGAGGTAACCACATACCTCCTTCAGTGCAGCCCTGCTAACCACAAGTCAATTTTGTTGTGTACTTTTAATTTCAATGGGATAGCAAGGCTGTTTGTTTGTTTTGCTTATTGTGGTAGTTCTGCTTCAGAGCACCACTACATTGATTCATTAAACTTCTTTGTTCTACAACCTTTAAATTTGAGCAGTATCCCTTATAAAGGCTGGAAGAAGGATTCAGATTCAGAAGTCATATGGCACCCATAAGGCCATATTTCTGCCTACTTTTCCTCTGTCTTCTAACCATATGAATATATTCTTACTCCCGTGGCTTTACATCAGATCATTAACTTTGGTTTATTGCCTGTGAAGACAGTTCTATGAATTTTCCTTCTGGATTTTTGTGAACAAGAACAATTTGGAGGAAAGGGAAGGGAAGGAAAGCGATCATCTTCTAATGCCAGTCCAGATTCATGTGTTTGCCTGGCCTGTCTAAGACCCAGAGTTACTGTGTTTCTTCCTTGAGACCTCCTGCACCTCACATTGAATAGGATGATGGTATCAGAAAATCTTTTTTTTTTTCTCTTAGGAAAATAAATGAGTGTCCTGGACAAATGATGGATGCCGGTAGAGGTGCTAGAACCAGCAGGCAGGTGGTTGCGAGTGCCTTTTGCACCCTGTGTCTGCCTCTATAAGGAAAGAAGGAGGCTGCTTTCATTCAGGTAGGACAGACCTACCAAAGTAACTGGGTCTGCAGTCTCTTGTTAATAAAAAAATATGCACTATTCCGTCTTAATTTGAACAGGCTAAAGAGTGCTTGCATAGTGTTTACCACAACAGACACGGAAATTCAGAGAGTGGGAGTACAAGCTGGTTCAGAGCGTCTCCCCAGGGCTGTTCCTCTAACCAGGACAGCATCAACAAGGCATAAGTTTTGAACTGCGCGTTAATTATCAGCTTGACAGTTCTTTTTCATTTTTATTGTATTTTCAAGTTGGCTTACCTAAGTTACCAGAGGCAGGCTCACATGCCTGTTCATGGGAGTGTTGCTAATGAATGGTTGAAGGTTTTCATAGCCTTTGTGAGTTGACACAGAGGCTTGCTCCTTCCTTTGCTCGTTGGCAGTCAAAGCAAAGGAGGCAGACTGGGCATGCCTGCATCTGTAGCATCCAAACTCTCTAGTAGTTATGTTTATTGCTCCACACTCAAGGGTAAATACAATGAATACTTGAGCATCCATAGGCAGCTCTGGCACTGGAGAGCAGGGATAACCAAAGAGGGTCCCAGTTTCAGGCTTTGCATGTGGATGAGACTGATCAGAAAGTTCTGGGGCTAGTGTCCAGGGGCAGCCCAGTCACCAAAACAGGCTCTATGGGGCATGACTGCCCTGTATCCCATCCTGCCAGGGTATGGGATTGATCCTTGTCCCACTGCTCCGTCTCCACCGCACAGGTGCTGTGGGACTGATCTGCAGAGGTGCAGCTCAGCAGCACAAAGAGCAACGCAGCAGAGCCTCAACCTCTTCTTGTGCTGCAGGAACAAACCTATTCAGGTAGAAAGCTGCATTTGTCCCTTTATGCACAAAGAGGAACACAGTTTCCTACTTGTCTCCCCAGTTAACACCCCACCCCCCCCAACCACTTGGTTGTACCACCTACATCCATTTCTCACACTAGCCTTTTATTTCCTGAGGATCTTCTCTTGCCTTCTCCCCCTTCCACTGAGAAAATGCTTCATTAAAGGTTTTTTTCCAAGAGAAGAGGTGTGTGGCTAAGGGACAAGCATGTGTGTGCAGCTTTCCAGTAACAGGATCACTGCAGACAGTCAGGGCTGATCTGATACAAGAGGGCTCAGACTCAGACCCCTGGATTTCACCTTGGAAAAAGCACTTGGCCCAGGGTGAGTGCAGAGTTTTGCCACTTAGAGGTGAAGCTGCTCCCTCTGTGGTAAAGGAGCAGAGTTCAGGGGAGAGCCACAGAGGGTCAGACTTTTGCTTCTGCTGTTGGCGGGGGAAGGAGAAGGCGTGCTGCTGATGTGAAGGGTTGTCCCATCACATTTTGCTGCCACCCTGGGTATTAATATCTTCTTTGGAAGCAGTCTGGCCATTGGTGGGGGTAATTGGTGGTAGAGTCACTGATGCCTTCCGCCGCTGCGTACTTTGCAGGTGCCTAGACTTCAGCACGTGTGGGCAAGCAAAAGAGCTGCAGAAAGTGCATCCCCAAAGCTTGCTCACCGCTTCCATCAGAAATGCTCTTGGCAAGTGTGGCACTATGAGCTTTTCAAGTCCCCACCTCTGACTGCATGTGCACAGAGCCTAGCATTTCAGCTTGTCCCTGGCCTCTCATTCCTGACTGCCGCTTCAGCTTTGTGTCTTTGGCTGTACCCCTTTCTCACAGGGTTGCCTGTGGTAATCACTCTTGTGATTACTTGTCCAAATAAGTTTTCACCCTATCAAAAATGTATGGATACACTGTTCATTTAATAATTCGCTCAGGCAGAATCTTATGCCATAACAGCTGTTTTCCTTAACTTCCTTTGCTGCACAGTGAGACCTGCGAATGACAGCTGTGGATGTAAATGCTGTCTTCCTTAGAAATGAAGGTGAAACTCAACCGACACTTGTATTAGATTCAGCAATGGTATTAATGGCAAGACCCAGAGGCTGTGGAAAAGGTCCTTACAACCAACCCAAACTTTTATTGAGGAGAAAACTGGATTTTGTATTGGGACCAAATGCAAGTTTTGGAAGAGAAAGGATCAGCTGGTCCAAACATCACATCTACAGAACTGTCCTCAGCTTCTGAACTTCATTTGGCATGGCTTAAAATGAAAGCTAAGCCAGCGACGGGTCTGGAAACTCCTGAGCTACGGACCCGAGGAGGGAGGTTCACATCTACAGTCCAGAACTGGAGGCAGATGTGACTTGTGGAGCGGAGCCTTTTCCCATACAGGAAGATTTAGACGCACTTCTCTCTGAGCTACCTCCGGTGCTGAGACAGTGAGTAACAGGCGAAATTTCTTTTCAGGAGTTAGCTAGATCTCCCCCCTAAAGCTTGTGTGGGAGAGACAGACAGGGACCTGTTTTCAGCCCTGCCTATTTCTGTATTCAGGGCAGAACACAAGATGCAGTGTCTGCTCTGTCCTCTGTGCCAAAGATATGATGCCCTCAGCCACCTGGTAATGGGGAAAACTTTCTTTGGTCCGTGCATGTGTGTGCGCGTTTGCATGTATGTGTGTGCATGTGGTCAATATCTTAGCTCTAAAACTCTCCTCAGTTTATAGGAAGGATTCAAAGCCCCTATCTTCAGGGTTGTCCACTTGGGTGTATCTTCACTAACAACCTATAAACAAAGTCCCACAGCCCTGTGGATGCTCTAGCTGGAGCTTTGCTTTCCATATCTCTGCCATAGTCAGAGGTGGTCCTAAGTACATCAATACAGCACTGTAACAAATGATACAATTATTCTTGCATAAAGCACAATTTCAAAGACACTTATTTCATTAGCCAGTGCATTTCAATGGGATTTATTTCCCCTCTCCTGCTATTCATTTACTTCTCTTCTTTTCATTGCAATAAAATTCTGAACAGAGGGGGGAAAATCTGGATGTCAGTAAAAATATTGTAGTAAATAATTCTCAGTAATATAAGGAGAAATTGCTTTTTGTTGACTGGAGCTCATGCAGAGCACTGCATGCAGCTCCGCCCTGATAAACATGGTCAGCTCTGGATACACAAATTAAAGTCTGTCTGTCTTCTTGTTTCATCCCTGAGCTGATGTTATATAGGGTATATTAAGACTAGTGCCAGGTATCAACACAGAGTGGGGTAATGTATGGTACAGCCGGCTGAGGAAAGCACAGGACAGTTATTTCTTTCACCTCAGCCCCTTTCCTCCTTCACTGCTTTTGTCACTGAGAAAAAGAAAACAGAGAGGCGAAATGTGAAGCCTTCCAGTTGCCTACATCTGTTAACCAATTTATTTTTTTTACAGCAGAGAAAATGGGAGGGTAAAGAAGGTGAAGGTAGGAGTATGTCTTAATCTATGGAAGATCTAGGTCAGCAAATAATGTAATCACTCTTAGAGTTAGTGCGATCTATGTCAGTCATGTTAACCTGTTGAATCAATGACCCAGGGCTCCCACCTTGAGTGTGGCTGGAAATACTAGTTTTAACAATGCCCAGGACTGCAGATGCAGCATAGCCTTCCTGATGCTGCAAACAGTGATTGAAAACTATTTATCTGGATTACGGAAACTGAAACTAACCAAACAAATGGAAAACAGCAACCCCTGTCTCTGCAGCTGGTTGACAGAACGTTAATTCAGACACCATACAAAACATTAATCTTTGCTTAGTTTCCAAATCTGAGCTGAAGCAAACAGGCTAGAGTTACTGGACTTAGTATCATAACAGGTGCTTTTTAAAGTTGCTTTTAACCTTTTTGATCCATGACAGGGTAAAATATTGGGGCCTGACAGAGCTGGCAACTCTGCAATGCATTATCTGGCTTGTAAATGCATTGTCTTGGATTACCAAGTGGGTCAAGGAGAGAAAGGTATTGGTAAAGAGAAGTTCAGGCTATTAATTACATTTAATATAATGGTCTGCTGAATACAGTGGTTGCACAATAGTGAGCGGAGGAGAAGCGGGGAGGAATCTTTCTGCTTCTATTCCATACTTCTTAAACAATAGGGCACAAATTTTCATGCAGCACCACACGCGCTCTGTGTTTATTATTGTTTTGATAGCTAGCCTTGCAAAGTAGGGCTCACGAGTGTAGATGATTTGAAAATAATGACTCTGACATTATATGACCTTTAGGTACGTTGACAGCCACTCCAGACTACATGCTATTTTATGAATAAAAGAATATTTTTTTGGCTGGGGGAGTCTGTTGATGGAAGAGCTTTAAATGTAATAAAGCCAGAGTTATTGTCAAACAAAGTGACAGTCCTTGTTGTGGAACTCGCTGTAGGGGACATGAGATGATTTCTGTGCATGATAATGCATTTGCTTTTAAATGCCATCACTAGATTGATAATTACAGAATTCTTCATATTGCGCCTGGCAGGGAGTCAAGGCTGAATCTTACCAGTCTGTAAGAGTGTGAGATAGATAGAAAAGTATGCTGTAAACCAGAACAGTTTAGTCAGAGTTTGTGCACGCAGCTGCTAAATGTATTTAAGATGTTACAGGAGCGAGAATTTAGCCTTTTATCTTCAGAGTCAGCGCAAAGCCTGATGATGCTTTATTAGCACTCAGCATATTGGCAGGAAGGCTCTTAAGACCTCTTTGTTGCAAACAATCCATAAGCGACCACCACCCAAAGCCTGTCTTTTCCCAGTTTGGTTAGGTACATGGTAATTGGTTTAATTCCTTGTATCCAGCTTTTACTGCTACCATCTTTAGATGCAGAGGAATGTTTGAAAATCCTTTCATTTCACTTTCAAAACTTAGAGAAATACGGTGAAGAGGACAGAGCATCTGGAGCAGCATGAAGATATTCAGTATCTGCAGCAGGCAGAGGACGGAAAACAGGAGGTACTCTGCTGGTTATGTTATACCACCAACTTCCTCAATCAACTTATTCTGAATAAAATAATAGCTGGAAATTTTAAGAACACCATGACCTAGGGACTGAAAAATTAAACAAAAGAAGTCATGAAGTCATAATTATGTTTTATGTATTTGGTACACTGAAAATCATGGTTGCCGTTGCCCAGATACAATCAATGTCATCAGCACGGCTCCCTTCACTGATTGCAAATACTCAGTGTGTTTGCTGCCATGTGCCACACTTCCCATGCAATGCAGTTGAAGCCTTGTGAATTCTGCTGGTGAAGAGTGGGATTTTTTAAGTGCCTTAGTGATTTAAATATGCCAGTGTTGACTCACAGTAAGATATCTGCTTTTAAGCAGTTAAAAAGTAAATCAGTCAAAAATGAAAACCCTTTTTGGGTGAACAAGCTGTCTGTGAACCCTTAGATAAATATGATGAATGGTTTCAGTAAGGAAAAAAGAGGGGGATTCTCTTAAGGATATAATTACGTTTTATCTGGCCTTTTTAAACACAGTATTTTGATATTCTTTCATTTCAAGATGGCAATTTTTTGGTATAAAAACTGTTCTCATTATTTAAAGGCGCTCCAAACAATAATCGCAACAGAGCATATCCTTTTGTACCAAATAAACCATTTCCACATTCATCCAAAGATTTCTTTCTCATTCCCCACCCACAATGTCTCAGTTTGGGAACTAAACCAAAAATGCATTATTCATCCAGCCCTTTTCAAAATCCCATCTATGATGATCCAAAGACCCTTAAAGGGCAGAGTACACTGAGGATACACTAAGGAGCTTCCTTCCCACTTTGGTGAGGAGATGATTGCGCTCATAACGTGAGAGCCCAGATGCCTATGTCTGTTATTCGCTGCAGGGACAACGAATGCCAGAAAGAGAAGACGGTAACTTCCCCGAGCCTTCTCTAGAGTTGTTGAGAACCAGCAATGAAAAGAAAATGTGCACCCCTCATTTCTCAACAGCAAAAGCAACAGCCCAAGAGAAATCAAGCAGAAGAACCAAAAACTCAGCAGAAAAAGAATGAGAAGAATGAGAAATGGACAGAGCAAAAAAACACATCCTCACACAGAAAGCAGAAGGGGAAGAGGCACGCTAAAAGCAAGACAACAGCAAAACAGTCTGTTGACATGGTCTGCCAGTGCAGAAAGCTTAAAATATGAATGGCAGGTAGCTTGGCAGTCATATCTGCAGCATGAGATGTCACATGTGGGCAAAGATGGACAGCCACGATGGAAAATGTGCCTGACTAATAAAGATCAATTCCTTGAAAGAATATTTTCTTGTGGGACAAGAGATCTTTTATGCTGCCTGGACAGGGTTGCAGTCTTACTCAGAGAAAGAAAATGTTTTGGGACGTTTTGAAGACAGAGTACAACATACATACAAGAACACTGTAGTTGTATTTGTGCGCTCAGAAGCACATTCATTTCTTTAAACTACTACGGTAATGGGCTGTTCACTGATAAAGAAAATGCGCTTACTGTGCACTGCGTCAATTTCTAGCTGTAAGTTAAAAATTCCTCTCTTAGGAAGATCCCTCTGTGTTGCGCAGGTGTGTGGAGAATTCTGAGCATTTTAATGACTCTACATCTTCTTATTTTAGTTAGAGAGGTCTGAAGCAAAATTTCTAAATTCAAATGAAGAACTTCAAAAATGACACGATTTTCAAGAGCTCTGAAGTCTAGAGGCATGCAAATATCTTTTTTTCAATTCCTTGGCAAGTGTAAAACATACCATCTCCAGCTGATGATATTTTTAGCCAATTTTTTTTTTTTAATTTTTTTTTTTGCTAGGCTGAAAATGAAACCAGCAATTTTGAACTTAAAACCAATAAAAATATGTCCTTCTTTCCAAATGAGAAGCTGTTTATAATATGAAAATTAAAATATTTTGTTTCAAAATATTAAAAAGGAATATTTGGACCTTGTGGAGTGAAATATTTTATTGAAACTGATATGAATGAGTAAACATTTCAGTGTCACAGAATCTGCATTTTTTCACGGAAATATAATTTTCATGAAGAAGTATTAACTTTGCCAAGCTCCTTTCAGCTTTCAGTGGACGTGACTGATAGATGTTTATTAAAGCGAGCTAATTATTTGTGTACATAAATCTGGACTTTGCAATATAACATCAGTTTGTGGTTTTATAATGATTTTTTAAAATGAAAGGTAAAAGGCCAGTGGTGCACTGTAGTTTCTTCTATAAGCAGCAAGAGTGAAGTCAATAGGTACACCAGATAAGGGAATACAGCAGAGTGAAGACACTGTAAGGTTTTAGTTACTGTAAGTTTGCTTACTGTCATCATCACAATTACATCAGTAACTCATTGAACTAGTTCAGCCTACGTGGCTCAGCTTTCCTCAAATAAAACAGCTGTTGATCTGACCAGGCACTGAACTGTTCAGTTTCTCTTGAGTCTCTTATTCTTATTATCCACATTCCTATACTACTTATTTGGCTTTGCAGGCAGTTTTATTTTCATACATCAGTTTCTTTCACAAAGCAAAATGTAAAAAAGCTGATACATTTTCCCTGGCACTTCTCCCACTTTCACCTTTTTTTTCTTTTTTTTAATTGATAGATGTCTTCTAAATTGCTAAATCAGGAGTATAGACTGCCAACTGTCTCTGCCGGTAGGATATGTGGAGCTGAGCTGTTTACACCAAGGACTTTGAACAATTATCACCATCAGACAAGATGGTCTGTGAGTGACCAAAGCCTTGTTTCAAAGCCTTCACTGATGGTTGGATTCTCTGGTGTCTAATTTGTCATAAGATCTGACTGAAGATTTTACCTACAGCTGAAGCTTTCAGACCATTTGCTTTTTCTATCCTTCTTCCTCTGTTTCTCTCAATCTCTGATGTCTAACAAGATGCTCTAACATGTGCTCGTGTTAAACTTATACTTCCACGGCAGCACTATGAGATCTCGACCCTTCACCAGCCCTCCTTTCTTCCTAGTTCTGGAAGGACTGTTTTTTTCCAAACCTTCATACCTGTGTCAAATTTGGTTGAAATCAGCCAAGATTTTCAAAAATTGTTTGGCATAGGAAACAATCTGAGTGCCAGACACACATTCCTATAGACACTCACATCCAAACATATGCAGCATGAAAGAAGGCTAACACATCTCAGAGGCACCACATTCCACGTAAGTCAACACTTCTGGAGCTATTGAACATCTGTGTGAACACTGACAAATGTTAGGTTTCTTGTGTCTTAGGCATTGTGTCTTATTATAACCTCATTGTGATGCAGGCAAGCATTAAAATCAATGAAAGTCAATGACTCTGTGATGAATCCATTGATAAAGCACACTTGAAAATTCCCTCCTCAAAAATACGTGAAGAAATTAAGCAGCGAGGTAGAAGGATCAAGTTCTTCTCATGGACTGATAGGTGATTAAAAGTCAAGAAATAAATCTGACTATAAATGCTCAGTTATCACAGTGTAGAAAATGCTGCAAGGGATTACCACTGAGATCTGTGCTGGAACTTGTGCTCTCCGATGTATTAATGAATGATCTGGAAAGGAGAACACGGAGGAAAAGTGAAACCTTTGCTGAAGAGTAATAAAAACTAAAATTGACTGTGAAGACTTGCAGATGGATGGCTTGATGCTGAGTGATGGGAAATAAAACAGCAGGTGAAATTATCTTTCGATCAGCTGAAAACCTGATGCACATGTACAAAAATAACCCCACCTATGCAGAAAGAGTGACAAGTCCCACATCAGATGCTACCATTCAAGGGATTAGATGTTCAGATCAGTGTAGGTTTCTCTGTGAAAATAGCTCACTGTCCAGGGGCAGTCACACAGGTGCTAGAAGTTGTTAGCAAAGAAAGAGAAAAGAAGGAAAGAAAAACAAACAGAAAAAAACACGAAAGGACAGCAAAGCACATCTTTAAGTCAGCAAATAAAGCAGTGATGCACCTAAATTTTACATTTCCGGTCTTGTCTTCTCTAGAACCAGAAAATAACCAACGAAAGTACTAAGAAGGGCAACACAGATGACTCTTGTTATGGAATAGTTTCTGTACAATGAGAAATAACTATTCAAATAGAATAGTTATCTGCCATGAAGAAAAAGGATGAGACACAAGTGATTTCCGAAATCATAGGTGATGCTGAAAAGAGAGAAATTATTTCTTATACCACAAAAGGAGTGGCTTTCAAATGAAACAGTCAAAGTAAGGTTTTAAAAGAAACAACAGGCAGAGTTTTCCACACAGTGCATAATTAAACAGCAGAGCTTATTGCCACAGGGTGTTGCAGAAGCCAAGAGTATAAATTCGTTAACAAAGCAATTAGACAAGCTCACAGATGAAAACTCCATCCATGGTTACTAAACATCGAGATGCCAATCCACTTCAGGCCTAAAAAGTCCCCATTTCACATTTGCCCTGTTCTGATATTTTGTCCTCAAGCTACTATTACTTTTTGACACCAGGCACAGGATACAGGCATAGATGGACTTCTGGTTTGGCCTATTATAACCTCCCTTACGGTCTTAACTGTGATACAGAGAAACAGGAGGCGAGATGATCAAGGTTACTCATGGGATGGCCATCAGAAGTGGAATTAGAACTCAGAACCTTTTTGTTTTCTTGACCCACTTACATGCTGCTGGGCGAAACCTCTTCCTTGTCTCTATATTTTACTATTCTGCAAGACCCACTTTCATTCTTTATAGATTGCAGATTGCGGTTAAGTCCCTCCAGGAGAGCCTGAGAGTATTTGGAAGGGAGCCTGGCCTTTGGGAAATATATATGAATATAAACAGATCAAACAGAATTTACCACAACCTTGTACATCACTTCTGAATTTTAGTTGAAATCTCAGGAGGTAATGATCTGGTGCAACAGGGAAGGAACTGCTAGTAGTGCTCCCAGGCCACTGGAAAATGTAAATCCCTCCTAATCCTCTAGGGCATTAATTGAAAAATACACAGTTATGGAAATATTTTTGGAACTCTGGAAACAATTTTCTCAGTACCAGCTTGCCTAAGAACTACAATGGAGTTGAATGTTTCAAGAGTTTCAAAGACAGAGATAACCGATGTTTTTCCAGAAAATGATCATACCGTTATTGCTGTGAGGGGCTTCAAATGAGAAGGTATCTGCAAAAGCTGTAGCAAAGAAACTTACTGAAAATAAACTGCTTCCTAATAAAGAAAATAAAAGGCACTGGAGACTCAGAGCAAAGCTGCAAATCAATGAATCTGTGATCCAAGTGCAGATTTTAGTCAATGGGAGTGGGCCTATGTACATGAAGAGTGAATGTGGCCGCTGGAGTCCACTGCGGGCACTTTTAAATTTAATTATAGCCTAAAGACCTTTCTTCATTGGGAAACGAAAAAGGTTTTTAGAATATCAAGCCTCCTTGCTGGTGCTCTCACTAGTGCCAGGGAATATTGTGACAATAGAGAAGAGAAGGTAGTTACTGTATGTTAATTATTTTATATTAAATTACAACCAAATTGGTGCATACAGTGTAAATCAGGAAAAAATTTTAAAGCAAAAAAATAAAAAATTATAGTCAAATGAAAGCTATGTGGAGAAGGGTTATTCCATTAAAGGGCCAAAGAACAGCTTAATGCAACACACTACTGAACTTCATCTGCTTTTCATTTTCTAGAGCACTGTAATTGCCCTCCTCAGAAGGAGGAAAATCAGTCGGAGACAAAACAACCGTTTCAGCATAATGAAGGAGCTGAGAGGCAGAAGGGAAGGAAGCAGCAGGCAGGCTTTGTGGGAGAGACACTGGAGACTCCATGGCTATAGATTTCCTCTGTGTCACTTAGGCATTGATTTTTCAATGCAATAGTAAGCAGCATAAACAGGTATTGAGTAATTTGAGAAATCAGGCATTGGAAATACCCTTGTGCCTTAACCCTTACATTAAGTCCGTCAGTTAGGCTTTTCACTGTCAGAAATGTTCACTGTGATGTACCCAAGATACTCAGGCAAAGGAGTCTGAGACAAAGCCACATACATGAGCAAAGGAGTCACGGGACAACCCTGGCTTTGTGGGACTGAATTAGACCATTCCCCATGGAGCAAATAATATGTGACCGCATGAGTACAGACCATACTTTAAAACATCTATACATAGAAGTGGGAGGATGAATCTAAACATTTCTTACCTTTTCAGGGCGAATTTTGTGATGTTACCAGTGTTCTTTTTAAGGACATGTTTATGTGTAGGTTGGATATGCAGAGCAAGATCTTAGTTACCTCTAAGTTATACACAGATGGAGTCATGTGGAGGGTTCAGGATGAATCCCGCAAACATAGCTTTTTAAGATCAGGCTGTCATCTTGTATGGGTTTGCTTTAGCATCACAACAGACATCAGGAAAAAAGATAGCAGAGACAGAAGA
>NW_008824306.1:1028226-1034383 GCF_000699105.1 Pygoscelis adeliae | reverse complement strand
ATGGAAGGGTCATGTCTGGGGCATTCGTGTCCTCTGGAGACCTCATTCTCTGTCAGCAGCTGCCACAGGTTGCTCTAACTTCTGCTATGGAACTGGACTAGCACACAGAGCGCTGAGGTCAGGCCTTTGCCTTTTGGGGCTCGACTCTGTGCTGCTGCTCAGCCACAGCTGGGAATCTAGGTCATGGTGTCTTCCTCAAGATGCAGTGCAGGACTGTGCTTATTGAAGAGAGGTTAATCTCTGTGTATGACTGTGTCTGCAAATCATGTCAAAAGTTCATGTCTAATAATAGCCTGGCTCCACCAGATGTTTCCAGGAATTAATCAGCCCCAAAAGTGTCTGGTTGTGACTTGATTTCTTTAAGTATAAACAAAATGACATGCAAAGGTAGTTGGTTTAGACCAGGAAGCGGGTAACCATGGAGCAATGGCCTGTATCTACACCACACAAATCAGGCATGGAAAACCACCCATCGAATTATCTGTTCCCTTGTACCTACCATTGAAAGGCTGTCTGCTAAAAAACATTACCTAGAGTTTTGCTCAGTCTGTGCTTTAATTTGCATTTAATGTGATGTATTTTTTTATCTACATTAATTCCAATCACTCACCTTGACCACCAGTGTCTTTGACAATGGATTACAAGCATTGTTAATCCTGAAAAAGAAGCAATCAATGAGATCATCTAAGAAAAAATAAAAGACTTTACGTTTCTTACTGTCCTAAAAGTTGTCCCTCAGCAACATCTCCATTCTCCAAAACTTCCCAGCAGTAATTGATTTTGCAATACATCTCAGAGCACAGCAATTTTGTGCTATTCGTTGTAAATGCCAAAGTCGATGCATTACCCACATTGGCAAACTCCCTCCTTTTAAACCAGCCTCAGGAATTTCCATTGAACTTGGCTTTGGCAACACACACTTGAGGAGCTCTTCCCGCTCTCACTGGGGAAAACACGCAGCGATCCACCAGTCTGCAACTGCTTTGCCTCAGAAGACCTCGTTCAGACTCATGCTCCGCTGGCCAGCGGGGCCAACAGCACAGGCAGCCAGAGGCTCGAATAAGCTGAATGAACTTCGCGGCAGCCCTGACTGCCCCACATCAGCCCCCCGGTGCTCCCCCACCTGCCCACAGCTAAGAACCCGATGTAACCCCCCCTGGGGCCCTCAGCCCCTGCCACAGTGATGCCGCAGTAGAGCTGGTCTCCTGAGCCCTGCCCTGCTCAGCCATGGGCCCCGACAAGCTGGGCCCATCTGTGGGCCCGTGAGACAGCCCAGCCTCAGCCAGTCCCCATCCCCAGGGAGGTGTCCAACGCCCAGGGCTGCCCCAGTGCCCTCGGCTGCCCGCCCTCAGCCCCTGCCACAGTGATGCCGCAGTAGAGCTGGTCTCCTGAGCCCTGCCCTGCTCAGCCATGGGCCCCCCTGAGCCACGTCCACCCGCGGGCTGGCCTGGCCTCGGCGCATCCCCAACCCCAGGGAGGTGCCCAATGGCCGGATCTGGGTCTGCCCCAGTGCCCCCCATCTGCCCTGCTCCTGGCTAGGGGTAGGACAGGCCCCAAGGAGCTGCCGGCCTGGCTGCACCCTGATGGTCATTGGAAATGGCAGAGCTGTAAGGAAACGGTAGAGCCAAGAGGAGCCCTCAGACGAATGCCAGTCCCGTGCTCTAGTGACTAGGCAGCCGTGCCAGCCCCTGCAATAAGAAGATTTAGGCTTCACCACATACCAAGAACCCCCGGAGAGGCACATCGACCTCCGAATGTGTCTGTAATACCCTTCCCGCCATCATTTTCCTGTTAGTCCTTGGCAGGCAATTGCAAGCGTTGCCCCGAGCCTCCTTCGCGCGGCGGGGGCCTGGCATGTCCCTCGGCTGGGCAGGGCTGCCTGTCCCGGCACCCACCCCCCCGAGCCCTGCTGTCCCCCTCCAATGACGTCTTGCTGCGGGGAAGGGACAGTGCTCAGGCGGGAGCGTGACACCAGAGAGATGCTGCACTCCGGCAGGATGGATGGCAGGTCCGCTCCCTCCAAGTCCGACCTCAGATAAATCCTCATCAGGGATGCACAGCCAAGCTCCTCCTTTGCCAGGGTATAATACATTACATTCTTAACGGAGGGAAAAAAAGTTAATTACTTACCAGATGCATTAGGGGAGTAGCTGTGAGTGCTTTCCTGTTCATCTTTTATTTATTATATATTACCTAACTGTTTAAAAATTTATTGTTGTGATGCCTATAATTGTCTCGGTTACAACAGACCATGCTTACTGTATGTTTTATTTTCAGAGCCTGTACCATATACCTTGCAAGACAGGAAACTGGGAGCCCGAATGTCATTTTGCGAGCAAGAAAAATGCTTCCCTCTGACCAGCGAACATTTAGGGCCAGACTCATTCCTTGAGAACTTCATTTTTGTATTTCCATGTTATGAATTTCTGGCCAGAGCACTTAAGGGCACTGATTTACAAAGCCAGAGGAATGAATATTTTCCTGTTAACAGGCAAACTGTCACATAAACAAATCTACTAAATATCTGCATGTAGTGGTCCAGCTAGCTACTCATTCCGCAGGCATACTGGTATTTTTCTCTACTGTTGATAAAAATGTACCTTCCGTCCTATTCTAATATTACAGTTATTTCTATAATTCACTTAAAATTAAATTATCTGGAGTCAGGTTCTCTATTCCTTACATCCATCAGTACCTTCTATTCCATAAGATAATTTATGTCCCAGTGCAAAGAAGAGGGGAGTCTTTACTTAGATTTTGAGTAGATTTTTAAAAAAATACCAAAACACAAACAAAAAAGTGACCCACTAACATAATTCTCATTTGTACTGTTTGTGATTTTTTTTCAGATCTCATTTTAAGCCCATTTATAACACCGATATACTTTTTTTAATTTATTAATTTCCCACTTCTTCATTTTCATGCCTTTTAGTAGCACAGTGCTTCCCTAAAGCCTCACAATCCCCAAATAGAAAAAATGATTCCTTAAAATAAAATCTGCTTCATCACCATCTTGTCATCCGGCCTACGAGACAGTGTTTCCACTGACTTCTTTAAGCTGTGGATAAGGCCCCATATGTCTTAACTACAGAGCTTAGCATAAGCTCTTTGCACAGAGTGCAGCTTTCTCACTGCACTGTGCTATCCTGTGCACCATTATTTGTAGGAGGTTGGTGCCTGGAAAACAGTTTTGACAAGGGCATCACCGGTCATGCAGCAACAGACAGTCCTGGCCCAAAGAGCTTGCAAGCTATGCAGGGAAGATGGACAAAATGTGGCGGGGGGAGGAGACCCCCAGAGTAGGAAAGGACCTTGCTCAGTGCTGCATCAGAGATTTGGAATAGAGGTACTATGCTCCATAAAACCAGCTCACAAGCTGGTAGTATGAGATCACTCCATTTTGAAAGTAAGCTGAGTCTTTACTGAAATCCTGTGACCACGTAGACTCCTTTCCCAGTATCTTCTCTGAACACTTTCTTTTGGCAAACCATCTCCTGCCAAATTTGACACAGGTTGCTGAATCTTGTCTTTAACCATTTCTACTGGTGTTGCACCTTTTAGCAATCATTTGCTGGCTGGCCAGGACTAAAGATTGTCATTGCATCATATTTCATCTTCGGGACGATGTCGTGTTGGCCCTCTGTGTAGCTCATGTACATTGTCTCTTTCAAACTCAGTGCTGAGGACATCCGAGAGTCTTTTTGAACCTGGAGGTTCCAGCTGCTTCGGGTCAGCCTGCCAACATTCCCTGAACACCTTTGGTTATTTCAATGCCAGTATGCACTTGCTGGACATTAGCAGGAATTTGAATTCTTCCTGCCACTCCAGATAAGGCTTTATTACCCTCATGTGTCACAGTGACTGTGGTGCAACCATCCTTTTTAAAAGCTAATGTTTTATGAGTGCAGGTTGCTGGTTTGTCAATAAACTCACAACCTCCTGAACTATTTTCTCTCTTATTCTCATTTTTTGACCAGCGTTCATGACTCTGCTAGGATTCAACGTTCTCAGAGTCACTAGACACATCTATTCCCACACATCTTCAAAAGGCAATAACTACAGCAGAGGAATCAACCACTGCTGACTTCTCTTGATCCTTTCCCCAGGAGTCCCTGGTATGCAGAAGCATTTCTCGGGGCTAAATCTCCTTTTCTCAGCAATCTATCCAGAAAGCCTGAACCAGATGTTTCACAATAATAATGTCGATGCTTTCAGTAAGCAAGACTTTAGTAGCTCGTGTAACCTGAGGCTGCCTTAGGCATCATCTCATACTGTAGTCCCTCATGGCCTACTGTCAGGGGGCAGTTACAAAAACTCAACAGGCTCTATACAGTTTCAGTCTCTGTGGGTATGGTCTGACAGAGTCCCCTAGCCGGACTTTACTTCTAATACAAACAAAAGAAGCAGGACTGCTCAACCAAAAGAGGACCAACATCCATTCATCCATCCCTCTGCCCATTTCTCCCTTCCAAGCCATGCAAGGCCAGGACTCTAAACGGGTCTTCCTAAATACCCTCCAAAGTATCATACATCTAAGTGAGATGGCAGATTTTCTCTCCCTCCCTGACTCTTTTGCTGGAAACCATTTACGTCTTTCAGGCAGAATGTTTTTTCAGAACCCTCCCTGTGCCTTGGGAGGGTTCATAGTTTCTTTCATGTGTAGTTTCTTTCAAAGAGAGAAGCCAGATGCTCTGCCCAGGTCTTTAAAGGCATTCGTTATATGAGTGTGTCAGGCGTCATCAAATACTCTTAAAAGCTGATACGATATTCCCGTTACCCCTGACACCTATATCTCATTCATTTCCAGTTCCTCAATCCCTTGTGTCCACTCCCCATGAGATACTAAGGACTCTCTGCCCTCAACCTAACATCTCTAGCTTTCCTTAGCATGCAGATTTGGTTGCCCTTTCTCATGCTTCTGGGTGTGTGGGATTATTTTCGTTTACCAGGAAATCCAGCATCTGTGGCAGTCCAAGACCTGCTGTGTCACCTGTTCACTCTCTTCTTAGGAACTACTTTGTTCACCTATTACTCACCTGCTCTCCTGGCTGTGGGTCTTAAGACAGCACGTTGCAAACACCACATGCTGGGTAACAGTTTGAAATCACTCTGGGTTTATAAAACTAAAATGGCTCTTTTGTAAGTAAGCTATTTACAAAGATGCTGCAACTGCAGACTTGCCAGTGAAAGCCTCTTCCACACCTCTCCTGTCTTCCACCTTTCAGCTATGTGGCTTGCAAAGTCCTAAGTATTTGTACAGAGCTCTGAGATGTTATGCTCTCCAGCAGATCTCAGCTCAAGAGCGAAGCTCATCTACTGAGACTATTTCTTTTCTTTATTATTCTTTTTCTCCTCCTAATTCTGAAATGATAGCTATTAAAAAAATGTTTACAAGGGTTTATTGTTTGTGGTGTTTCTTTCCTGGAATGCAAAACAGTTAAAAAAGTAGTTTAGGATGCCTTCTGGAAATATCATATATGTTTTCCAGGAAGTGTTACGATAGTTTGTGGTGCCATAGTGCTTGGTTTCCATTAACTAATACTAATGGCTTGATGCTGTGATAACTCATGCCAAGAGAAAATGCAGTATTTAACTAATGCTACAATAACATCTCACTGTAGTGTTATAAAGAACTGCTTACTGAACTAGATGCCAGCGCAGTTTATGCAATTGTAGTCTGATCTGGATATGCACACCCCATGTCTCAGCTACCTCTTTCCTCAGAAAATCTGGTTCATCTCCCATGGGAACTGACCCTGGCACTATGACTTCTTGGTCACATAATTCTCCTGTTGTATTAAGGTCAGTAATGACAGCACCACATCATTCTCTAGCAAAATAGTGACTTTGGAAATCATAATCTGATATATCTTCCTGGAAGGAAGGATCCTGTAGGATTTCACCCTCAGTAAGTTTGCAGATGACACCAAGTTGGGCGGGAGTGTTGATCTGCTCAAGGGTAGGAAGGCTCTGCAGAGGGACCTGGACAGGCTGGATCGATGGGCCGAGGCCAACCGTATGAGATTCAACAAGGCCAAGTGCCGGGTCCTGCACTTCAGCCACAACAACCCCATGCAGCGCTACAGGCTTGGGGAAGAGTGGCTGGAAAGCTGCCTGGCGGAAAAGGACCTGGGGGTGCTGGTCGACAGCTGGCTGA
>NW_008824306.1:1021388-1027506 GCF_000699105.1 Pygoscelis adeliae | reverse complement strand
CGGTTGGACTCGATGATCTTAGAGGTCTTTTCCAACCTTAATGATTCTATGATTCTATCTCTCAGAGATATTTTATTAGCTTGAACCAATGTGATGAAGGTAGTATAAAAATTTCCCTCCCACTTCCACAAATCCAGGGGAGATACATGGCATCCACACTAAAAGGGGCTTCCATACGCTCAGTCTAAGTCACAGCATTGAAAACTGTGCTCAGCTGTATCTTTACCAGAGGTTTGCTGGCTGTGTAACACCATCACCGTAGTTACATCAATGCAAACACTTACAGCTCTGACAAGCTCACTTTTGCTGAAGAAAGAAGCAGAAATCCTCTGCAGCAGCTATTTTTTCTTTTCCTAAGTGTGATAACATTTTCTGATTTTATGGATCATGCTACTCATCTTTACAATTCACACTTTTCAAGAAGCTAGCCAGTAATTACTGGGAGCCAACATGCGTTCTCCTTCCATTTAGAATAGAAAATAGCTGTGTCAACTATTGACTGCTACAGAGTACATAATCCAGTTATTTGCTACTTTTGCATACGCAGAAAGATCAGTCTGGAAGAGTAAGAGTGAGATTTCTTGGAGTATAAGAAATATTTTAAAAGGAAAAGATTTTCTTTAATTACTCTTCATTAGGTTTGGGTAAAACAATTCTAAACAACTTGAGAACTGTTAACCATAGAAACAATACTTAAAAATAAGCATGATGCCTACCATTTGCCTCCCATAAGACTACTCCTCTCCTGTCCTACACACACACACACACACTTACACAAGTTTATTTAGTAAACTTGTGTCTCCATCACTGACTTAAAAAGCAAAGAGCTATGTGTAACCACCATTCCGTTAAGTGAAGCCATAATCGATTACATAGTGTTTGCTGGTCTTTTAAGCTGTGTCCTCCAGCCTTAAGCTGCAGGTTTATAATGGCAGGTGGTGCATCCATTTGAAAAGATGGTGGTTGCAACAAGTTGTAGTGGGTGTGATGAGAACCCTTGGATTAGTTATCACCTGTGGGTTTTTTTCCACCTTTTGTACCATTCAAAAGGTACCTTAAAATGTGTAAGTATTCATACAGGAGCAGCTGCCAGTTCCATATAAAGGGTGCACCTCTGATGCCGAGGGGATTTTAAAAAAGCTCATGTCTTCCTGTATCCAGCTGAGATTCCAGTCTGGAGGAGGACGAAATGGAGCCAGCTCTGTATAACACTCCACGCCGAGATACAGCAACACTGGCTGATAGATTTACTTCAGTGTGAGGACACTTATTCCTGAGAGGGTTTTGGCTAAAAACAATGAAGAGAGAGACTGGGTAAGAATCCAATCAAACTTCTGTGTCAGCTTGTGAATCAGGGAGGGCTTTCCAGATGGTGATAAAGTAAAGTAAGGAGCTGTATTTCTAAGCAGTTGTTCTAGAGGCAAGAGCTGCAGTCACTTGTTGCATTTAGAAAGCTTGAAGCAGTGGCAGGATAAGTCTGGGATGTGCTGGCAGGCTTTTGCTGGGCTTGTGAATTTAATGGACCTGCCTAGCCCTGTGTGTCTGGGAGCGAGAGAAGGAATGATGCCAGGCTGAAAGAAGGAAATAAGGGGATTAAACAAATAGCTGTAATTCATGAATTAACACAGCATACTGTGTCTGCCCCGAGATCTGAATACAATGGCTTTCAGTTAAATACGTTTTTCTGCTGAGCTGGTTTTTGGGATAGCTCATTGTAATGACTTCCTAAAACACTGAACTTGAATAAATAGAAAGGCTCTCAGGGACTTGCTCCAACAGAGCTTTATTTCTTCCGCTTTAACACACACCAAGTTCTTTCCCGCCGGTAATAATTGCTACGGGAGCCAATGGAGAGCAATTCCTACCATATAACAAGGTACAACATTTGCAACCCTAACCATTGTCACGTAGCTACAGCAGGAAATAAAGGCATGCACCACAGTAGTGTTTAGTTATCTCACATCTTTCTTATGTTGTGTCAGAACTGAACCAATCTTGGATGAGAACAAAGGAAATTGAGCTACCTGGATAACTCGCTCTTGAAAGGTTTTGAGGCCTAGATATTTGCAGGGGCAGTACCGGCAAGCAATGAAAGAACTGGATGTACATAATAAAAAATGAAATGTAGTGAAGGAATATGGAAGTAAATAAACCCCCTGCTCAGCTTAAGCTGTTGCAATGCAAAGGTATTCAGACCAGGTTTTGTGCAGGATATAATGTTTGTAGTAAAAGTAACCATTCTGTAAAACTGGATTGCTCCCAGGAAAAATTGCAAAGGAATATGAAAGCAAAATGCATCCACAAGCATAAAGGGCAGCGCTCTGAGGTTAGTAAAGAAACAACATTCTTTCTTGGATGCCCTAATACATTTTCAAGCCTAGGTATTACAGCTGACCACCTAAGAACATGTAATCCACTTTAATTGAACATTTTGCTGCATGTTTCCTGGAGCTGTGGAACAGTAATATCTTCACAGGAAAGATAATAGCTGTGTCTGTATTCTCAGGGGCAGCCCTCAGGCCAGCTCAACACCAGCCTATTATTCTCATTAGATATCAAAGGCAAAGTGCGACACAATAGGTTTAAGTTGCTCCTGGAAAATGCAGGTTAAGTAACAAAGAGAGGGCTGTAAAGGTAAGGAAATTCAGGCAGCTGAACACAGTACTGCTGGATGATTAAACAGGGTCTTCATGGGAGATAAAGTTTAATCCTACTAGTATAACTAATTTTTAGCAAGCAGCATCTGGGGGGGTGGGGGTGGTCAATGTTTCATGCATTCTCTGGTACAGAATTAAAATTTGCTTGGTTTACCGAATCTGGGGGAGGGGTGGGGAAGAAGAAGGTGTCCAATTTGCAAAATCAGCCCTGGATTCTGCAGGTCCAGGTCTTTCTAGCTTTCACTGGTAAAACAGAAAATCTACCCAATGAAAACATTCAAAAAATGTTCCAGAAATATCTATCCTTTCTTCTTGGAAAGAGCACTTTAAGTCTGTTACCTGCATAAAATGTACCAGCTGTTCTCCAGAAGAGCACTGCAGCCTGCTGAAATCTTACGGTCTTCACCTCAGTGAATTTAACATGAAAATAATCATTAGGAAAAAAAAGGTTTTTTAATTGTTTGAATGGTTTGTGTGCAGTATAATTTAGTGGTAGGAAAAAAATGGGCCCAGCTGGGTATTTATTTTGCCTTGAACCTGTTCCATTCACATTCTCTGCATAGTTTCAAATAATTTTTTTTTTAGTTTACGAGGAGAACGGCAGCAGGAAGTAAGGGTATTAAAGAGAAGGGATTGAAAATGACAGCAAATGTGAAGAGTATTCCTCTTTCTGTTTCCCTCTCCTTTACAGAAACCTTCTGCCATATCAAGAGTGATGCGGCTTCAGTGGTTTCAAGTTTGAAATCGACAGTATAAAAGCAATTAAAATACTCAGCCCACTGATAATATCTTTCACCAGGGGATCTCAGAGCACTCTATCTTTATCCTGCCCTATTCTACAGTGTAGCTATTTGAGGAACTGAAATCATCATTGCCCGCCTGTGCATTTTAGCAATCACACAGCATCTTTTTTTTTTTTTTTCCTCCTTAAACTCTGCCTTAAGGCAATACTGAATGACTGAAGTTTCTGCCTCTCATCTTAACCAAAATGGAATCTTGGATCCACTTCCAAAAAGTGTTGGCGTGACTTCATATTTCTGCATATATTATATACTTTTATTATAGGTCTGTTCCTATCCTTAGTAAGATCATACAGGGTAAGATATATACTATCAAACCTGCGAGTGAATTTAAGTTATATGAGCTGAGGTGGGATGATTCAATAACTCCAGCTCTAGGGCTTCTGATGCAAAATCAAAAATGATGCAGCCATATTGTACAAAGCACTGGTCCAGATAAAAGTGTCTCTCCTGGTTCAGATTTTCTCAGAAGGTTAGTTTTACGGGTTAATATTGCAGTGGCAGTCTTTATAAGAAACCAGATGTCATCTGTCTTCTCACAGCTAGCATAAAACAAGCATATATGCATCAGCTCTTTGCACTATAGTTAATGTGGCAGAGACTGAGCTGTATACCCAAGCCTGATCTGGATCCAGTTTGTAGTCCTGGAAAATCCAGAAGTGCATAGATCCAGTATTAATGATAGTGGGACTATACCACTGTAGCTTCAGAAAATGCGTGAGTGTTGCTTTATAATTAGTGTAATATATCAGTGACAGGCCTTAATATCAATTACAGTATTCTGGAATAAAGATGAGCAGTAATTGTTTAGTATCCCTTAAAGATAGGCTCAGGAAAAGCAAAACTGACTGGTTTAGGTTGGATAAATCATGAATTAGATTCCATTGCTTGCAATACAAACAGATTTCTCCACCACATTTCACCACAAAACTCTGAAATGAAAGTAATGGAATAATAAAATATGTGAAATAAACACGTTTCTCTCTCTAGTCTAGTAGTTAAGATGATCAGTCCATTCACAGAAATCTCCATTATAAGAGGTGAAAATTGTATTTAGATATATTGAATGTTTCAAGATATTTCACTGCTATATATTTCAAGATGTCTGAGATTTACAGAAAGTTGTCTGTGAGTAGGAATTCTCCTCCCTCACTCAAACAATCTGAACATTTATTTCCAGATGCCTTAAACAAAAGGAAAGCTAATATACAGAGGCATATTAATGCTTTCATTTACTTTAAAGCAGTGTCTGACAGAAGAATAAATTACTTTCTTGGGTCTGAAAATGTGTACAAAAGTAATGGACCTGGGGAACAACAGAAAAGTAAAGTCACTTAAACAGAAAGGGAAGTTGCACATATGGTGTACTAACAACCCTAGAGCCAGGACCAGAGCTCATTTTCCCTCTGGCAGAAATTCTCTCCTTTATTCAGGTATGCAAGGCAAACAAAGCCTAAATCCTGTGCAACTGGGAGGTATGAGCTTCATGCAATTATTTATTACCAGTGTTATATCACTATCATATTTAGGATATACCTCAACTGGAAAATGGCCTGATTGTGGTAAACGCGGTGCATACATGTCATTGCAGACAGCTCCTGCTCGAAGGACCTGACAAGCCAAGTACAGGGAACACACAGCAAGGGGGGCAAAAGGAAATATCATCTCTGTTTTCTGAACAGGCAAGGGTGATGCAGAGACAAGGTAACAGGGAATTTGCGTACTCTGAGCCTGAGGTGTCCTGGGGCAGGATGGGAGTGCCTTTTCTCCAGAACCACTATTGCTCCTGCAGATGCTACCAGGCGTTCCGCAGGGTTTTGGTAGAAGCTAAGCGTTAGCAAGCGGATAGCCGTACCTTTTCATTCAGTGGCACAGGGCAAGACACTAGACACCAATGACTGGTAGGAAATTCCCTCACAGTGGTGAATCTGAGGCTAAGCAGCAGGAAAAATTTTAACTTTTGCCCCTCTGTGCTTTGTCCTTGTCTCCTCTGCTTCCAGAGAGGCATTAAAAAGGATGGGCATGTCCCAGACTTGAAGTGAAAGGAAACAAGAATCTATCAGTGCCATTTTTTTAGAAGAGCTGGCGCTCAAGTAATGAAAACAACATTCACCCAGCTGAGGGACAGCAAAAGAACAGTATTTATTCTTGATTCCTAGCATGTGATCTTGAGTTCTCTGTGCCCAGCTTTCTGATTTCTCTATGCTTCAGTTTCCTAACTTGCAAATGCAGACTGCAGCAGCTGAATGCACAGGCAGCCTGCAAGCTTCAGGTAAAATTTTTGTCTGAAAGGTATTATGCATCTTCAAGAATGAGTATCATTAAGATGTGGAAATACAATGTATCGGAAACAGACCTTGCTTGGATCTAGATCTTCTCTGACTGAGTTTCAAGTTTTGAGACTGGGCCACTAGATGACCTCATCTATCACTAATGTGGACTACTTTGTGGGACTTGTTAATAGGGTTGCATGCACATGATATCCTAGAAACTCCGGGTTATCACTGATGCTTGCAGCTGCCATGGCAACAGAGTTGGTAGGCATCTCTCAAAGAGCTTTTCTTTTTTTAAGTCCTCCTTGAAAGCATGAGGTATTTATCATCCAGCATGCACAAGCAGGTTTAGCTATGAAAACAGCCTGCCTACAAAATGACAGACACT
>NW_008824306.1:1017685-1021375 GCF_000699105.1 Pygoscelis adeliae | reverse complement strand
CCTACAGCTGATATTTTTTAGTTCTATGTTCATGCTACCGCATTTAACAAGGTTTTCATTACAGCCCTTATTTTTATGCCATATAACTAAGCTAGTTTTTCAGGCCTTTCCAGTGTTCAGGTTTTAGCTTTGCAATTCTCCTTGATGTTACTGGGAGTTGCCCAGAGCAATTTTCCTTGAAGATTTTTGAAAATTTAAACCTCACTGTCTTTGTCTAGGAACAGTGGAAAAAAACGTAAGCTAAATCAGTGGAAAAATAAAAGTTTGCCAATTTCAAATGAGCATAGAACAACTGAGGATCCATCCACAGAAAGTCATTATTTTGATTCTGTATAGCTCTAATATTTTACTTCGAGGAGCATTTGCTATGTGTTCCCTTCTAATGTCCCTGGAATAACCATTGTTTTCTATATGTTTGACAGGTGGCACCCCTGTAGATGTGCTCACCAAAGGGACTATTTAAACTTTAAGTAAACCACAATAAGGGCTGTACAGACTCTGCAATATACAGTCTCCACCTAGCAGTCCCAAAGCCCTTCAAAAATATGAAAGCTTTAATACAGACAGTACCAAAGAGATGCGAATTCTTGTTTGCCCTTCATTGATGGAGAATGGAGGCACTGACAGGTCAAGCCATATTAACTGACAGTTACTGAGTAAACCAATCTCCAGCTCTGCCACTGGCCTGAGATTCCCCTTGAACCCATTCCTTGGGATTAATCACAGGATTATCTTTCTTTCCTTCTTAAATATGCATTTAAAGGACTGGATAGAGACAGCATGGAGTGTTCCAGTTGTCAATCTGGTCCAAATTTGTAGAAGACTAGATTATATCTGCATGCTTTAGGAAGAGTTAGGAAGCCTGCCGTTTATTATCCTTTATTTGTGTTGTACTGTATTTTCAAGATCAGGGCTCCATTCTGCTAAGTGATCCCTTGCAAATCAATTGCAGATGCCTTTGTGGGAAAAGATGACACACATTCTCTAGAAAGGCATGATTCACAGCACAGCAGAGATGGAAAGTCTTGCTTTCTGCACAGTTCTGAAACTTCCACCAGTATTAAATCCTTAGTGGTAAGTCAACTCCAGGAAGCATGCTTTTTAAAACTGAGTCTGGGTATCTTCAGGGACTGAGGATTGTCCTTAAAGAAGTTTTATATTTTTCATGAAAATAGCCTTTCCTCAAGAACAGGGTTGGGTTACTGAGTTATACAGTCCAAAGCAGTCAGGCCACATAGTAAACTGGTAACACCCTTTCTACTTATGGCTGGGCCTCTTCCTTCTCTCCTGCATCCCTCTGCTCCCGTTGCACCTCACCTGCTTGACCTGGTGGGATCATAGTCTGGCTATAGGCCATCCTTTACAATAAATTCAAACAGATTGGTGAAGAATTAAAGCCTTGTTTATGTGTGAAACAATAAAGTTACACTCCGGACTGCCTACACAGTATTATCAGGATAGCACTTGGCTGCCTCTCTGACGTGGGATTAGTGCCTAAGACACACCGCTAAGGTAGGCATTAACTTGTGACTGTGGTGATTTGCATTGAAATTTTTGAGTCAGATTCTTCACAGGTCTGATTTGGTGTTGCCTCTTGAAGTCAATGGGGCACACAGTCTGTAACAGCTGAGGACCTGTCCCTTTAGTCGTAGGTTAGAGCTTTTGCAAAGCAACTTGTTTTTCTGTTCTGTTAAAATTCATAACACTACATGAAGTACCTGGAGGAAGACTTCCTAAATATTTTTCTAATAGAGCAAAAGACAAAAGCCCTTCCAAGGGAGCAAAATGTGATACTACCTTCCACAAAGCAATCTTCTTCTGCTTCTCAGAAGAGGAGGAAAAAGGCAAAACAGAACCATGAAAAGTGAATTCTTTCATTTAGACAAAATGAAAATTGACAAACACTGGGCAAAATGCACAATCTTACTGTCATCCATCCTCCATCCTTAGCTTTGTGATACCTGGTTTGGATCCAGGTCTGATTTCCTGTGAAAACACTGCCTGGGAAAGAAACTGGGAGATTTCAGTGGTTATCTGGCAGTGGGGTCTGCCTAACAGTGAGAGTGGCAGCCCATCAGCCAGGCAGCATTTGCCATGGATCCAGCACTATGACTGTGTGTACCAAGGCTGGCTGCCTCTGGCCCTTGGCAAAGTTAGGTGAAAAATGTGTCACAGTCTGCTGTGAGGGTACTGTAATAAGAAATAATATAAAAATTATGCAGGGAACTGGGGTCAACGGAATGACTTTTTTTACAAGGAGGAATTGCTGAAGATGTTGCCTGTGTCTTACATGTGGATGCCCTTGCTTATGCCTCCTACATTAAACTTTTTTTAACCTTCTTATTGATTTGTTATACATCTGTAAGCTTGGGATAGTTTAAAAGCGCTGTGCCTTCCACATTCAGCCTCTGTATGTATCGGCAAGGAACGAAATACAGTCACGGAGGGTAGCTCAGCATTTGTGCTTCAATGAATTCTCAAAGATCCCTCTGTTGCCTGCTTCTCTTCCTCATGCCTTATAGATTGGTAAGGCATAGCCTAAGATGCCTGAAACTCAATAGTAGCTCAGTGGCTTTCCTCCTAAAGGAGGCAAGTGATTTGGTGGAACCTTTTCTAGTGCTGCACAGCATCCAGAACGGGCTGGAAAACAGTGAGAGAGAGGCAGAACTTGCCCATGAGTTTGGGTCCCTCTTCGGAAGCAGAGTGTGGGAACTATCTGGCCTACAAACAGTGAGTGCTGCTTCACAGGAACAACAGTGGGAGCTACAGAGCAGCAAAGGTTGGTCTTTTCTCCCACCAGAAGACTTTATATACCATGCGCTTTCTTACAAGACCAATGTTACTTTCAGTACTAAAAGTCAAATAAGACTTGGCTGGTGATGGTGAAGATATCCAAAGTCCCAGCAGAGTTATTTTAGAACTCATTTAATGGAGTCACCTGATCAGTCCCATCCTACCCTTTACATCACATCATGTCATGCCACAGCTGCTGGCTTGTACTAAAGCAGGGCAAGGACTGACTAAAACTGGCACTGCTTCTTACAAGAGACAAGAAAGTATATTTAAAGAATTTTGAGGACAAGCTTGCCCCAGTGGGGCTCTAAACCATCAAAGTGGAAATTTGTATTTGTGTTGAACTATTCTGAAGTGAAGACCTGCTGTGAAGATCTGATCTGACGAAGGATCTGATCACATGGAACTCCTTATGGACCAGAACCCAGAATCTGGATTTACCCCACCTAACTTCAGGCACATACATAAGGCTTAAAATCCCTTTAAAACCAGTGGAAAGAAAAAGTACGCCCAAAAAGCTTATTCAGGTTACAGATGAAGTAAGTTACTCCCTGGAAATGCCACTACTTTCTGATTTATGAATGATTGATTTTACATGGCTGCAGCTCAAATACAGTCCTACCCTTGCTTTCACTTGGAAGAAATTCACCTCCAAGATTCTACAGTGTCCTGGTTTCGGCAGGGATAGAGTCAATTTCTTTCCTAGTAGCTGGTACAGTGCTGTGTTTTGGATTTAGGGTGAGAACAATGTTGATAATACACCCATGTTTTAGTTGTTGCTAGGTAGTGTTTATACTAGTCAAGGACTTTCCAGCTTCCCATGCTCTACCAACTGAGAAGGCTGGAGGGACACAAGAAGCCGGGAGGGGACACAGCCAGGACAGCTGACCCAAACTG
>NW_008824306.1:996124-1016626 GCF_000699105.1 Pygoscelis adeliae | reverse complement strand
GGAGGACTGTCTCCCGTGGGAGGGACCCCACACCGGAGCAGGGGAAGAGTGTCAGGAGGAAGGAGTGGCAGAGACAATGTGTGATGAACTGACCGCAACCCCCATTCTCCATCCCTGTGCCGCTGTGGGGGAGGAGGTAGAGAAAATTGGGAGTGAAGTTGAGCCTGGGAAGAAAGAAGGGGTGGAGGGAAGGTGTTTTAAGATTTGGTTTTATTTCTTATTACCCTACTCTGATTTGATTGGCAATAAATTAAATTAATTTCCCTGAGTCGAGCCTGTTTTGCCCATGACAGTAATTGGTGAGTGATCTCCCTGTCCTCATGTCGACCCAGGAGCCTTTTGTTACATTTTCTCTCCCCTGTCCAGCTGAGGAGGGGGAACGACAGAGCGGCCTCAGTGGGCACCTGGCATCCAGGCAGGGTCAACTCAGGGTCAACTCAGGAATGCGGGGACAGCACACAGTCTTGGGTAAGCATTATGCCAAAGCAAACATAATAGAAGGCAAATTACAGTGAGTGCTACTTGAAGTACAATTTCTACCTCTGAGATGGTCTTATGTTGTATTATTGTCTTTGCTGCTTCATACAGAGGCTTCCAGTTGCATTATTAAGAGGATAGGTAATGTACTTGTAGCACAGATGGAGCAGCATGGAGAGGCTGGCTGCCTTGGCTACAGTTACAGGAGGAATCTGTCTTGGAGTAGGAAGCAGAGGTAAGATTCCCTAATCCTTGTCATTTTTTCAGTCTGGCTGAGGGAAGCTGCTGGTTTATGTTTCCTGCTTGGGATCTCACTTCTGTTAAAGAGTAGATTAATTACGCTGACATGTTAAGGTCTGCAGAGTTTTAAAATGCTTTGTATGAATGATGCAGCAAATGCAAATCGTGCAATCTTGCAAATGATGCACCTGTGCTGGTTCCCTTGTATGGGGTATGCTCTTCTCGCATACAAAAGCAAAGAATTGATGCAATGAAGTTGCCATTTCCCTTCACATTGACAGTACTGACAATTAAAGTAAATGCTTCTGCTTTATGCCTAACATATCAGCAGCTCACTGTGTTTTTTTGTTTTTCTCCCCTGCATTGAAACTCTTTTGTTACATTTTTTTAAAAGCTATATGTAGGTATTTTGATAATGGAACATTTTAAGTACTTTGAAAGGGTTGTCTGTAACCAGGAACCTAATTTTTAAAAGCCTAAAGCACTGACAATAACATATAACTTTGTTTTGTGTGGTTTCTTTTCCTGCTACATCCCATTACTCTTCTCTGAGGTGAGTAACATTGGTCCTGAATTGACTAGCAGCATGACAGAAATTAAGGAAACAAGATAGCTTCCCAGCTGTGGTTTCAGCACAGCAGTGCTTGGCACAGAGCTTGAAAAGAGTAAGGGACGAGTATCACTCCGGCTTTCCACTCTCCCTTGCCCAGTCCTAAGCCCAGAGCTAGTCTGGCTCAATGCAGAGTTGGAGGCTGCTTTAATTTCTGTTGATTGACACTGGCCCTTGGGGCTGGCAAGCATGCAGGGGGCTGCAGGCGTACTCCATTCCCAGGCTTAATGTGCGTATTTCACTTAAAGCAATCTGCTCTGGCAGAGGTATAAAGTCACCGTTTTACTGACGCTGTGAAACCCACGACTGCCTGGGACAGCAGACCTCCTCCGCCCATGGGTAAGCCATCCATGTAGCCGCTCCAGGTAAAGGCTCTCTGCTTTCCACTGTAAATTGATTTGTGGCTGGCTTTTCCTATTTTTGTGAGTTTGAAAGCAACTCTGCGCTGCCAAGCCAGAAATGGCCAACTCAGCATGACAATGTTTGAAAACACAGCAGTCAGCCTGGCCCTGCCTCTCAAGCCCTTGAGATACGTTAAAGTAAAAGACGCAGTGCATTGGTTATCAGTGTCCTAACGAAGTGGCAGTCAGGTGAGGTTTGGAGGGGAGGGAGGCAGGAGGAAGGCCCTCATCAATTCCCCCGCCTCTGATTTACGACGCCTTTGATGGCTACATGCGAGGAGCATCAGTTAGTGAATTATTCCAGGTGGCCTGACTGGTGGAGGGAGTCTCTCTGCCACCACAGGGCAGGATTTACAGCTCATGCAGTTCAGCACTAACAGTCACAAGTAAATCCAGGACCAGAGCCGTGAGCCTCTCTCCTAAACAACCAGCTCCCCAGGCCCTGCATCAGCACATGCCACCCAGCCCCTGCAAGCCTGAGCAGCCCCTCAGGGATACCCCATGCCCCAGCTCATGCCCTTGCAGGTTTGCTCTTTTCCCCACTCCTGCAGCATAGCAGATTACAATGGACGGTTTCCCTTCATCTGTCTCAGGCACATGTGAATCGCAGAGCCAAACATGCGCTACCAGACAGGGGAAAAAGATATTAAATCACATCCTTCTTATAATGTGTCACAGTTATGTCCAGAATGATACGCCGCAGAGCACTTGAGCCCACACTCTTTTTTTTAAGTATGCTAAACTGTGACACGTCATATAGTTTATTGCACACTCAGCGTATCTACCCAGAAGTGATTTTCCAGTGCTAGCAACAATTTTTTACCTGCTCGTCAGGCTTAGGGCTTTACTATGCCCAATGAATCAATGTTGTTTCCACTGAGAAGCAGGCAGGAAGCCTCCACAGCTGTTGGAGCATCCCCAGCCAGCTCAAGCCATTAGCTCTAAAGACTTTTTGACTACATTTGCATAAAGTGATTTCTTCCCTCTTATTTCTCCTTGGGTTATTTTTGTATTTCACTCCTAGATATTAATGACATCCTATAAATACCAGGGAGCAACTCAGGAAGCTTGAGGACAGCAAGCTTCCACTTCTCTGGTTGTCCTCAGTAGATTTACGTGGCCAGTGTTATGAAAGTGAATGAGAAGCTTTAGTGTAAACACAAGATTTTGGATGCACACATCCTTTGCATTCCATGGCAGAAAACAGCTGTCAATACCTGTAGAGCCGTGAAAAAGTACTAATCTTCAGAGCTCTCGTAATCTCCAGAAGCAAAGCTGGAGGAGGGGGGCGCATGTCAGAACCAAGAGGAGATATATGGAAACAAGAAGGCAAATTTGAGGCAGAGAGGGCTGACGTTTTCTGCTTGTGGTTCCCACCACGCATCCAGGGAGTTAAGGCACAAAGAATTATCATTTCTCCCCACATTTGTCCTACAGCAGTCTGTGTCCTAGATTGTGGTGTCTGCCTGCTAGTGGAAAAAACAATAGAGCTGCAGTTTCATTGTAAAGTATATCAAGAGAAAAGACACAGCACAGAGTAACAAAGTTAAATGACTGTCAAGTATGTGGTAAATCATGAAATGACACCAGCCAATGCAGGTACTGATATGCTAAATTACCATCTCATCATCAGCATGATGGCGAAGCAGAGAGTTAAACTGCTTTTTCAGAGGGGCTGCCTTGGCTGATACATTCATGAGATGATGTGATCTGACAAATTAGTGAGTGCTTCACCCCTGCTCTACTGGCGGAGAGTTTCTTCCTGCTTCTCAGCAGAGACAGCATTGATTTGCTGAGCTCAGAATAACCCTGTGGGCGAGAGCTGTTGTGCTCTCATACACAGCATCTGTCTGAGATATGTCTGTCCCAGACATCATTTTGGGAGAGAAAACCCTTCTCACTCAGGCTGGAATCCAGTATGGTCAGAGATGTCCTGGGCTGGAAATGGGAAAGAAGAGGAACAAAGTAGGTAATAACGTGAAGATTCGTAGAGCTAAACCATCAGCACACAAAAACTGTCATGGTATGTGAAGCTAACGCACAGTGTTGCAGGGCATAGCATTACACCTTTCAGGATCAGCATCAGGCAGCCCTGACTAGTATGTATCATGGGCAGCTGCCTAGGTCATAGCTAGCTAGAGGTGGTGAACCGGCACATTAAATGAATAATACACAATTCCCTTTGCACCCCGAGTGGCTTTTCTATAGCAGGAGGCTAGGTGGGGCACAATTAGAGGAATGACCCTCTTCTGAGCTGCCCAGACACCTTGCATATGTGTGCCTCAAAAAATCGGTTGGATTAACTGGGTAACTCCTCTGCAGTTCAAGCTCCATCTGTTACCAAGTGTTTGATGATAATGGACAAAAATTGGAACTGAATGAAAATAATTTGGGTGGCAGAATACCACTTAATGGGTTTGTGCAAAGACACTGAGGTTTGTTCAGAAAGGAAAGTCTGCAATTTCTTCTTCTCCAGCACATCACCCTACCAGCCCAGAGCCCTGCAGATTCATTCCTCTTTTAATTTGCACTGATCTATGTCAAATCATGAGGAGGACATTACTAGAATATAATATGAACAACTGTTTGACTGAAAAAGTATAATCTCCAACTCTAATAGACAATTCTAGCTAAGCATCAAGTATCATCTGGCAGACATGACACATGAAACTCACCATATGGTGAGGATCCATCTAGATAAAGCACTATGCTCCAAGTTCTGCACTGGCCTGTGAAAAAACACCTTGCTGTCCTGAGGACAGGCAGTACACGCCTATATGAAAGGAAGTGTGGACCATAATACGTAGTTTGATTTCACAACTGTGAAATTGTGAACAACAAGTAAACAGCTTTCTAGCCAATCCTTGTTTCATCTCTAAGGATTTCTTCAAATGCTTTTTGTTCTGCAGAGAGTTAATATGGATCTTGTGTGGAAAAAAGCCGGTGGAGTATGAGCGTATGTACACAAGCATATGCGCATGGTGCTCATAGGTTGGGAATTTGACAGCAATAGGGTCTATTTATATGGGGACAAGGAAAATATGTTTTCTTTGCTCCCTTCAGGAGCAAATGAGCAGTGAGTGGGTGGGAGACGTAGGGAGCGCGTCTGTCTCTAATCATCTATGTGCTGGGTGGCCGAGGGAGTATGTTGAGAGGGATGCTGCTGCTTCCACAGCCCAGCGTATATATGTTGTGCTGCACTTCTGAGCGAAAGGGTCCCTGGTGCATCTCCTGCTGTGGCTTGTCCATTTTTCCTAGGCTGGGCCTGGGCAAAGCGCATGGTCCAGGCACCTACATAATCACAAGGATTGCAATGACACAGACTCAAAAGCAGAAGTATGCAAGAAGACAACAACCTGATATACTTTTTCTTGATTTGTTACTAAACTTGTCTTACGATTGCACCCTAACAGACATTACTGATCCCATACCCTACACTCCCAAATCCACAACACTCTCTCACTCCCAAATGAATAAATTCTTTTACAAAAAGAGTATGGACTTCAGCAGCACCGATGGGCTACTGATAGCTACCTCAGTGGGGAAACTGTCCTGGGAAGTGCTCCGGAGACCCATTGCTTGCAGCAATCTGAATACTTGAGACAGCAAAAGACCACCTGGAAAGAAGAGCACAGGCAAAGAGAAGGAGCGATATACTTGAATAAGCAAGGATAGGTAGGCAAAAATGCAGCGCAGGGAAACTCCCAAATGTCTGAATGTACAGAGAAAGGAAGATGAATTTTGCTTAGGCAAACATGAACTCTTCAGCTAGACTAATTCACATTGAAGTAAAAAGATCAAAGAAAAGCAGTGAAATTAGTCAGCTGAATTTTAATATGCTACTGAGTAAAGCCTAAGGAAACTCTTACAGATGACAGTAGAGATCAAAGTTTAGCTAGAGATAAAAGACAGAACAACAAAGTAACGTTTTGTAATTTACTCCCCACCCCCGATAACATTCTCCGTGCATTATTTGTGAAGACACCAGTAGGCCTTTTTGGGGGGAGAACATGTTAGATGCATCTTTGATGGGGCTTCTTAAATTTCAGAAAGCATTCCAGTTGCAGTGGTCCCTGGCAAGTTTGCTATTAATTTCAATGGCATCAGAATTGGGTACATGGTAAATTTAACAATGAAAATAAACCAGACACTTTTAGCTCCTTATGGTGTGTCCCAAATAGCTTATAAAACACAAATGCTTCCTCAGTCATTAGGGATGAACAGGTCCCCTGGCATCCTAAATAGAATGCAAAGTGTGGATCAAAATGGGTAATAAATTGAATTAATGTGGCAAAGACATAGGCTGATGTCAAACTGATGTTAAGGGACTGACTTATATTGAACTCCTCCTTGGAGACAGCAACATAGAGAAATGGTTAGTGCTTCATTTCTAGCACAGCTACCAAGCAGTCTGTTGCCATGCTACTGTATCTAGGTGGCATCTAACTGGTGCACATAAAGGAAAATCCTGGTTCTCTCGGAGTCAGTCCTTGGCTGGGATGCTAGCAGAAGGCTCGCATACATCATCTGAGGAAGCTGTCTTCCTCCAACTGCGACCTGGACCAGAGGAAGGTGAGGAGATGCCACACAAGTATCTCTCCCTCACCATGGCACACTCCTGTGATGACTACTTCATTCTCTGCATTTGCACTGTGGGAGAGAGCGTGGAGCTGAGCCATGTGCTAGATGCCTTTCACATCCCTCTGTGCCTGAACTCTCATTTTCTGCAGAAGAACTGAACCCATTTAGCATACAAATGTGCCTCTGGGGAAACAAAATGGAGGGTGGGATTTGCCAGATGAAACTTCACAACAGCAAATTTAAAGGATGCTGGGAAATCTTTTGAAAGGGAAGGTAGTAAACAGCTGAAAATGGATAAAAACACATCATGGAAACAAACCAGAGAGGTAGAAAACAAAAATAACTAAATGGTTGGATGACTGAAGGTTAAGAAAATGTTCCTGTTGAGTTAGATGAAAGGGATGGAAGTGGTCAATAGACTCTCCTTCATCTGCAGCTCACCCTTTTTCTCTGTATTTTCCTAAATCAGGCAAAATGTTGTAGAAGTCCCAGTGCTGGAGATATGCAAGGCTGGGAGCATATCTCCTGGCACAGTGAGAACCAGACCCATGTCCATAGTGAACTTTCATACTTTCCAATCTAGAAAGTCTAAAACCTGCACTATTCATTTTTTCCCCAATCAAACATGCATTTTTATGGCTTTAGCAGTTACTCTTCACGCTGGAGCAATTATACAAAATGCTGCAGATATTGAGCAACCCACAAGTTAGGCTGCACTTCCAGATGCCCACATACTTTCCAGCCCTCAGTGTTTTGGGGGTAGCATTGTGGCTGGATGCAATACTGCAATGCAAGCACTTGACTAAAAATGACAATGGTGCCTTTCTATGGGCTTCATGAACAGTGATCAGAAACACCCTTTACCATCAGCCCCTCTCCAGCCTTTCGTGGGTCAGCTTGGGCTCAGCCTGAGCGATGTCAATGCCAAACCTGCCCTGGAGTTTCTCCAAAGCCAACTGTGCAGTGTATACTGCCCAACACGGAGAGAAGAAACACCATAGAAAGGTAATCCATAAAAGGAAAATTAAGCTTGGTTTGCCTCCTTGCGCTACAAAACACGGTTCTCCCCCTGCTATGGGCTGGTCGATATTTGCAGTCAGAGAGAGACACGCTCTCCAGGAGGTGTGAGAAGAGCAGTGAGCCCATCACGGCAAAAGCATTAACAGGGCTGCTGCCTTTGCCCTGCCTGAGGAGAGCAAGCCAGGGGAAGAGCCTGAAGTCAGTCATTCTAGGTGCTTTTGCAGGAGCTAGAAACTGCTGATCCCATAAAACACCACCAACTGCATGTGACAGCTGCTGTTGCCTCTTCTCACCTTCTCTGTAATGTAATGCCCTGGAGTGACAAGCTGACTAGACAAAAGATCCAGAAAGGAGCTCTTCCCAAGCATTCAGAAAAGTCTGACACCTCACCATTATCATGTCAATAAAATGTAGCAGAAAAAAGATCAAAAAAGCCCCCAGAGCCTTTGTGGCTACTTTATTAAGCAGCCGGAGGAGCTCCTGCCCTGGCGAGCGTGTCCTCACGCCCCAGAGGGTGCCAGGGCCAAGGAGTGAGGGTGGGTGCACAGCTGCTGCGCAGCATGGTTCCCCTCTGCAGCCGTGGGGAAACGCCCACGGTTTTAGAGGCCTGTTTTACACAACCTTTACAAAATCCAGGGAGCAAGGGGGTGGTGGGGCCCGAGGCCAGCACGAGGGTCCCGCTGGCAGGGACAGGGACGGCCCCCAGCGTGAGGCTGACGAGGCCTCCTGAAGATCTTACTCACCGCACCACTGCTTTCCCGCCGCCAGGCCCTGGCCTGCGGTTCCACCATCTTGGATCTGGCCCCAGCCCCGGCAGCCACACAAATGTTTTCTGTTGTGCTCACGGGCATAGTCTCAGACAAAACCTTAGGTGTCATCCTAGGCAAAAGGCTTAAGCTACTTTCAGCAACCCGTGCTGGCTCAGAGAGCTTGGACAGGAGCAGTGCAGCCCAGCTGGCTGGCCATGTGGAGGCAAAGACAAGCTGTTAAGATGGAGGCTCTGTCCTCTACCCGCAGGGCTGGGGTGAGCAGAAGGGATGGCCCAGTGTCAGATTACTTACAAGCACACAACTTCGAATAAATATGTTACCTAACCTACAGAAAACATATAGCAGCTATGGCAGCATTACAAACTCCTTTATATTTACCTGGCCACCTTTTAAAAATGTGTTGAAAATAATAAATACCGGTGAAGGTCACAGTATCATTAAGAGGGGACGAGCCTACAGTTCAATTGGGAAAGAGCACTTGGGGAAGTCCTGGAGAAGAAAGTCATCCTGTTCTTGCCAACCTGCAGTAACCAAGTACGGTGCACATCCAGCCAGGAACACTGCAAAAAAGACCTTCACTCCACAATGGGCTGAGGACAGCTGACATGGATTCATTTAAGTAATATGCTATTCAAAGCCCTTCTGAATGATTGCTAGCTATTATGTGGCTTTAGACTTAAGCACTTTTAAAATGCATATTGTTTAATTGACACAGTATTATAGCTCCTTTATAACCATTACTGTTGCTCATATTGTGACAATCTAAAGACATAGTTGTCATTATGCTGATATCTATACAGATGCACATACAAGAAAAGGAACGGAGAGGCTACTATTCATGGCATAGAAATGGCTCCTCAGCCTTAATGATACCAGTACAATTTGTGCTGCTGCTGCAATGCATGTCACCTTAATCCATAGCTGAGTGACTACAGGGATGCATATTCCTAGCTTGATGTTAATAACAATTCTTACCACTTCCAGAAATGCACTGGTCCTATACCACTGCATATATCAAGGCAATGGCTGCAGTCTACTTTTATACTTCCCACCCATTTTCTCTAATTTTTCTAGCTGGTTCCCTGTATCAACTGTGAAAGTAGAGGACATCAGAGGACATCCTACTACTACATTATGACCCACTGAAGAGAGGAAAGCACAGCTGTATTTAAATCAATGTTCCATAGAGAGTGTTCTGCATTGGCAAATAAGTCCTTATATATTTACCTGTCATAAGATTGCCATATATTAATATAGTAATGGTGATACATTTCAACAATTTTTTTCTTCCTTTGCTGATCACATATTCCTAATTCCTTTTTAGCTTGACTCTCCTTAGTGTGCAAATTCTAATTTGCAAGCTTAAAATACAAATTCTGTTTGTGAAGATAAGATTTTGTAAATATTATATCTCCCCTGGAAGAAGAGGAAATTATTTTATGTTCTCTTAAACAAATTATTTAGATAATATCAAGTCTGCTCCCGGTTAAAATTTTTGAGATGTAAATACGTTTTAATATGCCATCCTTATACCAAGTATATTATAAACATTCATGCTATTCTAGGTGTTTTAGAAGTTAGTATATTTCAACAATACAGTAAAAGACACATTGCAGCTAGAAAAGCAATATTATATCATAGAAAGGGGAAAGTTAAAAAAAAATTAAACATCTTAAAAACAGATATTCAGGCTGCATCTATCCTGAAAGACACATGCTCTGAGGGTGATCCCATCCTGTCCCCAGGCTGCCCAACTCAGAGGACCAGCTGCAACACAACCTGCCCATTCAGGGGGTTTCCCTGCAGTGGAAACCAAAAAACAGGGCATAGCATGGAAAAAGGAACGGTGTCCACACCTTATACCTACATCTCAGCCTGGCTTGCTGTCAGGATGTGGCAAAAAGTCATGCACCCAGGCAGAGCAGATGGGGAGATGGGAAGTGGTCTCAGGTTGAACTGTTCTGAATGTTAAATTTGCACCTTCCATGCTAGGCAGCTCAATGGTGTGCACTGAGAATACCAAGCACTGAAATACTGAGTGTGTTTCAGCTGTCTGTCAGAGAATAGGATGAGGAACAGAGTGAGGGAATGCCCCTGAAGGAGAGGAAAATGGGTGGAAGTATTGCTCCAGTAGAGTAATGACAAAGGGGTATAAGATGAGGAAGGTTTAGAGCTAGAGGAACAAAAAGCCTCCAGTTAAGAGGATTGGGCAATTTCTAGAAGAGAGTAGGAACTCCTCATTTTCAAACATTGAATCATTAAACCCAGAAAAGAAGGAAAAGAAAAAGATGGGGTTATAGTTTCAGACTCACCAGGCTGCCACTGAGCTCCACAGGAGCTGGGTGCCAAGAGCAGTTGCTTCTCAAGTGGACAAGAGCCCATCACAGCAAGACATGGGGGATCCTGGCTGCTCCGACCTGGGACCACAGCAGCAGGGGGAAGCTAGCAGCATCTCCTACAAGAGCATTACCCTACCATGATGAGAAGCAGCGGCTCTGCTGAGTTCCCAGCTGAGCTGGAGCAAGAAAGCCAGGGCTGTCTGGCTCTCACAGTGCTGAGATATTGCCAGTCAGCTGGTTGGCAAGGTCTTGCTTTGCTGAGAGCCAAAGGTTTTTGGATCACAGCCCCCAGTGAGTTCCAAGCAAGATACTGTCCCTCTGTGCACCAGCATCTCACAGTTACTGCTGAGCCCTAATTCAGGAGGAACCTCCATCTAGGAAGTCCTAGCTTTTGCTGGAAAGATACCACTGGGATCCAAGCTGCCTTGCAAATGTCAGAGCATGCTGAGTGAGCTGACTTTTTGGGCTGTGTGTATTATTGCCATGGAGGAGACCACTGCATTAGCCAGTGCAGTTGCCAGTGGCCATGGGCCTGACCCTTCTCTGGACCTGGCTGCATAGTGATGCTGGAGCGGGTGCAAAGGGGGCAGAAATACACAGCTGGGGGGGGCAGGTGGCAGGGGCACTGCAGAACCAGCAATGAGATCAGCGTAGGCTGCAGTGGAGTCACAGCCTGAAGGTGTGTGGATGGGAGTCCTTTCCTTGGATGGGGAGATGTCCCTATTTTTAAAGCTGAGGTAAGGATGTGGGTAAGCACTGCCTAAAGATTTTGCTAGAGCACTAGTGCCCAACTGCTGTTGGAGAGTGAAGACGAAACCTGGAAAAGTGAATATTTCTGGAGAAAAGACACAGCAGTAAATAGCTTGATCAAAACCATTGGGATAGGTTATGACCTACATTAAGGGGGCATTGATTTCAGGGGCTCTTCAATTATTTCCATTCTGTGCAATGGGGAAGTTTTGTGCTCTGGTGTGGCACTCCGCAGTGCCTGCAGAAGTCTCTGCGAGCAATTTTTCATCCAATTAGAAAAAGAATTTCTTCTGAATATGGCTGCCTAACACTGCCTTGAGTGGAAGTGCCCATCTTTAAGAAACTTTTGTTGAAAACTCACTATATGTTTCCAGTAGGCAGTGGTTCTAAAATAATAAAAGTAATTAGTGCATGTTATGAACAAATCATCTGTAAAAGAACCTTGAATGCCAACTTCAATGCAGACCGAATTTTTATGGTTATGTTATATAAGCCTTGAAAACAGGAGTTTATATACTGGAAATGCTGACAAGCCCTGAACTACAGTGCTATGACCAGCTAATTGAATCCATATTCCCCTGCATTCAGGGAATCAATAACTATTAGAAGGAAAGGGCACTGCCTTAAAAGCCCAGTGAGTGGTTCATGCAAGGGGGGATTCTGGTGGTGAAACCGCGGCTGTGAAATATTATAGGAACATGCGCCAGGCATCTGCAAAAGAATCATGTCCGAAACACTTAGTACACTAAGGACACGCACAGCCAAGCCCTAAGCAACACATCATTTATGATTTTTTGCTGATTTAGGATGATAAACAGTCTGATGTGCCAGCCTCAAAAATGGCTGGGTCCAGAGATCTTAAGCAGAGCCAAACAATACTATTGGACACCAGTATCTTAACTGGGGTGTGAACATGCCAGGGAGAGGGGAACCTATTTATAGCAGCAGAAGGCTGTTATGCACTGGTGTAACAAGACTGACTAGTGACTTGTTACTTATTCATGCATGAAAACGACACCTTCTGGTACACAGGCTGCTGCTCAGTTATAACCCCAGGGGCAACCAGCCGGTGGAGAAAGAACCCAGGCACCTTCTCACGGGAGCAATATCCACCATGACGTGGTGGCTGCTCCCACCACTGAACTGGGATCCAGGCGCCCTGCAGCTAGGCTGCCTATGGGGACACGGATCGAGGTGCGCCATCAGAGAAGTTGGTGGCAGTCCTGTGTTCAACACAGTTACTTGCTCTTCTGAGAGGAAGCTATGTTAATTCTTAACAAAAAGCCCACTGAGGTTGTTTTCACATTGCTTTCTGGGGTTTTTTGATAGCTAAATGCTGTCCCATATTGCTTGTAGTGGTGGGGTCAGATCAGGACACTGTGAGATTCTCTGTGTGTGAGTGTGTGAATTTTTCATGCTAGCAGAGGAAGAGGGAGGGAGAGAGGGAGAAGTAGGGATGAGAAACCATAACCATCAATTAAATACCATGTGTGCTCCAGTAATCCCAGGGAATAGGATTTGTGCCTCCTGCTCATTTTACTGTTTGCAGCTACCTTCTGTAAAACACTAAATCTTGCTCATGTTTACATAGTGGATCCAGTAAGGTACTTGAGCACATGCCTAACTGCAAGCATATGAAAGTTTCCATCACAGCTACTCACATTCACATATAAGGATGTTCTCAAAAGATTTATTGGATGGCAGTCTAGGAGAGGAAGGAACTTTAAAAGCTCTTACAGGTCAGACTCCCTTCAGGATTACCTGGTGTGTGCTGCTGGGCCATTTTTGAGGGTTTAGTGCTTTGTCTGTGACAGCTCTCCTTGCTTGTGACAGTTCATCTTAGCCGCCCTACTGAATTGTTTTCTGCCTCTGGGTTGCTTGTAATCACTTTGCTTTGATTGTTCATTATTTGTTTGATGTCTGTGGCAAGCAAAGTCACTTTTTTTTTTTAATGCTCTCTGCCAGGTGGCTGAGTTGTGTAACAAATGAAAAATACAAACCCAGCATGTTTCTGGTATTTTTAAAAAACATTCACAAATTTTTAGAAAACTCAGTCTTTTCCCCTCCTCTGCCCCGTCAGGCCAAAATAATCCAGACAAACAAACCTTCTTGTAGGGTTGCAGACGTACCTACTAGCATGCAGTAGTCAGAAGACTATATGAGAATAAAACCCAAAGGGAATCCTTAAGTATTCAGACCAGGGGAATTCATTTGGACAGCTAGCCACATGGCCAAAGTAAGCAGCTGCCTCCAGCAGCAGACTTTGGGAGCATCAAACTGGCCGTGGTTTTTCGCTGCCTGTGGCACCGCCATGCAAATTCAGACTGCTGCTGCTGCTGAGAGAGCACGAGGGTCTGGGATGCCTGGGGAGACCAGCAGTACTGGGGGAGGCAAAGGGCAGCAGTGCTGACCCCATCTCTCCCCTGGCAGTAGGAGACTGACCCTTCAGGGCTTCCTCTCGCTTCCTGGGCTCAGCTCCATCTGATCTCCTCTCCCTCTGGCCTCACGCCCAACGTGTCCTACTGCAGTAACTTTGGCTTTCTTTCCTGGGAATCCCTGCAGCTAAAAGACAACATAATCTTTCTGTTTGGGAGTCATCCTGCCTCCATCACAGGTTTTACCCAGAGCCAGACCCTTTGAATTTTGTAACCCATGTAGTCCTTGCAGGGCAGAGTGGGAAGATGACAAGGTTTATCCTCTCCCTGCAGGGTAATCAGAAGTAAAACAAGAGACAGAAGCAGCAACCCTGCATTGGACATTGTTTTCTCCCCAGTGTTTCTGAAGAAAGAGGAGAGCTATAGGGGGAGGAGGGATAAGGGCCTAGGAGGAAGGAGGGAGATAGAGGAAAGGAGAAGTTTCGGCATGTTTTCTTGCCAAAACGTGTGGTACAGATGGGAAAACACAGATGGAGCATTTCTACTGATAGTTCAAGAAATCAAACATGCAGGGAGTTGCAGCAATTTCCTTGTATCACTGTATTGTAACGTTCTGTAGCAGCAGTACTTAAAGAAACAGGCTGTCACTTCAGCAATGCTTTGGGAGCCTGCACATGAATACAAACAGTCACCGCAAAAATCTGCTGCAGCAACTCTTGCCTGGCACAATGAGTTGAGATATTTTGTTTCAGCTCACATTATGTTTGCTGGCCCATCTGTGAGCACATGGGAACTAAACCATGCTCCTTAACTTAGCAAGCTAAACTTGCCCATGGCACAGTTGCAAAACAGCAGATGTATGGAAGCAGATCTGTCTTCCTTTGTGCTCAGGTGCAGCAGAAGTCTGAAAACGAGAATAAATGTTGCATGCAACAGTGACGTTGGCATGCAAGCAGGGAGGAAAGAAAGGGATCCAGAGAAATGCCATAAAGAATTCTGCAGGTACTGTATGTCAAGTCCCCTTATTAGAAGCACTGAAATGACTGAACAGTCCCTGCAGCACAATTCCTGTAAAGACCTGCCAAGAGTTTCCAGTCTAATTAGCCTTTAAGAGAGTCAGCAGGAGGCCTTGATATCCTCTCTCTTGTGAAGAGATCTGTGACTGGATAATCCTTTGTCTCTGTGGGAAAGTAGATGCTTCCACTCCCAGCCTCCTGGCTTCCATGGGGTCACAGCCCTGTATGACTTCTGCAGCTGATGGCAGGGCAGGGAAGGCTGGAAGAGTGTTCTGGCTCTGGCCCACGGCACCATTTCTCCATGTCCCCAAGGATACCCAAATGGATGCTCTAGAGGACGTTAATGAGGCTAGGAGCCTCCTCTAAGAGCAACTAAGCAGAGAGATGTGGAAATCCCTTCAGTATTTCCCTCCCTATCCCTCAGGAGGAAGAACTTGGGGAAATTTATTTCATTACCTTGTCCTGTTCTGTTTCTCTTCTTTTACTATGGGAGACCTGATTTAAGACTATTAAGATATATGTTGTGTTCAGCTCATAACAGAAGTATTCCCTAGCCATCTGTCTGTCTGTGTTTTTCTGAGGGCAGCTGTCACCATCACATCTGAGAAGAAAAACAGCTTTTGAAAATAACTTCTTTTTCAGATTTTGTGAGTCCCAGCACAGGCATTTTCTTGCCTCTCGCATTCTGATTTTCATCCTGCTGCAGTAAGCAAATGGGAGTTGGAGGAGTCATTAATGGCTAATTTAGACCGGCAATTAGGCAAAATCTAATGGGCTGCTCTCAGGTTTAGAAGCTAGTATTGCTAGTTGTAGGCTCCAATTCTGACACTGTTTTTTTCTGTGGCCGGGATGAATTCCCTTCCCTCGTGTAAAATGAAGAATTACTATTCTCTATGAAACTACATGCTGTTGGGGTTCATTATTTAGGATTCATAAAATATTTTGGAAAAGAAAGGTAGGAAACATTATTTTGACATTTTAATGTGTCAGAATACTCTCCAACCCCCTACTGTGGTCACTTCAAAATCTCTGTCTCAGGTGAGAGAATTCCTGATCTTAGCAGACTCACACTACAAATTCAGTAATAGCATTGGTCCAAAAGACACCTTGCTCAATGGAACTGATTAACGTGCCAGCATTATGCAGTTACAGTTTTGGCCAACTAGAGAGATTGCTGAGGTAGAAAAGGTGGCAGTGGTCACCACCCCTGTCAAACATCATTTTCCATTGATTTTGTGAGTATTTGGAATCCAACACCATTGTGGGATATGGTATATTTTGATATGCAATGTCAGTGGACATCTTTTTTTTTTTTTTTTCTTGCATCACCATCAGCTGCAACAGTGAGGTTAAACCAGCACTATCTTCCATTTAAAAAGACCTTTGAAAAATATCCTTCTTAAGAGTTTGCAAGCACAAAACAAAAGTCTCTCAAATAAATGAAAGGCTCATAACATAAATTTTCACTTAAAAGCTGCAGCTGAAGCTCCAGCTCCTTGATTGAATCTCTCTCTATGAGAAATTCATCTTTAAGGAAATAAAATAGGAGGAATGATTCTTGCTTTCCTCTCCCTCTGGGCTGAGCTGGGCTCTGTTCTCTGCTTTGAGATGGAAAGAAGATAAAACCTTCAAAGTTACCATCTTCATTTAATACCCATGACACCAGCCCCAGGGAAACAGCTCTCCCTGGGCTCTACCTTAGAAATCAGTTCTGGGGAGCGCTAAATGATGGCGATGCCAATACAGGCACTGTATGACGCTCTGCAGTGCCACTTTCACCAACATTTTTTGGTCACTGAGTCACCCCTATGGCTTAGCGGGCTTTGGTCCTTGGTGCTTTTGTTGTCAGGAAGACATATAGCCTGAGTTAAAAAAGGGACTAGGCGGAGGGCTGGAGCAGAAGCACCGGACATCAGGCAGGAAGGTAAATGTTCACTTGTCCTGTTTGGTGACCCAGGGGTAAAATGAAGATGCTGTGTCACATACAAAGATGGTAGATGACAAATCCTGTGCCTTTGCTAAAGTCTGTTCTTACAGAGGCAGCTATGAGCATTCAAACCCATCTGGCAAGGACTGTTAAACATCTGACTCAAGCCTAACGTGTCTTTTCAGGAAACTGAAGAGAAATTAGAAATTTTGAAACTAATGTCCCTTTTCCAAATTATGGTTTGCTGCCTGGGTCACTAACGCTCTCTGTCTGCAGAGACCCCGAGAGGTGAGAAGCAGCTGGGCTATCCGGGCTGGTTCTCTGCAGTATGGACATGGGGAAACAGGGCCAGTGCAGGAGTTCAGAGGTTTTATTTAATGCCACAGGAGTCACTAAGGATAATGGCAAATGACTGGTGCAACACCAACCAGTAGCTCTACCAAGAGATTCCTGCATTGAGCCTGTGAGCTAGCCGCATTCATCTAGAATTCAACGAGAAGCAGAAATAATGACAAAGTAATTTATGTGAGCGTGGCACTGGCAAGAGACGTTGCCTGAGATAATACGAGTTTCTATTTCACATCTCAGTCCAAAGCTGTGGCGGTATAGGTGACCTTTCTGGAAAGATTTCATTCCTGATGCTTGTTCTGAATAAGAGGGCACAGAGGAATGAAAACTGACAGAATATGGAGATATTGGGGCCTTGTTTTCGTCTGATGGTATTCTAATTTTTTTTAATACCATTGGGGAGTTATTTTATATGTAATACCATAGAAGAGAATTACTTGTTTTGGCTAATTACATAGTCCTGTAATCACTGGCCTGTTCAACATTTTAAATTCTCTGTTTCAAAGTCTTCCTTCTTCAGTGGCTTAATGCAGCTAAGCAGATATGTGACAGATATTTATAAGAAGCATGAAAGTGAATAGAATAGGAGAAGCCAGATAAATTAGGAGTCTGGGGATGTTTGCATCAGCTCTTCAGGAGGGTTCTGCTATGTGAGTTTACTGCTTGGCAGTTTATTTCTAGTTTGTTTCCCACACACTATTCATTGTTAACCGTGATTAGCCTTTACTGTGGCTAGGTTTATAAGCATGCTACGTGAAGATTTACTTCAGAGAGCGCATCTTCCATATGTATTGAATATATCACTCTTACAGTGTTGGTAAGAGAAGGCATTTTAGACAACACATGAATATTCAAGCCCTCTTTAAAATGGAATTCCTCTGTATACCAGTACTGTATTTCCACTCTTTCAAGGACAGGACTACAAATTCAAAAGCCCTCTATAAAATGGAATTCCTCTGTATACCAGTACTGTATTTCCACTCTTTCAAGGACAGGACTACAAATTCAAAAGCATTTGTATTGTTGTCTTTCTAAAATAATCGGATGTGTAGATCAGTGGTTTCGGGAACAGCCTATTAATTGTATTGCTTTAGGCTCTTCTAGGAGACAAGGATGGTGAGATAAGAACATAAATATAAGAGAATCTGGTTTCCAGGGCAATCATACCAAATCCAATTTATAAGCTGTTAAACATACGAAGGGAAAGCTGGAAAAATTCTCGGGAAAATTCAATGGCCTAGGCCCCAAAGCTATTGGCTTTTGTTCTTTGTTGGAACTTTGAAGGGAAGATATTTTTATGGTTGATACTCATAGATTGTTGTTTACAGCCCAGCAAAGCACACACAGCATTACGATGGAGGTAAACACATCTCATAAAACATTACAGATGTCACTTTTGCTCCTAGGAATCACACCCTATGAACCATCGTGGGACAAAATGCTCTTGCAATTGATGTTATCTGGCCCTTGGTTTCTAACAGCATAGTCACAACTATTTATAAAGTACAATAGAATTTTGCCCTACATCCTTGATATAAATGTCAAGTGCCCTGCAGTATTGTGTACTGTTTCCTAGAGAAATAGTCCATTAAAACCATTCATATGAGAGAGCAAGTATTCACAACACTCCAGAAAGAAATTATCTTCTCATAGGATAATAAAGAAAATTGGCTGGCTTGCATAGATCGTATTGACATGCAGCAAAGATAGCCTCTTCATTAACTGCCTCCCCATGCTAGAACTAAGGACATCCTGTCTACAAGGGGGACATAAAGGCTTCATTTAGCTTTCTGCCTTAGACCCTTTGTTACAACTAAGCAAGGCTGAGCAGCTGGACAAAAAGAAAATGTGTAGAGTGCATCAATGGCAAGGAATTGAGGCTGATAGAAAGGTGCAAGAACGGAAAAAACCCCCAAGGTTAGCAGATGCAAATCCTGTAGCTGATCCTCAGGTTGCATGGGGGCAGGGAGGAGAACTCCTGCTTCATTCCTTGAGATACATTGAACAAATATCATAGTGCACATGGGGAAATGGGGGCCTTTGGCAGTCAGGTTTGTACTGTGAAAGTGCCAAATGCCTAACAGTCATGGCCAGACATTTCAGCTTTAAGGACTCTGGGGCAGTCACAGCAAAAATCCACCTTGGTCTTTTGCCGTCCTTACAGAAAGTGCACGTTCAATATTCCCCAAAGTCCCCTCCTTAGGGGAACTAAGCCTCCTTCTTCTAAAGATGGTTCTTTTCCAGGGCAGGGGAAGCAGAGGACCTCAACAGAGCTCTCCCTTTTTCTTCTTTCTCCCATTCTCTGTGCCAGTCCTTCTTTGGACTGTTGCCCATGCTACCCAGGCTCTGCCAGGCCCACAGACTTGTGAATAGAAGTGTATTTTTTAACCTTTTCCAGATATAGTGGCAATTTGTGCTACCCCGTAGAATTGCAGTCAAACCTTCTTATTCATGTGGAACAAACGTCCCCTGTCATTTCTCATTTTTGAGTATTTGAGAATGTATTTTTCCTTTAATATCCATGTGAATTCACTGTGGTTCGCACAAACATGTGATCACCTACAGCAGTTATCTTACTGACCTGTATCTCCCACTGACATCCCATGCCATCTTAATCCTGTTCCTCTAGTTCCATTATTCCTGTCTCATATTTCCTGGTCACCAAACAGTTATCTTTTTGTCTCATATTTAAAGTGCATTTTTTCTGGGCCATGGACTATGTTTTTGGTCTCTGTTTGTCCAGCACATAGCACACTGAAGTCCTAGTTTTAGGTGGCTTTCTAAGTGCTGAAGCAATATCAAGAAGAATGCTCACTAGTGTAATAAACTGTGATTTATTTACCCCTATAGCTCACCATGATGTCTAGTTATAATAAAATTAATTCATCCAAAACACATTCAGTACCTACTATCACTCCCTTTCATATGGCAAAGAAACCAACTCAACCCAAAACACTTTGCAACTATACCATTGTTTATTGTGCTAGAGAGACTGTATGAATATCCAGATAGATTAAAAAGGTGTTTAAAATTCACAGCCTTTTCATAATGTTACATTGTAGATTTATAATCTTCCCTAAGGAAACTAAATTAATTTTCAGGGATACTTTTTTTTTTAACCAAGTGAGGCAGGGATAATAAATAATCCTTTCTAGCACCTCTGGAGATAATTGGCTGGAAAACTATAGGGTGATAATTGTTAACCAACTTGAGGTTACTCAGCTGAACATTAGCACCACTGAGCCATGCTTCTGAGTAACAAGAACATGCCCTTCAGACAAAGATTAATTAAATGCAAAAGTTGAAAGAGAAGAAGCTGAATTCACAACACAGTCTACCTTTCAGAGGATTAGAAGTGCCAGCGTTTTAATGGTAGAAATGAGTTTCCAACTTATCATAGTCTAAGTGTTCCATCGCTTGCATGCATATTTGATAATAAAAGGATTTGTTTGAGAGGAGAAGTTTTAAGGAAAGGAAGGCTGTTTAAGTTGCTCAACTTAAAAGAAAAAAGAAAATACAGAAATAGTTGGTTTCTTATAATGAACATATCTCACCAACCTGCACTTTCAGTTCTACCAGGCTGCAGTTCCAGCTGGAGAAGACTCCCTCTTCCTTCTCAGCCTGGCCTGGAGGATGCTAGCATTCGCT